>NW_027185230.1:17403801-17718801 GCF_022577435.1 Embiotoca jacksoni | reverse complement strand
TTGAGGAAGAGCCCTATGATGGGATCACTGAGGAGGCCTACAGTCATCTCTATGGACGTTCAGCTAACCCCTACGGGAGTGAGTATCATGTTATATTGATGTGATTATGAAATCTCTGTGAAGCATTCCAGCGCTTAGGATTAACAAACACCAAAAGCGTATTTGCTGAAGAGCACGAAGGTTTTACTCTATTCTATATATTAAATTTGACTCCATATAGAAAATAGAAACTAATACTACATTTTTATCTTACAGCAAACCAAACTAACACATTTGCTATATAATTATTGCATTTACATTTAATGTTCAAGACTCTAAAACAATATGGATGGCAATACTGTATCAAATTCATCTTTCTGCTCATGTAATATCTGACTAAGTACATTATTTCCAAACTGCTCTTGGAAGAAATTTACTGCATATCAGACTATTCTAAAAGTAAAACTCAGCATGACTTGCAGAAAATCTAACTATTATTTTTGGCTTCGTCTAGACCCACTATGTGTTGTGCAGAAAAAAAGATGCACATTCATTTAATCCTAGTTACATTATTTAATCTTTTATAAATCATGTATCCTGTGCAACTTAGAAAAGCTAGATGTTGTGCCTCCAGTGTGTGTGTGTGGGTTCTCAGCATAAAGATAGCTTTATGGAGTTATGATTGGAGTGCATCGTGACCAACAACACACTCCTTATCACAGCTACAACAGCTGGTCGGTGCTGCTTTTTGTTATGGTTTTCTAGCACAATTTCGCAGTGATTTCGATTTGCCTACACATGCAGGTAGAGGTGGTACATTCATTTGAAGTTTGCGTTCACACAAACACACAGACTGGGTACAGGATGGATAGTTACAAACTCACAAGCGCACACACACACACACCATTATTTTTCACATCCTGCACCTCAAAGGCATCACACAGGTTTGTCAAATTCTAGAGTTTCAGATATTTATGAAATCCACTCTATCTGCAATCAGTCAGAGCACCCCAGGGTGACATTGTAGGATATTTGAGAACCATGCACATCTTTCCTGTGTGTGTGTGTGTGTGTGTGTGTGTGTGTGTGTGTGTGTGTGTGTGTGTGTGTGTGTGTGTGTGTGTGTGTGTGTGTGTGTGTGTGTGTGTGTGTGTGTGTGCGTGCGTGCGTGCGTGCGTGCGTGCGGTATGTGTCTATGCACATGCAAACCTATTAATCAACACTTTTCAGCTTGCGCATGTGTGTGTGGAAATTAATAGTTTCATTTATCCTGGTGTGTGTGTGTGTGTGTGTGTGTGTGTGTGTGTGTGTGTGTGTGTGTGTGTGTGTGTGTACGCCAGGAGTGTGCATGTGCATACACTCACAAGTCATCCTAGAGGTTAGGGGAAAACATTTTGTGAGTAAGAACCCTACACCCAGCTTTGGATATGTCCCCCTCCAAACTGAAGTTGCAGCTGCAGTGTCATGATTTATCTGGGATACATCTGCAAAGCTCAAACATTAATGAAACACAACAAACTTGTATGAGATTACTCCGACCTGCTTCACTAATTAAGTTGTATAACCTCTATTTTGATAGGGGCAAAGAGGAAATGTATAAAAGCATAACTTTGCTTTTGTAGTTTATATCTTTAAAAAAAAAATGAATGGTGGTCTATCCAAGACAAAACCAGATCTGGATGTTTATCTAAAATGTTTCTGTTCTTCCTCGGTTTTTATTAGTCCAAGACAAGCCGGAGATGGCAGCGATGCCCTTGGCCTTGGAGAACCGCAACTGTGTGCTGATCCGCCGGGACCTGGTGGCGCTGCCTGCAAGCCTCATAAGCCAGATAGGCTACCGCTGCCACCCTAAGCTCTACACCGAGGGGGACCCTGGGGAGAAGCTGGAACTGGTAGCTGGTAGGCACGCACATACAAACACAGGCATCCACTCAAACATTTTACCACGCAAACATTCCCAGAGATTCACTTGTATATGCCGTGGGTTTGGAAAGTACTCATACTCGACACTAGATTCAGATCACTTCAAATTTAATTCTGGGAAATTTATTGAATTAATTCAAACTGATAAATTCAGGTAAATAGAATTCCATCATTGTGAAATAGAAATACTTTCAAATGAATCAAGAGTTATGGAGCTGGACAAATAGGGAATTGGTTGGAGAGTTTACCCACCATCCAGTCAACTTTACCAAAAAGGGGGAAAAAATAGGGTAAACTGTATATGCATGTACACGGTCCACCGTTGACCTGTATGAGACTGCTGTCAGTGGTTAATCTCTGGTCATCACGGTTAACAGTGACTTTAGTGTACATTAGTGCTTAGGTAAAACATTTTGCTTGAAATAATATTTAGACATCAACACGATTATATCCTTGGTTAAAAGCAGCGTCTGCCCCGTTTTCAGATCATGCCAGGAGAGGATCATGAAGCCAAGTCCAAGGATGGATATTGAGTTATTGAGTTTGAATGCCATAGTGGGTTTGATGCACGTCACTGTCTTGGCCGGTCTGAAAGGGGATAAAACAAAGCTGCAGAGTTTCATTTCAGAGATTTAAGACTGTGACAGAAGGACAACGATCTCTGCAGTTATCATCAATCAGGCCTTTATGAAAGACTGACTAGACAGAAGTCACTCTAGAGTAAAAAGCATATGACTGCCTGCCGGGAGTTTGCCAAATGGGCCTTGCAGAGCTCAGAGAGCCGGAGGAAAAATACTTTTTTTTGGTATGATGAGACAAAAACTGAACTTTTTGGTCTGGCTGCCAGATATAGCTTTCGTCACTCCGACCAGAGACTTTCAAAGAGAGCAGGTACCAGTCAATATGTAGGTAATATCATTTCTACAATGGAGCATGGCAAAAAACAGTTGAATCAGTTTAGCATTGAATCTTTCCAGACAAAAGAATGGGAGTCTGACCTCTTGCCAGTATCATTTACAGACAGACACGGCTAACACAATGCACATGCAAGTCGTGGTTAGCGACTGAAAGAACATATGACTATCCGGGTTCAAAAAGTTACCACATGGTCAGATTCAATCAAATCCCATCGTGATTTGATTAGAAACAGAATATGACAAAATGAAAATGTGTAACTGAGTCCTGCAGTCTGTATGTGTGAAAGAGACCGTTTTGGAAAGAAAGCAAAACCAAGTAATTCAATAGTGTGCTGTTTTTATGACCCACTCTTCCTCTCCCAATTTCTTATTGCGCTGTGCACAGCTGAAGCTTTGTTTAACTCTATTAAAAATATCCTTGAACATTGACTTTAACTGTATAAAAAAAATAAAATAAAAGATTAATTTGGGGGCAAAGAAACAAGACAAAGACAAATAATTTGTTTGTAATGTAAGCTGATTCTTAGCTATTTTTTTGTTTTGCTTGCATGCTCCACAGGTACCCAGGTGTTCATGACTCGAGGTCAGCTCATGAACTGTCATCTTTGTGCCGGTATCAAACACAAAGTCTTGCTCCGCCGTCTGTTAGCCACGTTCTTTGATAGGTGGGTACAAAGACATGCACGACTGCGTTTGTTTTAAACTGTTTGTATTAGTCGCTCAGATTTGGACTGTGTGTGACTCCAACACTACTGCTGTTGTCACAAACCAACTTTCACACTCCATCTGTGGCCATGTTGTGCAATGCGGTTAGTAGTGTGTATTCTCATGTCTATCTACTGTATGTGCTTGATGCTGACTCTGCCCCCTGGTGTCAACTCTTTATCCCTGCAGAAACACTTTAGCCAATAGCTGTGGGACAGGTATTCGTTCATCTACCAGTGACCCCAGTAGGAAACCCCTGGACAGCAGGGTCCTCAACGCTGTCAAACGTAGGTCTATTGTCCAAATCATCTAATATCTCTGACAGACTTTGTAAAGATCCCAATTTAACTACATGGCCTTTGCTGTTTTTCTCTCTTTTGCAGTCTACTGTCAAAATTTCAACCCTAACTTCAAGGAGAGTGAAATGAATGTGATTGCTGCTGACATGTGCACAAACGCAAGGCGTGTCCGCAAGCGATGGTTGCCCAAGATCAAGTCCATGCTGCCCGATGGCATGGAAGTGTACCGTGCAGGAATGGGCATGGGTGCTGCTGTAGGTCTGGGCCTGGCCCTGGCCGCCCCCCAATCAGGGGTGCCCCTCCCCTTCGAGCCTGACTTCAAGACCCTAGAGCAAAGGTTGTATCCGGATCGCAAGGACCCTCTCAGGACTCACCCACCTCTGGTAGAGGGCAGCCCCGGGTCTGGGGCGGCTGGAGCAGAGGCTGAAGGTGAAGGTGAAGGAGTTGTCCACGAGGAACAGGAGGAAGATGAGGATGAAGCTGGGTTAGAGGGTGTAGACGGATCACTCGGGGCACCAACTTTGATCACGGGAGCTGAGGCGGGCAACTGTGGCGACACGCCGCCTGACCAGGAAATGGAAAGCTTTGGACAAGGTCTGAGGGTGAACGGACAGTGAATGTCCTTTTGGGCTGCCTCTCATATTGTAAAATCTGTTCAACACCGCATTTTCTTTTGCTTGCTCTCTCTCTCGTCCACCACTCTTACTTCTCCTCTGTGCTTCCTCAACAGGAGTTTTTCAGCACAAAAAGCTGCACTCATAGATCTTACTATACAGGCAGTTTGTCACACATGCATGCGCACACATGTGCTTGCGTACTCGCATACTTGCATACTTACTGATAGCAGAAGTAGAACACAGATAGTGGAAGTAGACACAGGCATGGCATGAGCACATTAAGAAAACCAACCCTTTCTGCTCCACCCATTTTCTCAGTATTCTCAGTATGTGCTCGATATTTCGGCACCCTCGGCAATATTCCAAAGGCCTGATAGCAGAACGAATGGCGATAATGATTTACCATTTCAGTGCAATACAAAAGCAACAGCTGCTTTGCTGGCAGTTTATGGAGTGTGGTATAATGGTTTGTAAAATGATTCCGTTTTCTTGGAAAGCTCCGTCTCAAAATAGCCCGTGTAACCTTGGGAAAGAGATCAGAGAGACACCGCTCCCTGTAAAGAGCCAGGTTTGACCACTTTACATTACATTACAGAATCATAAATATGGATGAATATAAGGCAAAGATTGTATTACAATTAAAGGTCACGTACTGTATTAGTACCATTCAGCCAAACAATGTTCCTCTCTGTTAAATCAGCATGTCGTTTCTATGGTAAAGATTATGAAAGAATTTTCTGCGAATCCTAAATACTTCTCCACAATCCAAAAACAAATCTATCACATGGAGGGTTTTTTTCATGCATATTTGCCCATGACATTGGATTATATTGTCAATGCAATGCCTGTGTCTGCTCCAAACCGCCCTGCCCAAACACACACATGCATCCAGATAGACACACACGCTCGCACACACACACACACAGTTCCCATTCTATGATACTAGCGTTTAAATAGCTGCACCATCGTATTAAAAAATACACTGTCCAAACAATGTTACGATGCTTTTTAACTCAAACTTTTGCAATTGCATCATTCTGCCCTGGAGATGCAGAGAGAGACATGAACAGGAACGTGCACTAAAATCCAAGCTTGCATGCGTTAATACAAACAATGGATAGAAAGAATTATTGAAAACAGCAACAAAGCCAGAAACCCGCATTGAAATAAGATAACAGCTACTGTTGCCTCGAGTTATGCCATTAATACGCAAAAGGACTTTCTCCATGTCTCACTGGGACTTCAGTCTGACACATGTTAGAACTGACCCGGATGTCACCCGGGATTGACTGTGTTTGACACAGAATTAATTGGAGTTTCTGTTTTTTGTTTTGTTTTGTTTTTTTAACTTCACCGTGGGTTGTCACCACAAGTAGAAGAGACTGAATATATTAAATGGAAGAAGTAGGGCACTACACTAAGTGGTAGAATAAAAAATGTCAGAGAGAAGCGCTGTTCCACCTAGATGTGGTGGTGTGTAATGCTCCAAGTCCTGCGTCCATCCTGTTATTATTTTTATTTTTGGGGTGGTGGTGGGATGGGGGGAGGGGGGCTAAATTATTGAATAAAATTTATAAAAAGCAATGTATGCTGGCTTATTGCATTTGCACTCGAAAAGGTCAAAGGATGGGAAACTGAGGAGTTTTCAGAACCGACCTGTACTTAAGAAAAAGGCAAATTTCCTTCACATCCCCCTGAATGTTTATTGGATTTGGAGATTGTGGGTTTGGAAAGAAACAACTGGTCTATCTGACGATGAGTGTTTCTATATTTTGGTAGAGAGGAAATGTCGAACTTGAACCTGCGTTTGTCATACCCATTTTTTCTTTTGATATGTTATAATGCTTTTTGCCACGCATAAGATGCAGTCTAAACAGCCTTTCTTTATTGCATTGATTTAAAATTAAGCACTGTTGAATGTTTTTCCCTTGTATTTCTAGGTTTGTTTTGTTTTTTGTATTTTCTGATCAGTAATGAAAGCGCATTTAATCAAAGGAGCAGACCGTTCAGGAGCTTAAAGTTATTTTAAGCTAACAATATTTGGAAATTTTGCGATTCAGGAAGTGGTTAAATTTTTTTAATTTATCAGATTATTCTGATGCAAAAAGTATTAGTATATGACCCTGATATATTTGATCTGTCTGTTTATGCTTTAGTGCTGCGCCACTTCTAAGGTTGGGCCAGATTATTCTCTGTTTCTGTTCGACGTATCCTGGTTTGGGTTCTTTATGGGAAGCTTTAAGGTGGCCCTGCACAAGAAACACAGGGTTATAATTGCACTAGGTAATAATAATATTGACGTTTACAGTATCTTTGTTTCTTTTGGAGGAAATGTGATCGGCCATAGATAAAACAGGGCTGTGGCAGAAAGGCTGAGATGATGGATGAATGTAAACCGTAGCACTGCTTTGGCGAGGGTCCGAGTGCTGATTGAATATAAAATGTTGAATCTCTTTTTTCATATATATTTGGCTCAGTTTTTTTCTTCAATTGCAAACTCTTAAAAATAGGCCATGATACAAAATTAATCTGACTGAGGCAGGGTGATTTTTTTTTTTCACCCAAAGCTATATAAGGATTTTTTTGAACAGGTCTTCCAATGTGGTGAACAGCAGGGATCATTTACCCTATACTGTATGTGCAAAACTGAGCGAGGTTAAAGTACTGGCTTAATCAGTCTATTGTTTATTTAATTTTTTATCCCAACTTATGTTGAAATGACTCGGTATATCTTTATGTAATTTTTTTTATTTCTACACCATAATTCTCTTAAAGAAAATAAAGATGCTCAGTTGTCTATTGGTGCCACCATTTCAATTCATATCACTTCTGGTTTAAAAGTATTTTAGAAATATGTATATTAGGGAATTTACTATAATCAAGCTCACAGTTATTAAAATCGTTTCCAACGTTATCAATCTGCCACCTAAAAATGTTAAAACCTGTTAAACGGGACAGTAAGTAGAATCAGTTTTTCTCTCTTTGTATTTCCCGACACAGAAAATCTTTGCCTTTGTTTATACTAAAATCTTTTTCAACAGGCAGAATTTTGCCACAAAATCTACGAGGAATTTGTGATCTACTCTAAATAAAATGAATCGTAAATAATATAGGGTGGGAGACATTGATATCCTCCAAAATAGTGATGAAGAGGTGTGGAGCAGTGCCTTAGACTGTGAATGTGTGGGTGAGGATGTGTGCCATAACTGTATGTTGAGAGACAAACAAGACCAAGAACCTACTGTATAGATTTGTTTCCCTTATTAAATTTCAAATGCATAATTGTAATATTGGGCTCCTTAAATAATTATGAATTTGATAAGCCCAAATGATTTATTCACTTATTTTCTTGCTTTATGTTTTCCATCATGTCATTCTTTAAGGACAAAATGTGCTCGATCACCAGCCCGATTAATTAGCCAGAGTCACTGTACTTAATTCAACAGCTATCCAACAACAGCGTGTATTCCTAATTGGACACCATCGCATTATCTATATTCGACAGCACGCACAGCAAGTAAAGTGAAATCTGATGTGATGATATTGATTCGGGTCAAACCGGTTCCTACTTTTGATCCGATTTGGCAGCGTCGTCCTCATAAAACATCTGCTTCAACCAGCTTCTTCACTTTTACTGTCAACCAAAAATACGAGCCTTTCTCGGACGCTTCGGGCCTTTTTTCTTTTCTTGTGCAGGGTGAATTTAATGATGTTGCACTATAAAACTGAGAGATTCTCAGAGACTGTCATGGCTAACCCTTCGGGAGGATGAGCTCTGTTTGAGGTGGCTGAAAGAGAAAGTTCTTTTAAAGTTGTGTATTTTACATGTTTATTTTAAACCAGTGTCGCATTGACAGCAAACACATTTCCCTGGATGACAAAAAAAAAAAAAAAAAAAAACAGGATGGGGTTGTTGGTTGAAAAGAATCTACTTTCACAAATGTTTTGTTGCAAATAAATTATTGCTTTATGAAACCTTATCGTGCCCTGTTTTATCCCCATTACTGTAAAACTAATGGGCACCGTATTTTTTGTTAAATTGAATGGTTTACCCTGAAATATAAAATTTTTATGCAAAAAGAAACTTGTATCATAAAATGCATGCCATTCAGACACTCAATCTAATCCAATGAGACCTCTGATCTTTATGCACCATGTATTTTATGCTGAATAACTGTTGTCACTGCTAGCAAACAAAGACTGAGCAGTCTTGCAGTGAACAGGGCTGTGTTTTTACGATAGAACCTGGCCTTTCTTTCATTGAATGTTTGCATAAAGTTTAATCTCTTGTAATAATGACAGCAAAATAGGGATAAAGAGTGGGATACTTAGACTAACTACCCAGTTGAGTGTGCATTTGAACCTTGGGCAGACTCAGAAAAAATGCACTAAACGTTTGTGTGTATGTATGTGTCCTTGAACATAATGCCAGCACTTTAGAACTACTTAGAAACATGAAAGAAATGAGAAAAACATCAAGAATGACCAATATTTTTGGGCAAATGAGGAGTAAATGCAACTTTTAAAGCCATGTGTTCAGAGCGCTGACAATCAGAATAGGGATGAGACCCAAAGTGCACTATGGGAGATATGACATGACTTGCTGTGCTCTTGCTATCTGCTTTGTCTTTCTCCAGCTTGCTTTGGTCTGTGCTGGCTTCCTCTCCAGATTAGAGGGACACGGTGATGTTGACCCCAGCCCTCTTGGTTTTAAGTGTTTGTCTTGGCAACAAGGAGTGACTCATACCTTGGTGCTTCGTGAACAGAGATGTTCCATGTTGACATGGACCATGTCTGTACGGGCCGAACTTGGTCCTAAGTCTGGGCTTATTGGTAACCTCTTGATGGACAACAAAATAAATAGCAAAAGAGGATCCTACTGTTCAACCCAACACTTTGATCATGGTAATGTTTTTCATTATCAACAGGGCTTGGACCAGGGAAACTGGGATGGGACAATATCAGTGTTGATACTGCTTTATGTTTCAAATGAAAAATTTTAAAATGTTTATGCGCCTTCTGACTCGAGCATCAATAGTATATACAACAGAAATGCAAGTTGCCACTTTCGATGTTGCATAAGAATCTACCTTTCATTCCCATCATGGTATTTGCCACCACAGTTTTAAGTTGTATAGTCCAAGAATATCTGATTTCTTTTAAATGCAATACAGAAAAATCTGCTTTCTAATAAAAGTCCTTACTTCACCTTATACCGCCTCTTTCTTTTGTCTGTGTGTGTTTCCAAAGAAGAATGGCTACCTTCATGGACCTCTCGGCTGCTGACCTCAAATACCTGCTCAGGATTTAACGGTGCGCCAACAGAAGGAAAATAAAATAGTTCTTTACTGCTTGTGCAGTATGTTTGTGAAATTAAGACTAAATCTGCTACATTTTGCAAAATGATTCACTGCAATTCAGTCGGTAGGCTTTACTTTATTTCATCAAGAAACTGTAAATATATTAACAAGTTATTTGCAACAATCATTATATGTAAACCTTTGGGAAGATGTATAGAAAATTGATGAATTAATTTCAAATCAATCCATGTTACCTATTTCACTGTGATGAGGTTCAGCTCATGCACCTTTATGACTATGACGCTTTCCCTGCAGTAGAATAAACATAAACTTTGATGAAAAATAGCGTACACTACATTCAGATCCAGATCAAATGTAGCAGACCAGTTACAGCTCCTCACGATAAATTTTTGTGAATATTTTTGTTTCTATATATTTCACATTTAATAAGAATTTGAAAGTATATATGTTTACATTATTTCTATTCATGCTTTATTATAATTAATGACACAGATACTTTTTTTGTAATGACTTTAGAATTGATTGAAACCATATTTTTTTTATGAGTGCCTGTGTGCAATCATCACTATTTGTGAGATGCCATAAAGTGCGAAAGTTTAATTGGTAAAGAATGGTCTGTTGTGTTAGATAATCATCCCAGCAGGATGGAGAAGGGGCTTCATGGAAGTGCTCTTTTTGGGAATTGGTAAATAATATTTCTTCATATATTTGTGGGTTTTTTTTTTATGCTTTGAGCTACACAGCCTATATATTTTTTGTCTTTCAATGTATCCTAACTCTTGATTATTCCAAAATACAGTCTACTAAATATTGTACCCCATATTTCTAAAGGAGATTTCGCATATGAGCTCAAAGTTGTAGTCCCAGGCATCCTGGTATTTGTTTGTCTTATTATTATTACCATCACACAACAATAATACTGTTGTCTGTGTTTCTTGGTTGTTTGTATATAATATATATAGATATATACTGTACTGTATATACTGTATATACTGTGTATGTTATACTTAATATTTTTTACTGCTATTTTATTGCTTTTTATTATTCTATTATTATCTTATTGCTTCCTGTATACTGCTGTAGCGAAAAAAAATTGCCCTTGGGGATTAATAAAGTAACTACCTAACCTATTATTATTATTTTATTTTTTTTTGAAGGATTTAATCGTCTCATTCTCCCTCCGAAACAGAAGGTGGCGGTAATGCACCCAAGAGCGGTTTACCAACAAGAAACAGGCGAAGAAGAAGAAGATCACGACGACCACGACGAAGAAGAAGAAGAAGAAGAAGAAGAATTATTGCGCCGTGTATTTTTCAACTGCCCCAATGTGGCTCAACAAAACCGCCTCACTTACACCATAGCAGGGAATAAACTAACACAACAGACCGGCAGAAAGAGCAGCAGCTTCAATCCTCCAACATGAGTGACGACACGGACGCGCCGCTGGAGAGGGAGATGAAAGTAAGGCTCTTTGTTTGTGTTGACAGGTTAGCATGTGGCTAGCTTAGCTGCTAAGCACCAATAGCTTTTTTTTTTTTTTTTTTTTTTGCATCACGTCACGTGTTCGCCTGCTATCGTCTTATCTCTGCTTCTTGTGTTGTTCCTAACTGGTTAAAAGTTATCAAATAAGTTTCCCCTTTTTTTTTTTTTTTAAATGAAAGTATGGCGTTTTTTTTTTTTAGTTTTTTTTTTTACGTGTCACGCAAGTTCCTGCAAGATCAGCTGTAGAAGCAATGTTTACAGTTTATTAGTGCTTTTCTGACTTGTTTTACTTTTAATAAGCATTGTTTATTGTTTACCACCCATAATAATAATAATAATAATAATAATAATAGCTGGTCATCATGAACTCACAGCGCCTGTTTTGTTTTTTTCTTCTTTTGCAGGATTTCCAGTTTCGCCAGATGAAGAAAGCTCGAGTCTTTGAGCCGACTGAAGTTTTGCCGAAGCACAGATCCAGTCTGCTCACCATCTCTAACAAGTTCGGCTTAACCGTTGTGGGTCTCGACAGAACATTCAAAGTCTACTTTACTCAAGATATTTTGGCTGCCGATAAAGGTGACGGAAACGCCAATGAAATAGGTACGAGAGAGAGGTTTCAACCTTTCGGTGTTGCACTGTGATTGTCGTATTATTCACGTCTTTTACTCCCAATTAACTCCAACCAAACTCCCTGTGCGCTGCAGCCAAGGGGATACCGGCGCTGGCTGAGGTGACTGTGGACCTTGTTCTGTACCACTTGGCTCTCAGCTGTGATGAACTCACTTTGTCGGTGTGCGGCGCGTCCGACGAAGCGCGTTTGACCCTCACGTTCTACGATGTCCGCACCTTCGTGAACAAGGTGACCGCGTTAATGATTTTCAGATTCACAAAATCCAGTGGAAACTTGTTTTACTTCACTTGTCCACGTTTCGAGCTGCCGAATGTCCTCGTGTCGGACAAATTCACTGATTGCGCTTTCATCTTTTTTTTGGTTTGTTTTGTATACCTTTTTTTTTTTTCTCCCCCCAGGCGAGACCGCAGAAGTTCCCTTTCGCGTCCTTGCAGCCAGCTGTGCCTCCCGGTACCTCACTGCAGGACCTGATGTGGAATCCTGCTCATGCGTCCATGTTGGCTGCCTGTCTGTCCGATGGCAGTATGATGATTTTGGATGTAACCGACGTCGTCAAATTGCAGGCCCAGCTCCCCGCTTCGAGTGGCATCACTTGCAGTGAGTGAGAGACTATTAACATCATTTTTTTTTAAGTTGAGCTGCTCCGTAGCTCTGATGTGGCTCAATTTGCAGTTTGTGTACTTTGTTTAATACAGTTTGCTGGAGTCCAAAAGGAAAGCAAGTCGCTGCCGGAAAAATTAACGCCACAGTCAGTCAGTATACACCAGTAAGTGAACCTAATTCAAATAAATTGTTTGATCGTCTTCGAAAGCAGCAGCAACTGATTTTCTACTCTGTTGTAAAGGTACTAGAAGAAAAGAAAGTGATCGCGTGTCCACATTTCTACACGACTGACGAGCCTGTCAAAGGTAACATGAACACTCCTGCATCTGTAAGAAGTACGATCTGTGATGGCCGCCTGTCGACTAAGCTGGTCGTCCTGCCAGCGGCAGATTTTTAGTGCTTTATAGTAATAGACCTGAGTCCTCCTGTTATGAATGTGTTTGACTTTGATCTGACTAATCCGTCTCTTTTCCGTCGTCTCTCACAGCTCTGGACATCCAGTGGCTGAGAACCTTTGTGTTTGCGGTGGTGTATGCTGCTGCAGACGGGTCTCTTGAGACACCTCCCGAACTAGTGTTGATCTCCCTTCCTGTGAGTACGCCAACCGTCCGTCGTCCGCTTCATTCGCCACATCACATGCTGACTTTTGTCAGGTTAAACTCACGCAGTCTTTAGTGCCACAACAAGGAAGCAGAAAGGCACTCGCTGCTCTTCCATGTTCTAATTAATAATTTTGAAAAACCAAATCATATCTCTGCATTTTGGTATTACTTGAATTGTCATTTACTGGCTCTGTAGTTACATAAAGGCTCCAAATGCACTTGGCAGACCTCAATTTGTCATATTTTGTTAAATGAGTTGGATGCTTAGTGGCCAATAACCCATTTAAGGCTTTTTGTTGTTTGTTGCATAGAGGTACATAAATCACAACTAATATGTCATGTCAAATCCGTTTTATTTATGCAGCTCAAATTCACAACTTTAATTATTTTTATCACATAATCCTAAGATCAATGATAAAAAAAAAAAATTAAAAAAAAATCGCAGAATAGAAAGTTTCATTGCAAACATGTCTCATTATAAATTGTGACATTATTTTTCCGGTGAACTCAAAAGTCATGCTGCTAAAAAAAAAATCCCTCCACAGTCAGACATCACTTATTCCATCTCGCTAATTAATTGGACTGTGATTATTTATTTATTTGTTTTTGTTAATACAGAAAAAGGACGAGAAAGTGGAGACAAAGTACCTGAACTTTGGCGACAGCGTCTACGGCAGCTGCACGGAGCGACAGCACCACTACTTCCTCAGTCACGTCGAGGACTGGTGAGAACCGTCGCTGTTTATAGGCGTGTGTGCTGCAGCCTAAAGCATTCGCACTTCTGAGATCAAACCTGGTGTTTGATTTTAACGTCATGTTAAGTTGGTGTCGTTGATTTTTTTTTTTTTCAGGGACCTTGTGTTTGCTGCATCGGCAGCTTCCATCGAGGTCAGCGTCATTGCCAGACAAGACGACAAGGTATTTAAATGAAAAAGGAAAAAAATGTGTTGAAATGTTTGAATGTAGAGTCAAATGTGACCCTGATAGAGTTCCATTTAAATGCTACTTATTTACATCCACCTACCCCACACTTAACTCTGGATGACACTTAGACCAGCTGGTGATGGCTGAAGTTTTATCAGTTAACACCATTAGTTTTATCTCAGTTTTCTTTTGTGTGTGTAATGTTAGTGAATCACACTTGATTTGAGTCAAGCTACAATTGATTACATGCAGCACTGATCCTCAGATTTATTGTAAAGCTTGTTTGAATAATTACTGCCTAGTTTAAAGAAAACACACCAAATCATTGTGTTGACTGACGACCATGCCTGCTCGATGCCTCTTTTCAGATGTGGGAACTTTGGCTCCAAGAAGATGCAAGTAGGGCCGAACTTCCAGTCACTGACACAAGTGAAGACACTCTGCCGCTCGGCTTGGCTATAGACTTCACCAACCAGCAGGAAATCTATATCAGTAAGTCCATTTTTGGCTTTCTGTGTACTTCTGCTTATGTCTGATAACCATCGTTGAGTTCTGGCTTTTCTGAACCTCTGCTCAGTTACCCAGTTTTATAGCCCAGTAAATTCCACTTCACCACCGTTCAACAACACTTCGAGCAAATAGCTTTCTGATGTTCAGTCACATTGCAACTGTTGATCAAAGTTTAGTTAATCTTGCTATAGCATTTTTTTGCTGAGGTGGCATAGGGTTTCAAATGAGTGAGCAGGGCTGCTTTATGGCAGTATGGTAATTACAGTGTTTCTGTATTGATGAGGTGAAGTAATTCAAATCTCTTTTCCTGTGGAGTTTGCGTGTTCTCTGGGTTCTCCGGCTTCCTCCCACCGTCCAATTAGTTAATTGGTGACTCTACAAATTGCCCTTCGAGGTGAATGACTGCATGAATGGTCTTTGTTTCTGTCCGTCTTTAAGTGCTGGTCCTGTGATAGACTGGCGGTCTGTGCAGGGTGTGCCCTGCCTTTGCCCAAAGTGTGATGGGATAGCCACCCCTACCCCCCGGTGACCCTGTACAGGATAAAGCGGGTATCAATAATGGACTATAACATCACTTAAAAAAATATGGCTGTGTATATTTTAGGGCCCCTAATGTGAAAGCATGGTGATTACGGTGTTTATGGTCTGATGTCTGCTGCAAGTCGTAAATAATCTGTGAAACATAAACGGATGAGGACATTTATATTGATTTTTAACGTGAATTCTACCTGGTGTGAGCTGGATCAATTCAGCAAAAGCAACAGATACACTCAAGTGTCTAGTGAGCTGCTCTGATTGCACTCATTGCAGTGGGCTCTGTTTGCTGCCGTACCATTACTGCAAAGACGTGTGGTGAAGTGCCTTGTTCAAGAGATCACGCTGTGGCAGCGGTGCACTAAACACCATGCAGCCTTCTGTCACTACACACAGAAGATCTGCTGTCGTGTACGTCTCAGTTCCTCTCTCTCTGAGCTTAATTGTCATCAGTCGAGGTCTCTTGTACTGCATCCCACTGTCTTTGTTTCAGCTTCAAAATGTGTTGCGGTGAGCACTCCCCTAATGATCAGACAAAGCTCAACTCCATCAGGTTTTCTTTGTGCATGCGGCATCCACCGCAGTGCTGTATTGCAGCGTGTGTAAAGAATAGTGATAAGCTCCCGTCTCAGTGCACTGTTTTATCTTAGCCGGCCCGGTCTGCCAGACATTCACGTAGAAGCTTCTGTTGCTGTCTAGTCACATCTCTCGCTGTTCACTCTAAAGAACTCCCACCCCTCCCCGATCAAGAAAAAAGGAACAACAAAAAAACCTGCAATTTGAGCAACATTATGACGTGATTGTAGTCCAATCAAAATCTTCATCCGAAAGTGAGACGTTAGGAAGGCAAAGCAAATCGAGAAGAGCGAGAGAGTTATGTGAAGGAAAAGAAAAAAATTGCACTCATTAAAATGGCTCAGACAAGCTAGAGGACCATAACAAACAACAAAGCCCAGACGATCCTGTTGCAGAATGCTGATGAGGTTTTTACCGTGTGCCACTCCCGTCTGTCCAATCTCTCTTTCACTCTCTCACTCCTCACTTCTCTCAAAGCCTTTCAACTTTAGTTCCACGACTAAAAACATTAGCTGCAGTAGTTTTGTGTTTTTCTTTTTTTTTGGTTCTCTGCATTGTGCCGGTGTCATGTTGAACTTTAGATCATGTCACCTGGAGATTTCTGTGTCATTTTCAATGTGTGTATAGATAGATAGATAGATAGATATATGTATATCTATCTATCTATATATATATATATATAGATATGCATTGGATATGTGATGAATGTATCTTTTAATTTGGGTTGTGAATACTCGGTTTCATTATTGATTGTTTTGTCATTTAGTCTGCAGCCCCGAGCACACGGAGAGATCTTTGGGGAAGTGCAGGAAAGTGGGTGTGAAGAGTGGAAAAGGTTTTGAGGGTTTGGCAAGAAGAAGAAGCCAGTGCACTGTTTTACCAAAATCAGGCATTTTTACATTTTGTTTTTGTATGTGGCAACAGAGTGACTTTTTGAAGTGAACACTGGGTACTTGGTGGATTTTAACCTCTGAGGGATTGAAAAAGCCAAGGTCAACGAGATAAATACTGCGCTGAAATACAGTCTTTGTGCTCGAATGTTCTCGACACTTTCACGATTAATGTGAGAAATTGCATTTTGTCCTCTCGAGCGGTTTCAGCATAGTGCAGATAATGCTCGCTCTTCATTTTCCTTGTGTTGCTGTGTTAGTTGGAAGCACAGAGCTGTCACAAAACACCAAATAAGCTTCTTTTTTTTTTATTTTTTCAAGTTTGTTGCTGTCCATTACAGATTGGATCTTACTCAATAGACTTTTCACAGAGTTGCTTACCAGAGATCTTAAAAGTTCCTCCCAGACTCTCTGATCTGTGGAAGGTTACAAAATGTGAGGGGAGTTGGGGTGAAAGGAAATGAGATGTTCCACCAGGGAGGAAGAGAAATCATGTGTTTTATTTTTTTTGGCAAGTAAATAAGTGGAGAAAAGGGGTTTGGTATGTTCTGTGAAATTATATGAAACATATGTTAAAGTATTGTGTGGAAAGTTTCTCGATGTCTGTCTGACTCTTGATTCGTTTCCAATCATTCTACCCTCTCAAAGCCGACGAGAAGACCTTGCCCCCGGCGCCCACAATGCTAATGCTATCCACGGAGGGATTACTCTGCCCGTTTTCTCTGCTCAACCTCAATCCTGGGGTGAAGCAACTCGTCTCGCTTCCCACCGCTCTGCCCTTGGAAGGAGAGAGACCGCCCAGGCCAGGTAAGAAAGCCAGCAAACCGTAAACTGCCAGGATGTTGGTTTAAAATGTTGTCGAGAGGGCTTCTTGAACTATCCAATCTTCTTTTTCCTTCACCGATGATCATCTTATGTGTTGATTGCATTGTGCTTAACAGTTGTTCTATTTCCTGCTGTGGTACCATGGACGTATTTAACATGTCACCAGTTTGGTTTTGAATTGTGGTGTTACATCTCATCTGTGGAGCCGAGTTGGATTTCACAAGTAGCCGACTCCTCCATCAATGTGTCCGAATATATCTATATATATGTCTAATGGCTTAATGAAACAATACTTATGTTCCTCAAAACATTTTAGTTTCTAGACTTAATTACAAAAACGCTTTTGAAGTTTAGAGGTCTATTTCACACCATCAGTCGTGTTTGATCCTTGTAAGTGAAATGAGCTTTTTTGTTGATTTTGCTCTCTGCGTTTTGAAAGCAAAATGTTCTGTATTTTCAAATGCTGATAATCCTTCTATGTTTTGCTTTCACTTAATATTTGCTGGAGTTGTGGCAGTTTCTCAATTATAACATGAATCACAATGCTGGCGTGGAAGATCCTGCGTCGACGCAGTTACAAAACATAATCGCACAAAAATGACAGCCCATCATTTCTCACAGTTGTGCATTATGATAGATGTGCTTAGCTGGTATCCACCAATAACATGTATGCGAGGTGTTTACGGGACGTCTGTAAATTGTAGCGTCCGCCCATATTATGCATGTCAGTGCTCATCGGGAACATTTGTAAAAGGTAGCTTGTTACACTCTCCTCCTCTAAACTGCATCGAATCGTTGGATTCTCATGAAATCTTGAGGCCAGTTGAAGATTCAGGACATGATTTGAATGACATCAGCTGTTTTAGAAGTGCAGGGAGCTTTGGCTAAACAAACAAACAAAAAAAGAGTCTTCTTGTCAATGAGGCTAGAAAATCCCCATTTTTACCCATTCAAACTCACTTCGTTTGTACAAAGTCCTTTGAAGCCTGAAGATTGTGATCATTGAACCATGAAAAACTGATTTTCCCCTCTCTAAGCCGAACCCAGTTTCCGATAGCATTAGCAACCTGTGCTTGTAGTCCAAACTTGCTCAACCTGTAATGACTTCAATTATTTTCTGTTCACCGGTACAACCACCCACACTAGCTGCCTTCATCGCACCAGCCCCAGCAGCCTTCCCACACCTTGGTCTTCCTCCAGCTGCTGCTCCCAGTCCTCCAGCCCCAGCTGCTTCTTCCATCACTGCCCCGTTCAGCATCGTTCCTCCAGCTCCCGTGTCATCCTGCTCATCGGGCTTCACGTTCACGGTCCCGTCTACCTGCTCCACCACAGCCCCTTCAGCCCCTTCAGCCACTTCAGCTTTCTCCTTAGGGGGATCCGCACCTTTTGGCTCAGCAGGCTTCTCCTTTGCCTCCAAACCTCCCTCAGACACACCCTCTGCACCTTCGGCTTTTTCTTTCAACACCCTTTCCGTCAAACCATCAGCAGTGCCGGCTCCGACTCCAGCTCCAGCTCCGGCTCCGGCTCCGGCTCCAGTTCCTCAGAGCCTTGCCGCTGCCTCTCCACCTACAGTGAAACTGAATCTGAATGAGAGGTAATGAAGTATCATGTAGTATTCTGACCGACATGTCGATGTTTGTGTACATGTATACGAATCTGCCGTGTCTTTTCTAAGGTTTTCAGCAGTGGAAACTCCACCGCCAGCTTTCTCCTTCAGTTCCTCACTGCCCAAAACAGTTGTTTCCAGTTCCAGCAGTTTCCCCCCGCCTTCACTCGCAGCCACGAAGCCTCCAGCTGTATTAGGTGAGAACAACTATTATACTCGTGTTTGTACATTTTATAAAGTATCATTAAAGTCTTAAGTGCCAATGGTTTGCTATTCTAATCATATTGGTTGTGTCTCAGCTCCAGTGCGTCCAGTTCAAACCAGCACGCCTCCCACAGTCCTCCAGAAACCTGCTCCTGCTGCCCAGGGCCGAGTCCAGGCTCCACAGGTCCTTTTTTTTATTTATTGGGAATACATTTTACTGTGTATATATTAACTTTTCTTTTAAGAGTGTTTGTTGTGTGCTCAATTGTGAATATTAGATTTTTATTGTACTTTCTCACTTGCAGGCAGCTGTTAGTGTGAAAGCCCTGGAGAAGCAGCTGCAGCAGAAGAAAGACTCTGATCCCATCATGGCTGGTATATTAGAGGAGGTGAGACATGTCCTTCAGTCAATACAGGAGTACCATGTTGCATTTACCACTTTTCATTGGGATAATGTGGTGCAAGTGAGAGTGTTGTGACTTGATCCATTAAATCAGCTGTTCTAGGTTCAAATTTATTTACTGATTTAGGCCAATGACTAAGTGAATATTTACTGGTTGCATAAAGAAGATAGGTTGCACAACACCAACTAAACTTTATCATTTATTTTAATTTGAAATTTGAAACTTTTGTGCCTTGAACTTTTGCATATGTACAGTAATGGACACTATTAAGACAACATGTTATGTGCATCCACTGTTGTTGTCACCTAATTAAGTCTTTGACTTGCCATCAGATTGCACACTTCCAGAAGGAGTTAGATGACCTTAAGGCACGAAGTGGAAGAGCTGACTTTAAGGTTGGCACCAACGAGGAGATGAAGGAGTTGAGGAAAGAGTCAGATGACCTCCATATTTTCACCCTGGAGATCAAGGAAACTACAGAGGTAAGACCATGGCTGGCCCACCAGACAGATTTACCCCCCATAATGGCTTCCTTTTGTGATTGTTAAACTTATTAACAATCAAAATGCTGACAAATCTTGTCAAACTTCTCTTCTAACCATTTTTTTTTTGCGATCTGCAGTCCCTCCACGGTGACATCGGCACACTGAAGACCACCTTATTGGAGGGCTTCGCTGGGGCAGAAGAAGCTAAGACGCAGAGCGAGCTGGGCAAAGACAGAAACTATAGACAGTTGCTGTACAAAAAACCTCTGGACCCACGCAGTGAGGAACAGCTCAAGGTGAGAGATTGAAGGACAGATGACGCCAACAATGTTTGCATGAATGAGTGCTATAAATCCTGGAGATGACTCGCCTACGTGGTCATGACATTTTGTCTATTTACCACCTTTTTCTTTTTTTTTCTTTATTCAGGAGATTCGCCGGTTATACCAGTACGTTATGTTTGCTGTGGAGGATGTCAATGATGTCTTAGATGTTGAATGGGAGAAACACCTGGAGAAGAAGAAAAAGCAGAGGTGAGTGTAAAAGATGACAGATGACCACCTGGCAATTTAAAAGATTTGACACAGAAAAACTTTTGGATGAATTAACATTTGTTATGAAATGATTGTCGTCTTCACAGACACATGGTTGTGCCCGGGCGTGAGGGTCTGTTCACGACGCTGTCCAACAACCTGTATATCATCAACCAGCAGAAGAGCAGATTGGACCAGCTGATTAAGGAACTCACGTCACTGCGCCTCTACAGCAAAGCAGCCACTCCGGCTATAAACCGAAATACTGCGACGGCAACAACAGCTGGGTGGGAAGAAGGAGCATGAATGGAGGACTGAAAGTCTCATGGCTGAATCAATATTTCATTTTAGAGTATTTAATATTAATTTTAGAGTTCTTTGAGAAACGAGGACCTGTAGAGTATGTACTTGACATTCCAAGTTAATCTAACAAGTCTTGAATGATTGAAAATGTATTTATTCAGCAAAACGTGTTACTTGTTTAATACCTACAAATGCAGTGTAATAATATAGTGATGGTGGTCAGTAAACAGCATAAAGATTGAACCCATGTCTTCCAGTGTAGCAGCCTTTGTAGGGTGGTTCACGTGCTTTCATCAAATAAGGTTGATGTTGTTGGCGATTTCAAATGTCTTGTGTCTGTGTGTTTCATTAGTTTGGAACGTGAGCTTGAGAGTTTGAGGGATGCTCTCCTGAAAGCCAGGCTGGACACGACCCCTCCTAAGGCCAAAACCAAATCTCCAGGTATCCATCTTTCTGATCTAAAAATAATAAGGAACATCATGTTTGATCATTTCTTAACACTAATTCTGGATGTTTCGCCAGGGGTCAAGATTTCACCCAGCAAACAGTCCCAGCTGAGGAACTTTCTCTCAAAGGGACAGATGCCTCCTGTCCGCTCGACTGCACCAGGTACTAGAAATCTACGGTTGCGTGAAAGTTTAAAAATGTATTTCAGCTTGATCATTCATGCACAAATGCAAGTGAAAGGTCTCCTTCAATAAATTAAGTTTCTAAGAGTTGACTGTCAATTGCAGTTATTTTGTCAAGCCCCTTCTGTGCATTAAAAAGATTATTTTAAACATGTATCTTTTTTTTTTTTTAGATAAGTAACCCCGACAGCAGTTTGAAGTTTATCATAAATTTATCAAAAGTCCAAATGCCTCCTTAAAATTCAACATTTGTGAAATGTAGTGATGTCATACTGAAACTCTAAAACATACATCCTTAAATATATTACCATAATGCAGCTGTATCATCATTTGTTGTCTTCCAGCCAACTTGTCTCGCTCAGCCTTCCTTTCGCCAAAATACTACGAGGACCTGGATGACGTGAGCTCTACGTCATCCCTGTCCCAGTCCCTGGAGCCTCACCCGGCTCACCTGGAGCTGGAAGAGGAGGAGCTACAGCCGCTACCTCTTCCCATGACTGTCCTACCCCCAGCGCTATCCACGCCTCGTCACCCCACAGTCGTGAGAACGCCCTCCATCCAGCCAGGCTTCGGAGCCATCCAGTCCACCCCTTTAACCAAAATGCACCCGGTACAGGGTCTGGGCTTTGGACTCAGCCCTATCGCAAGCCCTGGTGAGTAAATCAGACCAGCTTCTTGCTATTTAGTTCATTAAAAGATGTAAAGCAACACAAAAGTTGTTTGGTGTTCAAAGTCATTTAAATTATTGGAATTTTTTTGGAGTCACGTGTTTATTTATAAAACACAATTCAGAACGCTTTGTCGTGCCATAAAAAATAAGACATTTAAAATTGCATTTCAGCAACAATAAAAAGAAGAAGAAAAAAGAACAAAGTAATAGAGCGACTTCTAATCAGTACTAGACATGCTTCGTTTCATAAATGTTGCTCATTGTGTTTGATATTTCAGTTCCAACCAATAAGATCAACCTCAGCGGCGCCGACAGCACCGCTCTCGCCACAAAGACCGTAAAGCATGGAGCTCCACCGACTGAGAAGACCGTACCCGTCACCATCCCTGCTCAGCAGGCTGCAGCCACTGCTGCTCTACGCAGGCAGATGGCCAATCAGAAGACAGGTAGGAAGAACATGCAACGGTTGATTGAAAGTAATTATTTATTTTTAAACAATTTTTAGCCACACTGTACACTTTAAGAGGCTTTTTTTTTTTTTTTTCTTTCCTTCTTTTTTTTAAATCATATTGCTGTGCCTGTTTTAATTCACCAGGGGGAGACATAGACCTACAGACCAAATAATGTGATACTGATATAGCTTTATGTCTCAGTTCAGCACCCTGAGAATGACTTACATCTCTGTGATTCAAACCAACCGTAAATCACCATGGAAACATCAGTTCATTTATATACATCTGCCTTACTTATTCTTTTGTTCGATATCAACACTGCCCATTCTCGTGTGTGAATTGCTGTTGTGTACATTTGTTTGTTTCAGCTGTCAGCACTTCCCTGACAGAGTCCACGTTGAAGACTGTTCCTCAGGTGGTCAATGTTCAGGAGCTTAAGGACAAAGGGCCTCCTGTGCCAGTTTCTTCCATCATAAGGTAAAACCACAAAATGATATTGACTAGATATTAAGGAATGTGCCTCAGTAAATCAAAGTTCTTACTCTCTATGACAGTATTGCTTAAATCTTCTCAATTTAATTGACTTAAAACTGGATTACAGTGAATAATTTTGCCTTAAGAAATGTGTCGTGTGGACGACACGGGTAGCATTCAATAGTTTTTTTTTGTTGTTGTTTGGCTGAACCAGTGGGACGGATCCGACAATTTTTTTTAATGTGTGAGTGACCGAGTAATTAAATTACATCATTGGTTGGCCGAATACCGCAAGACTGAGTTTTCAAATCAAAAGCCCTCTAGTGTTTCTGATACAGTATGGTCCAGCCATACACACAAGTTTCCTTAATGAATTAATACATTTCGTTGTCTTATACTGAAGGACTTATAGTCCTGCAATATTTATAGGTTACTGATGACACATTTTTGCTTTTTGCTGCTGAATAATTTTTTAGCAGTTGTGCAGAAAAGAGTTGTTACACGTCAATGAGTTCAAATCAAGCTCCCGCCGTGGATGATGAAGAAATCGCATTGCTGTAGTTCTCTTGCAATTTAATTATTACTCAGATGCACCTATAATATGCAAT
This sequence comes from Embiotoca jacksoni, assembly GCF_022577435.1. NCBI lineage: Eukaryota > Metazoa > Chordata > Actinopteri > Embiotocidae > Embiotoca > Embiotoca jacksoni. The sequence goes on along the minus strand of NW_027185230.1, from coordinate 17,695,095 downwards.
GCTGTATGTGTACCGCCTTGTGCACAAGTTTAAATGTAATGGTTTCAAAATAGAGATGGTCCATGCCTTTGTATGTTGTAAAAAAAAAAAACAATAATCCCTAAATCGAGATATGTGCTTCCTCTGCTGTTTTGTATGCAGGCAAAGCAAAATGTCACCTGTTCCCTGTTGTATTAATATTATTTTACTATGATTTGGCACAAACAGTGCTTTATGTTGCATTTATGTTATGTAATGCACTATTTACAAGTGCTGTGAGACATTTAAAAGTTTTCTCTTGTTTTTTCACACGGGTGAGAAAGTCCTTATTTGTCTGTTTTGTCCTTCTAATCTATTTCATGTTCAGCATTAAGTGTCTTATTTAGCACTGTAGCATTAAATCACGTCTGTACCCGCTTGGATCAATCAGTCTGCCACTGAGTGCTCGAGGGGTGTTTGTTTTGTGCGTGTCTCCTCGGCATAGATTTATCAGGTCATTGACTCCACCTAATATTTTGCTAATGCACCCCGCTGGCAGGGCCGCAGTCTTTGAGGACACGGCTTGTTTTTCTCAAGCATCGGATCTCACTCTCATTATACTCATCATTAAAAATAAAAAATATGTTTTGTCAATAGTAGAGCTGATATTTCCTTCCATTCTCTAACCTCACTTAGGCTAATGTGTGTCGTATTGTTGATGATCTTGTCATATCTGTGTCACATAGTGCTGTTCCTAAGTATTACAATGCTGATGTGTATTGTATTGCTGTGGCTCTACTCCAGCACACTGGATTTTTAACAAAAAATAATGATTATGATTTTTTTAAAGCGCTGTCTTTCAGCTTTTTTTTTAAAAAAAAATTATGATATATAGCATATTTTTTACATTTAGATTTTTTTTTTGAGTAGTGTAGAAAGGGATTTTTTTCCTCATTTGAGGAGTGTATGAAAAGGGGCACAGCTGAAAGTCAACACATAGTTTACAGTTTGATTTCACAACCATGAGCTGGAGAGTGGAGCCAGAACTAAACAGTGTGACTACTTGGCGTTATTGTATGCCCACTGTCTTTTCATACCATTATCCTCTACATTTCCTTCTCTCCGTCTCTTGCATTGGGCCCTTCATTCATTCAGTTATTCAGATTTACCCCTTGCTGCCTCCTGCACCTTTAGTCTTTCTGCCTCACTGGGCTGTGCTCCACTTTTTGCGCCTGATATTTCAGTAGGCCATCCATCCTTGGGGCTTTTCCCAAATAAAGCCTGCTCACAATAAAGAATAAGCAAAGCAAACCCTGACTGTGGCTCTGATATCCTAGTTTTCTCAGTCAAACAGCAGTGGTTCAAAAGACATTTCTTCAAATGGTTCTTACCAAAAATAGGATTTTACTACAAGAAAATGTTTAAGTTATCCAAAAATAAATTTTCTCAAGACATTAATGCTCCATTTATTGTCAGATTTAAAAATTTCAATTAGCATTCTTTTAGAAATAAATATGTCGACTAGGCAAACGGTATACAATTATGTCTCCTTATGAGACATTATGGATGAGTAATGTTTAATTTATTTGTTCAGCCTTGCAGAAAGGCAAAATATAGTTGCAGAGGCCAGGTTTTCATTGTCCATAAAGGATGTGGACACCCGTTTAAATGAAATAGGATAACCTAATTTCAATAAATAAATTTAGTAAAGTGTTTGTTATATTTGTTAATTCTCTCTCCTCTCCCTCTGACTTTCCCAGCTCCTCAGTACCAGATTCAACAGCTCAGGTCTTTGCAACAGTTTCTTCCAACCAGGCCAAACGAGTGAGTCATTTCTATCCATCACTCACCAAGCTGTCATTCAATTTTTTTTTTCTCATATATTTCTGTGTCGCTGGTTTGCGGTCACTTGCCTTATGCAGTTTATGTACAGTTCATAAAATATATCTTGAACACATCAATTATTTTTATTTCTGTACCTTTACAGCATTAATCAGTTTTCAATATAAAAAAAAAAAAAAAAAATACAGAATATGAAGGATTTACACTCCAACCACTTGCTTGCAAAGACTGACCTGGTTTTCACATACAGATTAATTGTTGTATTATAAACTTTTTTTGTGGTGTTTGATATTTCCAGTGAGAACTGATACAAATAAATGCCTGCAATCTCATGTTATTCATTCATGTGCTTTTACTTAAACACTCAAAGTCAAGCACATTCAGTGTTGCTGTATCCCGCCTCTCACAGCTTTTAAAAAACATTCAGCGTGCGAAAATCCACAGATTGCTGACAGTTTTGCATCTGCAGACAGACCATTAACTGCAGGGGTATGAAATGTCCCGGGTCCCTCCCATGTTGATGTTACAAATTGCAGTTAGGTGACAGAGGAACTCCTCACACAAATCGTGTTGTCGTACAGTTCAGTTCTCCAGGAACGACCCAAACATGCTGATCTCCTGTTACATGTGTGCACATACATGTATGCATAATAGATTATGTGTTACTCTGTCAAGTAAATTGTCCTTTTCCACATGTTTAAAACTGTCTCTGCAGAATCCTACTCAAGGTATCCAAAAGATGTCCGCTGAAAGTGCATCCAACCCACAGGCAAGCTTTGTGTTTGGTAAGTACTGTTAGAAACATTTGCATAAGTGAGTTTCCTCTTACCTTACTTTTTACACACAAAAAAAATCACAGGCCAGAAAGTTGCTCATTATCCCTGATAATCTGGTAATGTCAGATTATGAGTGATTTGATCAACTCTTTGTCCTCCAGGTCAGCCATCCAAAGCAGATGTTTCTGTGGTTCCTGCTAACTCAGTGGAGCAGAACACCAGCAAAGGTTTCTCCTTCATTCCAGGGTGAGTTATCAAAGAGCACCTATCATTATCTTGTAGGTTTTACAGTATGTGTATGTTTTTGTCTTTAAGATGCAGTGTAATCAAAATATATATTTCAAATTCACGTAAAAGGTTGAAATGCATTGCATCAAGCACTCAGGAATGTTTATATAAATGTATTCTATCAAATGGGAGTTGGGGGAAGCTTATAGTAGCTATTGGACCCATATCATGGATTATGGACTGAAAGACTGAGGCTGGGGACTGATTTATACTTCTTCTTCTTTTTTTTTTTTTTTTTTTTTTTTTTTTTTTTTTTTTACCTCTAACCACACAGATTAAGAAATCAATCATTTAACACACTATATTGGCGTGATTCTCAAATCTGATCAAATCTCGAAGAATCATACCTTGTTCACATTTTCAGTTTTACAATGAACTGTGTCACGTTACAGAAACTAAAGAAGGTCTCACTGTTGTTGTATTGTGACTGAAATGGTTTCTTTTGCAGGTCTGCAGGCTTCAGTTTTGCCACAGTTACACAAGGAGCTGGAATGCCACAAGGTAAAAACAACACAGCAGCTTTGTATCACTAATTGTAGGATGTCAACTATTCAGGCCCTCTTCATGTCTGTTTTTTTTTGTTTTTGTTTTTTTGCCCTTTTTGTCTCCAGTGAAGGATGTGAATAAATTCTCTTTTGGTGGAAATGGCAAGATGATGTTTGGTCAGACGGGAGAGGAGCCATTCTCTCTCACCCCAAAGTCCACCTCCCCTGGTCTCGGCACTGGGTCTCCCACTGTGGCTCCAAACACAACAGGTGAGGCAGCCAAACAAACCCCCACCGCAACTGCTCTGAGGACGGAGCCACAGCCCCCGAAGACCCTCAGCGGAGAGACTCTTGGATGTTTTTCTGGACTACGTGTGGGCCAAGGAGAAGAAGCCAAAGATTCCTCCACTAAATCTGCTACTGCATTTACCTTCGGGGACAGTGGACTTGTTATGGTCAAGGGAACGCCGCAGTTCAGCTTTGGTACAGGTCTCCAAAAGTCTGCTGAAGATCCCGCGGCAGCAGATTTGTCCAAAGGGGCGGCAGCGTCCGGCAGTTTGTTCAAGCCTCCTGAATCAAACACTAAACCGGCCTTCTCCGTTCCCCAGTCTGGCTCAACTGCCTCAGCTCTGCCTACATCTTTCAGTAGTCTTCTTGCGGCTCCTTCAGAGCCATCAGAGGAACCAAAAGCTCCCCTGCAACCTTCAGAACCGACACCGCCCCCTGAAAAAGAACCGACTGCCGCTGAACCTGTTGTAGAGAGCGCCGGTCCTCCTGTCGTACCTGAACCTGCAGCGGATTCAACCACCGCCGACACCACAGCAGCCGCACCAACACCCGCTGCACCAACACCTGCAGTTCCTTTGGCAACACCTTCCCCCACCCCAGACCTTCCCTCCACCATCACCGCCCTGCCCGAAGCCACCCCTCCAGCACCTGCCAATGCTCCTTCCACAGCAGAACCCCCCCCGTACCCCTCCACGTCTGCTCCTGTGCCCACTTTAGCTGCTGCCACCCCACCACCCATCTCCCAGATGCCTCCAACAGCATTTCAGGTGCTCGGCTCCGACAAACCCGGCTCCATCTTTACTCAGGCTGTTCCTGCGACAACGGACAGCGGTTCCCTTGGACTCACACCAGTTATCAACACAGCTGCTCCTGCAGCCGCCACTACTCCCACCCCCACCGTTGTTAACAGCGCAGCAATTACTGCGGCCAGCACTGTGTTTGGGCAACCTGCCGCACCTCCAGCTTCCTCAGCCCCAGCAGCCACAGGATTTGGCTCAGCGGCCTTTGGTGCATCAAATGGAACGGGTTTTGGCAAATCCGTATTTGGCCAGGTGAGCGGCTTTGGCCAGCCTGCCAGCAACACGGGAACATCTGGTGGCTTTTCTTTTGGACAATCTGCATTTGGAGCAAGTTCAAATAGTGCGACGACTGGAGGAGGAGGAGGAGGTCTTTTTGGTGCAGCTACTGCAAGCAATGCAAGTTCCTTCTCCTTTGGCACGAGCAGCGCCAACACAGCCAGCAGCACCGGCTCAGGGCTGTTTGGACAAAGCACTGCCCCAGCATTTGGCCAGAGCTCTGGATTTGGACAAGGATCTGTGTTTGGGAGTAACACCACCACTTCCTCATCTACAGGATTCAGCTTTGGACAGCCCTCAGGTGAGTGAGAGTCTGACCTTGATCAGATTAAGAACAAGTTGTTTATCCTCGTTGCTGCTTTTGCTTCCTAACTTCCTTTGTTTTTAAATGTAAACTTTTTCCAGAATTTTTTTTTTTTTTTTGGCATATACTTCTAAAGGCTATGTGGCATGGGAAATGTCAATCAACACAGCGTTTTAAGTTCACAAACTTTGGTTCTGTGGCAATCTATGAATTGAAAATTGACACCTGCTGCCTTCACAAAAATAATGAGACATACAAGGTCCTCAATTTCAAACCAGTCAGCCGAAGATCACATTATCACTCCGAGTGGCGTAATAAGCGCTATAATCAGAGCTACGCGGCTTCAAACGGTGAAGTCACATCTGACAGCGTTGAAGCTAACGCTGCCTCACAGTGTGGCTGTACAAAATGAAGAACCAACCTGACGGGCCGACACATGCTGTGGTGACTGAAGCCAAACGTGACACTTCTGTTTGAAACGGCATCGCTCGCCGGAGAGACGACACCTGGTTCGGCCCGAGTGTGTCGGAGGGTGTTGTCCCGTTCCCAGAGATTCTCTAAATTCCCAAAGCAGGATGGGAATGTCTGTGTCTCTGTGGACAGCTGATGTCAATGTATGAGCTCAGCAGTTACTCACAGCTTGTCATTCCTCTCTTTGACTACATGGGGGGGTCCAAGTTATAGTCGGCTCATCTTGTTTTCTGACACCGGGGGAAGAATGTGTGGTGGATATAAAATGCCATCCAGTAATGTAGAGTTAACAAAGACTATCTCAAGTCTTCACTGTGTTTTGCCTTTTTTCTTATCACAGCTTTTGGCTGCTCTCCCGCCAACCCCGTGTTTGGCCAACAGCCCAGCAGCGGCAGCGTGTTTGGACAGGTATCATCCACTGTTTGATCGATAGAGCAACTTATGAATACTATCATCATGAAATAAAAAAAATAATAATTTTCCCGTTCTGTTAAACAAATTGTACATTTCTCATCCAGCAGCAGCCGTCAACTGGTGGGAGTCTGTTTGGTTCAAATTCAGCCAATACCGCCGGCTCTGCTGCTGCTGGAGGATTCTTCAGCGGCCTGGGAGGCAAACCGAGCGAGGACGCCGCCAACAAGAACCCATTCGGCACCGCCGCCTCCACCGGAGGGTTCGGACAGCCCGCTCAGACAGGTGGGCTAACACGGTCTATCAAAGAGTTTATTAAAAGAGTAAATGTTACCTCTGAAACCAGAAACCAAATGAAAACCAGTTAAAGGTTTATTTCTCCTGACATTTATCTGCTTATTATTTCTCCTTTAGGTTCCAACACTCTCTTTGGTAATAGCGGTGCCAAGACCTTCGGTTTTGGACAGTCCACCTTTGGGGAGCAGAAACCTAGTGGGACCTTCACCACCGGTGCAGGGAGCGTCGCCGCTCAGGGCTTTGGCTCCTTTTCTACACCATCAAAAGCAGGTAGAGAGCGCACCCCCCCCCCCATGTTGTTTTTCGAATAGTGCCGTCTCACTCCTCAGGTACTCTTACGCAATATGAAAGTTGTGCTTAGTTGCACTTCACAAAATGCCAGCAGTCCACGCTGACATTTCATGTGCTGTCCCCGCTTCGTCGCGGCGGAGATTAATTCTGTTAATTAGAACTGAGCCGAGGAACAAGCAAATGAAAATGGTTGTTATTAGGTAATTAAAAAAAAGAATTTGATGATTATGCGCAGACATGCGTTGACCTGACGGGGCTCGTGTACGTGACATTCGATAACTCTGATCTTTGACATTTTATCGGGGTTTTGCTTTGAGGGGTTCTGGTCTCGGGATGCGAGAGGTTCAGTGACAGTGGGACGGTTGCAGTGGTGCCCCGTGTACCTGTACATAATCCCATTTCACTCGGCAGCACACTCTCGACATCGCTCTCTCCTTTATCGTCCGAGCTCCAGCGAGTGGCCTTATCTCCTCACCCGAGCAGAGCAGGAAGTGAGGTTGTCAGATGCTCCATCATTACCTGCCAGGATATTGCTGATGCAATGTTACTTCTCAACACTGCTAAGTCACAGTGCAATGGCCCAAAGATCTGACATGTTTATTTCATTTAAAGAGGCTTTTTTTTTATTCATAATTAAAAAATTACAATTGTATGCAATTGATGTTTATCCTGGGACTTCACTTTTTACTTGAGCTGCGGTATTATGGGTAAATAGGAGTAGGTTCATATCCAAATTACTTTTTACAATAGTGCTCTGCAGTGATCAGACAAAACATTATGACTACTCTCAGATTGTGAAAAATATTAATTATCTCATAATTATGATGCATGTCAAAGTCTGATTACAATAACTTGAAACTTCGAAGTCCTTTACAAGAGGAACAAAACAAAGGAACCATCTCACCCACCATAAACAATGTATACAAATATATTTATATGAATATGGGGCTTTGAGAGCTAACAAAACTTTCACACAGCCACAATCCTGGCACATTTCCAAGCGGGCTATTCCTGATGTTAGCCGAGGACCTGCTGACCGCGCTGTGGAGTTTTCAGGTTTATAACCTAAAAACAATCGACTAAAAGTGCTTTTCACACTTCGTGTTTGTCCTGAACTGAAGTTTACATGGTGGAAAGACGTTGAATGTTGGGGAAGTCCATTTATCATTTTAGGAATATTCAACGTGGCGTAAATATGCCAATCAAACTCCCGTATAACAAAGGTTCAACACTTTATACCAGATTAACCATTTCAATTGGATCCGGTGCAAATGAAATTTAATGTAGGGCGAATTTAAGAATGACGACCTCAGTTAAAGCCTCTCCGAACGGTTGAATGGCCTTCAACGATGCGAGGGGAGCTTCTTCCTTTGATTTCTTGTGCTGCTCTCGGTTGGTAATGCGTAGTTACAGTGGTAGCAGCAGCCATCCAAGCTCTCCCTCAACACCACTGCAACATCGGTACCGCTCAGCACACCAACGGCCGATCGCTGGCTTTTGTACGGGGAACCTAATCTTGTTACATTAGCTCAATCAATTATTTACTGGGGCGTGCTGCTGGCCTGGCTGTAATTTCAGTACAGCCTTTTCTCCTCTGCCACTCTGAGGGCTGTGAACTGGTGTGAAGCATTCATCCTGTCTGCATGCTGTCAGTGTGCTATTATAAAAGAAGCAATGCACTGTATACACAACAATACTCTAAACTGTAATACTCTGGCTGTTTCTTTTCACATACAACAAGGAACAATATGAACTTTTATCTGAGATATGGTTGAAATTCTCACTTCTTCTTTTTTTTTATTTTTTTTTTTACACCTGTTCATGTGTGTTGAGGTTTAACTCTTTCTGGGTGTGGCAGCCCTGTTTTTTTTTAGACTACATGTGAAATGTATGGGGGATGTGTGCTATGATATTTACACAGGAGTCCGAACAGGACTCTTCACAGTGATGTGCTTTTCTGTGTTTACCGTAAAAGCCTTCCCTGAAAGGAAAATACCATCCCACATAGGCGAAATGTTTTATGCAAATAAACTCATTTCACACTTTACGTACGCTTCATAAGCCACAGAAACGGCACAATGACTCGCCTCCTTTCATTATTTCTTCTCTTCAGATCCAATATGAGGCACCTTAAGTCCATGTATATGTTCCACTGTGTCCTGTTGTGAAGCTTTTATCTCATTTCCTTTTCTCCAGGTGGTTTTGGCAGCGCTCCAGTGTTTGGGAGTCCCCCTGCTTTCGGTGGTTCTCCAGCGTTTGGCGGTGCGGCATCATTTGGCACGAGCCCGTCATTCAGCAACCCAATGGGCTCCTCCGCCAACAAGGTGTTCGGAGAAGGAACGGCAGCTTCCAACATGGGAGGATTTGGGTAAGAGGCGCCACGTACTGTATCGTGATAATAGCTCGTTGCTGCGTTGGTATTGACGTCGGGCAACAAAAACAGATGCAATTTTAGCAAAAGCAGCGACGCGCATTGGACCAGCTGTTTCTGTCATTACGTAGTGGCAGATAGTGTTTGAAAGTGCCACCGTCACCAGGCTCACATCTGTGTTCTCGCAAGCTTTACACATAAAAAGCAAGTGCAGGGCAGCATTCACCACATTGTTAAACGCTATAGTGTTGAGATCCGATAAACCGAAACTCAAATTATTAAGTGAGGCTGCGTTTTACGAGCATTTTGATTCCTGCAACTCCAGCAGATAAGACTTCAGGTGTGAGGCGTTATCTCCGAATTAAAAGACATCTTGCTGTAATTAAAAGGTGCACCTACCGGCTGAGGTCGAGCGGGCTTATTGCGCAATAATCGCCCATGTAAAAAAGATAATTACGCAACGGTGTAGCTTCATTCCTGCCTGTTGGTTCTTTCTCCTCACATCACCAGCTAAGTTTTTATTATTTAATTTTGTTGACGCTGCCCTTTAAAGCTGTATCTATATTCTATACATGTTAGGCTTGTTTTTGTTTCTGCCTCTGCACGGCCTGCTTCGGTTGGAGGAGAAATAAGGAGCGCTTGATTTGATGTAACTCTCTGCTAATGAAAATGCTGATAAACTTGTCATTTACCAGTGAGATTGCGTACAAGTCGATGATTGAGATCGCCGTTTTGATCTAATTAGTTGTACCGACGTTCTGTGGAGTATAAAGGGCTGACATTTTACTACTTAATATAATAGACCACTGAATGGGAAATTCTTCGCAGCCGCCAGCGAATTAGCCACGTTCAAAGTTAAATTTCATTTTAAGCTGCGGGAAAATTGATTTTTAATCTTCTCCTTCTCGTCATTTCCGCTGTAATGACTCCCTGAGCTTTCTTAACCTTTTGTGTGCCTACCATGTGCATGTGTTTTGATAGCAGTGAGCGTGGCTGTGTGCCCACAACCATAGATCCCGTTGCAGGGCTAGATTATTCCCTTCAGATAATCTCACTCTGGGGTCATGCTGCCTGCGGATTAAACTGGCCTGCTCCCCCCCCCCCCCCCCCCCCCCCCCCGTGTTTTGTTTAATACTCTCTTTTCTCTCTCTTGGGAGTCGGTGGGCGTGGGTCCCCGTCGAAGGGATTAGCGCATAAATCCCAGCCTCTCAATCCTCACACATCCAAAAACACACATACACAATCTTAAATCCTTCTGCCTTGCTTGTATTTTTATTTGGAACTGAACAAGGAATACACGCTAGACATAATTTTATGGTCTCACCTGCCTTCTTCCTCTTCTGTCTGGATAGTTTGTTGGTTTAAAGTGTGGCTGTTATGTGGCTCTGATCCCTGTAGCTTTATGATTTCATACATTTAGTCTCATCAGCCCCACTCAGCGTATCTTTGTATTGTTTCAGTCGTACCTTTTGCGTTTACATTTTTTGTAATCTTATCACCTCATCTGTGTCTGCTTCTGTTTTCAGGTTTGCTTCCCCCCCCAGTGCCCCGTCCTTTGGCGCGCTGGCCAATCAGAGCGCACCGTCATTTGGGAGCCTGGCCCAGCAGGGTCCGGGGTTTGGAAGTCAGCCCAGCAGCTTCTCGGGCTTTGGACAACAGCCACAGGCGGGAGGTGAGACGACTACTTTAGTAGCAGTTTGTTTTTTTCTTTTCTTCTCTCATTACCTTCAGTTGTCCTTTCGCCTGCAAGCATTTAGTTGAATATTGTAAGCAGCACAGACAGTGAGAGGAGCCAGCTAGCCACTCATCTAATGCACTGTTTTACCTCACGTATCAGCAGTCGGATGTTTTCAGTTTGTTTTCATTGAAAATGCAGACAAATATGTATAATATAACATAGAGAACAACAATTATTGTCATACAACAGTATGATTACCAAACTTGTTCTTTACGGTGTCGTGACGATACTGTCAGCGTAGAAGTAAAACATTTTCAAGTCCAAACTTCTTTACTGCAAAATCAATTTCTGATTTCAAACACAATGAAAATATGTGTAAAAAAAAAAAAGCAATCATGTAGATCAAAGAACACCAGTATGAAGGTTATGTGACTTATATTTGAATAGTTATTGATGGAGCTCAACTTATTTATCACTTTCATAACCACATTTCAGGATTGATTTTTATTTTTAATTTTTTTTACTTCCTAATTTTGCTATTCAATTAAATTGTATTCATATAACACAAAATCTCAACATAAGTCATGTCGGGGAACTTAACATAGACACTCACAACAGAACCTTACAGCCTTATAGAGAAGCCATCGGCCTTATTAACCCAGAATGAGTCAGGCTCTACTGATGGTTGAAGCACTGGATGGTGAACTCGCCTCCATTAAACTTTCACTCTGCATTCCTGCAGATATTATTCTGTTTGCAGAGACGATGGAGATGCACTTCTTTGAGTTTCCATGCTCGCCGTCTTCCTCCCACTCATTTTTTTTTTTTTTTATAAACGTCGTCTTTTTCTGCAGCCTTTAATGGCTTTGTTGTTTGTTATATGCTTACTGTACATCAGACAGTACCTCCCACCCCCAGATAGACACACAGATCTTGACGTTTGTCACAAATGACTGATATCCTGTGAAATGACGACTTGTTGGCAAAGTCTCAGTCGGGTTTTATTGCTCCAATTACGCAGTTAACCATGTTGTCCTTTTCTTTTTAGGATTCACCGGGAACACGTTTGGATCTGCAAACCAGTAAGTAAGGACAATACATTAAGTTTGAATTTGTGTTTTCAGTGTGAATGAAGTGATGAGAAGGCAGAGCCACATTTCTCCGTTTGTGTCTGCGTTGTTTGAGCTCTGCTGAAGTTCACATCTCGTCTTCCACAACAGCAGCTCCCCGTACAACCTCGCAGATTTAACACCACCTCATCGAACCTCATTTATTTCCTCGTCTTCATCTTTTTCCCTCCTCCCTTTATTCAGCTCGAGTCAGACTCGGCGTATCGCTGCTCCTCCGTGTTAGCAAACAGTGGATGTTTCCCGTTTTGGCACCGCGAGTGGAATCACGACAAGAAATGAATAATCCAATAAATCATGTTGAAAAAGATAATCCGATAAATAATGCAATAAATGCTGTGCAGCGCTACACGTACAAAAATCTACTCTACCTTAAAGTGTGTGGGTGTGGTTCATCACGCCGGGAAGTATCTGTACCTGAAATGTAATGTCGGAGCAGCACGTTCATACTGATTTACCCCCTTGCGATTCCATTTTTTTGTATTATTTTTTCATCCCCGTCCTTACGCGCCTCTTTTTTTTTTTTTTTTTTTTCCCGTCTCTCATCCCTCAGTCCCGCTTCCTACCTTTTTCGTTCTCTCCTTCTCCTGTGCTGCTTCTCCCTCCATTTGCTGCTGTGTGTCACATGGCAGCCAGTGTTCCCCCGGGGTGCGTTCCAGAGGAATGCACTCTGAAGTGTGCAGGAGTGTGTGGAGACGAAGGCTTTAGCCTGTTGGACACATTCACGTGCTGTTAATAATCCTTCTTTCTCTCTCTCTTTTCTCTTGTGTCTCCCTCCACTTTACTATTTTATTATTCTCGTATTCTTCTTTCACTAGACATTAACTTGTAGAGTCCCTGGCTCCCTGCCACATCCGAATAGCGGACCCCTTTGTTTTCTCACATTTATGCAAAATGGGGCATTTTAACTTTTGATTTAAGAAAAAAAGAAAAAGAAAAGATACCACCATGATTCCCAATGGGGGAAGCAAACTTAAGAGAAGCACTGAATTTAATGAAACCAATTCAGACTATCTGAGCATTGTTAATAAGAACATGCAAATGTGCTCAAATCTTAACAATGAAATAAAGAATTCGATTAGATTTCACCGATTCATTTTTTTTTTTTCTACGTAACTTAAAAGTTTCTGCAGGAAAAATCACAACAGCAAACCCACTAATGGGATTAGGAAACTTATAAAAGACATACAATGAGAATAAAAACACTCTGTTTTGCTAATAATCAATAAAAGTCCCCTCTTTCTATGGAGTGCCATGTATGTGCTTTACTGAACCAGTTGTGGTTTCACTTACAGCTTGTTTCTCCAGCTTAAAAAAACGAAACAACAATTGTCCATAGAATAATTGCAACACTTAAGAGTCACGGTTCAATATAGTATTGATTTAGATAGTAGTAGGCTTTTATTAATAACCAAACTACATGACATCAAATCGATAAAGATGATGGGTGAAACAGAAGTCTTCTCAATCACTAAAACTCTTTCTCTGTAATCTCTCCCTCTCTTCTTTGTCTGTCCTTTCTTCTTCCAGATCAAGTACTCAAACATTTGCCAGCTGGAGAAGCTAGTTTTATTAAACGTCCGTGGCTTTCTGTAGACTGGCAGCATTTCTTCCTGCAATCAAGCTCTGTGCCGCACAAATGGGAGAAGGGAAGTCCTGCGTTACATTTGGGGCAAAAAGTGAAGAAGAAAATGAATTTACATCCATTTTCTTTGCAGAAACTTTTGTATATTTTAGAAAATAATAAGCTTGTGGAGTGCAGTTCACATTACTATATATTCATGTCATTTTATATCATCTTAGCATCTTCTTGGGAAACAATAGAGTCAAATGTACAATGTTACACGCTCGTATCGTGTTAGAGTTGCCACAGATTTGTGTCCTCGTCTTTATCGTTGTCATATACAGACACGAGCATAATGTTGAAGTGCATTTTGTGGCCAGCATTTTAAAGTTGTATTTTCTTTATTTTGACATGTGAAGATGTACAAAAACCTTTTAAGCTTTACTTTTGAACATTTCACTTTTTTTTCATGGAATTATGTAAAACTATTTTTTTTCAGCATGACTACGTGTTAAAATTCAGCTTCGCTCCATGTAACTGTCAAAACAGCCCTCAACAGATACCGTATATGTCAAAGAATCTTTGAAGATTGTATTAAAATTAAACAAACCCAGCATTTTGAATTATAATGCAAAAAAAATCGTTGAAAAGAAAAGTTTTTCAAAGGATTTTTGCAGTACTCTTCCCTTGATGTATATTTTTACATGGAAAAACTAAATAAATGAAATTTTTCAAACAGATTGTCTACTCTAAATATATGTTCCCCTCATGTCATCATTTATTTATAAATACAGTCAATTCAATTCTTCTTTCATGTCTGTATGATGAATGAACATTAAGCAGCAATCGATGCTGTAAGTTTTGCTCACAGTTGACCTTATACAAACCATTCAACATCATCCTTTCATAATTAAACAAAGTCGGAAGATATTTAGATTATCTACAGTTTTTTGCAATTAATGGTATACCAAAACTTCTATTATACATTTTGAACAGCATTTCAACATCCCAGTTTAAAAACCTCACATGTAGTAAATCCCCTTCAGGCTGCTAATAGTTTAGTAAAATTTAAATAAGGTCTGATTTGAATGATAATTTATTCAATTTTGTTAAAAGAAATTCTGAAAATGTACTAACGCATGCTTCGCAGGTTTCACATCACAATGCTATGAGCTGCCTTCTGCACGAAGATCAGCTTTCAAACAAGTTGTGACGCAGCTCACTTTCATCTTTGAATTAATATACATAAATCTGCTTGAATGTATACAATAAAAAAAAATTAAAAAAAACGGAGGTGGCGTGAAGAGAATAGCGTGGCAACATGCCCGAGGCCACGTTTTGACGGTTCAGTAATTAAGTTGAAAAATACTTGTTGATATGCAGCTCGTTCCTCCATCTTCAGAGCAGGCTGTGGGAGGGTGGGGGTGCGGAGGGTGGGGAGATCTATAGCTCGTATCTGGGCCTCGTCGGCGTGGGTTGTGGCCTCCGGCAGCAGAGTGACATTCTCGGCTTATGTCCGTGGAGCTTGTCACCGTCACTCCTGTCAGCTCTTATCTCGCGTCTCTCGCCGAGCGGATGGCAAAAAGTTCCCGTCGCTTTGAAGTGACACGAGAAATGTGACCCGTTCCAGACACCTGCTAAAATAGTAAAATCCACATTCCTCAATGGTCGTTCGGGAGATATAAACAGTAGCGTGGAGCCACTGGCTTTGCCATCCACATGTGAAGGACGGTTGGCTATAAATGGATCTTAGTGCAGAAATTTGTTTTTTTGTTTTCTTTTTATTTCAGTTGCCTGTTTTTTGTTGTTGTTGTTTTAACTGGTTGGTGTGATTCGTGTTTTTTGTCGGTGTAGCAAATCCACACATGATCACAATGTGCGATCGACAGCAGATCTCGTTTGATGTCTCGGGTAACGAACACATTGGTAGATTACAGAAGCATACGGGCAGTTACAAACCCCAAAGGCTGTAATGCTTTCAGCTAAAGCGGATGAGCTTATGAGATTTCCAGCACCCACTCCACAACTGGCCTCAATAAGAAAGCATTAAAAAAAAAAAAAAAAAAAAAAAAAAAAAAATTGGGGGTGGGGGGGTATTTATTATTATTATTATTATTATTATTATTATTATGATGATGATTCACCACAAAATTGAGCAGAATCGCACCATGGCGACGGTATATCTGTCTCGTTTCCCGTGTCATTGTTTGTGGTGATGAGACAAAAAAAAAAAGCAGGTAGTGTCTGAGACTCGTTAGGATGGCAGCTGTCTTCATGGAATCCAGATAAAAATAGCTTCGTCCAAACCAACAAAGCCCCTCCCCCCAACCCACACCCTCATTCTCTGCCCTCCACCCCCCCCACCCCACCTCACACCTCCCACTGAGTGATGATTAGCAGCTCTTGAGCACATCCTGCATTTTGCTTTGACAACATACTCATCATCTCCACATGTATTCACCAGTGTTTCTATGGACGGTGTGTTGCGCTGCTGATTCTGCTCACTTCAGTGGTTTCCCATGTTGCACATGTCCGGAGCAGCCGGACTGTTCAGGTCACAACGTTGTGCGAGGTCAGTGTTATCCGGAGCATTTGGGGGCACCGGGAGAACGCACAATTTTACCTAATGGGTAATTTTTGTCTGCGTAGATAATCCAATAATCCACGAACGGACGAGGGAGACTTCACTTCCCATCTCTTTGTGCTGACTCGGTGGTGCAACGTCCATCACCTTTTCTTCAGGCGTCCTGCTGCTTTGAAAATAGCACACCGAGTCCACTTGTGTTCTTCACTTTCCATCGGAGGGAACCTTATCTGTATTCAAAGCTCTCACCAGTACAAGCAAGTTGGCTCTTCTCTCGCTTCCGCGCTGAAATATCTCAACAACTGTTCGACGGATTTCCGTGAAAGTTGGTGCAGATGTTCACGGTGCACAGAAAATGAATTCCCTTAACTTTGGTGCTTCCTTGACTTGTCGTCTGGTGTCAGCAGCAGGTTGAATGTCTCGTGTTGTCCGGTGACAAATCGGTATGTTCTCGATGGATTGGTGACAGATTTTGTACATTTGTACGACAGTCTTACTTCCTGTTATACACGGCCGTTAAATGTGGTGCTCGCGTTCATGGTCGCTTCAGGATTAATTGTACTCGTTTCATTAAATCCCTAAACGGTAAACATTAAAGCAGTTTAGCATTTACACCAACCGCCGTGTCACCGGAGCGGGAAGCCTCAAGTACGGTTTTCGGCTGTCGCCATTTCTATATTTTTCGGAACGGTATTTGGACCAGCTGGGGAGGAGTGGAAATTTAAAGAGTTTTTATTTGATGAGAAGTTGAATGGGAGTCTGTGGAGGCGGAGCCTGGTTGGAGGCGGAGCCTGGTTGGAGGCGGAGCCTTGTTGGAGGCAGCCCCTAGCGGCCCCTCAGCGGTATTGCAGTTTTAAGGCACTTCAGCATCGGTCTCACTTTTTTAGACTCATAAGCTTCGTCCACATTCACATGATGCACACGTTATCTTTTTCTGTGTATAACTGAATTATATAATTTGATCTTGTGTTGTCATATTGATTATTAAATAGTATAGTGATGATATTGTTCGTTATTTAATATTATATGTCAGTGAGGTTTGAACTGGCAGCGATGTGTTTGTCACAGTCCTGCGGGTTACTGCTAATATTCAGCTGCAGAATGTAAAGACATGATTGTTTTGTGCTCGAGTATTCATGCTTGAACACTAAGAACAGCTTCGAGCGCTGCAGCAGCGCAGCCACGAACAGAACAGACCATAAATAACATCCGAGCCGTTCAGTCCATCCTATCCAACACAACTTTTAATTACCGACCTGCCTCGGCTCCTCCTCTTCACTCCCCCCCACCCCTCCCCTCCCCTCACCCCCATCCTCCCCTCCGCCTTTAACTCACTCACAGGGATTATGAAGGTCAGTGTCATTGCTTATCTTGATGCTTCAAAGAAGCTTAATTCTGGAAGTTTTCATTTCAGTGAAACTCCTGTTTAGTCGTCCCGAGTTCATGCAAAGTCTCCAGAAAAAGAGCCCCGTCTCCTCGGAGGAGGTCGTTCACACGTGACACGACAAAAACAGGTGCCGTGCAGCAGCAATTTTCCCCACTTACTTTGCATGTGAAGGGATTACGAGAGAATGGGTTTAAAGTCTTATCTAATAGACGCGATCGTGGATGTCGGGCATTACCACAGATGGATTTCAGTGTCACCAGAACTGTACAGAGTTGCTGAGGTTTTTGGAGAAAGGCCAAGAGGCTTGTACTGAAAACTTAAGACACCCACTAAGACAACAACAACAACAACAACAACTACTCTCGCTGGTTTCCGTGATACTGTTAATCCCAGTTCCTTCTACTCCATTACAATTATTTAAACATTATTTGGTCGAGTGGTTTTGATGTAGCTTTTAGAATCTGTTTTGCAGCCTCAGTTGACTCATTATTTCATCATCTTTTGAGAATTTTTCCCCTTTGAGCTCTTTAAGTTTCTCAACACTTACAGTGATTGATTCTCTTATTTGCTGAATCTGGGACTTTCCCTGTTTTCACTAAGCAAGCATCTTGTATTTAAATGCATATTAAATACTGCTGGTGTCAGCAGATGTGCGGTACTGCTTATATTTTGGGTACATAAATCAACTAAATACACATCTGCCAACTACTTTTTTTTAATCATATATAACCCCTCCCCCCGCTTTACTAGGAAGTCTTACCAAAGTTGCCTTTAACTTGACTAGAATTCATTGCATTTTTGTTGAGCTTGTTGACATATGGAGGTACTGCACATTGTATGGCGGTGAAAAACGAGACATGGCAGTCTACATCTGCTGCCCTCAGAAAAATTAGTCTGTAATGGGGTTACTTGAAATTATGCAAAAAGATTTAAAAAAAAATATTAAACATGCAGTGACTCATCCCAGTGGATTTCCAAACCCGTTTATAAGCTCCTTTAAGTTGTACAACCGTAGAGAGAGAAATTAAAGTTTCTATGAAATGAAAGGGGGACTAAGTCTCATGTTTTTTTAATGTGACTTAAGGTATTAATATTCATAGGAGTTAATTATGGACAAGGCAATCGCAGGTCAGATGAGGTGCTCAGTTTAACATCTCACAACGCAGTTGAGCTTAAAATTGCGTAAAGGATCCCAATGCTTTCCCTCAGGAGCTGCTTGTGATGTGAGTTCATTACAAAAGCCTTGGCAGAGTGTGGGAGGTGTGGGATCCAACTGCATCACATGCTGTAATTACACTGATGGCAGTTAAAGGTTGCTCATAAGTACCCCTGAACCAGCTTGTGGGATGTTCACTGCTTAATGACTATCATTAATTTAAATGGTAAATTACATTATGCAGTATGCTAAGCAGTTATTGTCCTTATTCAAGGCTCAGCCTGACAGCCCAGATGTATATTTTGTTTAAACGTCAGTCTCTTACATAACTGGCCACGGTTAAGTGATAAATTGATCTGATTTTTTGCAGCATTTGTTGTATTTAAATAAAAGTCATGCAAGACTTTCTGGATTGTACCTGCAGCCCTTTAAAAGTCTTTAAAAACCGATGAATTAGTTTACAAAAATCTGCGATAAGCTGTTTGTTGCCGTTTCAGTCAGAATCATCAGTCTGCATTGTTGTTCAAAAAATGTTGACATCAGTATTAAAACTTGAGCTTCAGTTTCTGAATGAAGCTTTTTCTTCCATATAAATTTCATTAAAAAAAAAAAAATCCATTTTGACCAACAAAAAAAATTATATTGGGATATAAATTTGGGGTTTTGATGTAGTTTAGAGGGGGAGCGTGCAACCCTGCAGGCAAAGTGTTGGAAAATCTGCCTAAATACAAAACATCTGTGAATTTTATTCTTTATGAATTAGAAAAATCCTGGAATCAGCCTTTAACAATGCTTACCTTTCAATAAACCCCAAAGTTATATAGAGGTCAATCCAAAGATGGATTTCGAGCTGAAATAGCATAAGTCTGCAGGTTGCTGGGGATCGGTGGCTAATAAGCCCCCAGCATTGTCTCATAGATCACGAAGACTGATAGGGAGCCACTTTTACCACCGGCTCCATGGGAGTATTAATAGAAACGTCTGGTTCCAAAGATACAGTGGTGCAGAGATTATTTGGTATTACAAATAGTGACAGGTGGATGTATGCAGGGAGACACTGAGCCATGTAAATATAGCTGTGAATGTGCTGTTCAGGAATGTGACCAGGATATCATGGACAGTAGAGGCTGCACGTCTGGAACTGACTCGAGCAACTGAACGTACACCGGCTGCCCAACTAAACCTTTTTCATATATTGCTTTCTATACACGAATGTGGCTTTTTATAGAATCCCTTGAGACCCCACGGAGCATTTTGTTTGGTACGGATTTGTTTTATTGTTTGTGAATCAATGGCGTCTCATACCTGCAGTGATTCTCTGAGGCCGACTGAAAAAGAAACTATCAACGCCCTGTTTGTGCTGCAGACTAGAGATTCAGTTTCAGACGTTTCTTAAGTGTCTAATGTGGTAATATTATAAACCAAGTGGTAAACAGACAATTAAAAAAACGCAGCAGAGCACTTTGCACTTTGAGAACTCCTCAGAGAGTAGTAATGGAGGTGCAGTGCAGAAGGGCTGGGAGAAAAAAAAAAAATCTGCTATCATTGCTGCTCAGCATACCTGTGTACCCTCTTGCATTTCAATTACTTGATTCAGACTCATACATTTTGGTTCCTTCAACCAAATGGCCATGTGCTGGTGGGACACAAAGAATTTCCGCAGAGCTCTGAATCACAGAGTTTAGGTCAGTTATGCTTTTTGTTAACCGTTTCATCCCCTTAAATGATCGAGTACGTTGTCGAGGAAAGGCTGGGAAAATGTTTCTTATCGTTCAACCCCTCGAAAAGCAAAACCAACATCTGATCCCATTTTCAAGTATCACTTGTGTAGCTAAATTAGCTCATTGCCGTGTAGCTCTTTTCCTCTGTGCCTTTAACCTCAGTTGTTGTTTCTGACAAAACACATCAGAGCCACATGGTTGCTTCATCACGATGTCCTTTGACACTGCAGTTTATTCAACGTCAACCCTCCTCCCCCACGTAAATCCTCACTCACACACCAAGTGTGTATTAATCTCCATTTAGAATATTCTTCAACAGATGCACTATAACCTCCCTGTTTGAGTCACCTTAAAAAATAAAAATAATTTAAAAAAAAGCTGTGCCTAGCTGCTACAATAAATAACTGAGCACATTTATGAATGAAATGATATGATAGTGACCCATTTTCAGAGATGTATGTATCACAGATGGTAGGAAAGTCCAAAATAATTCATTTATGGACAAAAGAATATATAAAGAAATATGGAATATTGCCAACCTTATGAAAAGGGGCTAAAAGCATTGAAAACAAAGATAAAGTTTTGGGGTTTATATGTAGAAAGGGTGAAGTTTCCTTTCTTTTTCATAAAATAATCATTGGTTATAAACAGATGGTTAAAAATTAGGGAACAGAAACATTCGTCGCCACTTTATTATTATTATTATTATGATGCCATTACTTTCAGCACTTATTTTCCACGAAAGAAATAAATTATAAGTTTCTGCCTTTTTAATGTTTTGTTTTCACGTTGACTTTTGATTTGATTTGCCAGATTCCAATGAAATACTTTGGCTCTTCTCTCGAGCTACTGCAGCTCAATTTGACTTCTCTTCCGGTTCTTTTTTTTGACGATAGCTCAGCTTCCTTGTAATTGGTCCAGATTTCTGAACCCTCCAAAAACGGTTTAAATCACGGTTGAGTTTGATCCAGACCGACACCACCTTTTCTGGGTGGACCAGATTTTAGTCCTGTGGCCCGAGGCACCTTTCACACCTGCCATTTCGGTGTGGACCTGAAAAGTCCAAAAGTACAGACCAAACAAGGCCAAAGGTGTGTTTCACACCTGTTGTGTAGTTGCAACAAAATAAATCTGCTCATTCGGTTTAGTCCATTTAAGTGGGAAAAAAAAAAACTACGGGCCGAATTGACAGCACACACGTCGGTCAATAAAGCCATCAATGTGAAGTACAGCGACGGAGGCATGTCATGCAAAGGTCTTTAGTGCACTTGCAAAATTGCTGCATAAAACTAAATGGAACCGGATCAAATGTGCAAAAACGATCTAACGAATTCAGATTTGGAAGAAACTCTCAGGTGAGAAAACACCCTCCAATTCTGCTGTTTTGATCACGATACCAGAGGCTTCTGTCTCGTTGCTCCAAAATCAACGTGTTCAATAGCTGGAATCATCGACTGCAAAGGAAGTGCTGGTAGATCTGCATTTGTTGGATACCGTCAATCATTTATTCAGTTAAATCAACACACTGCTTGAACATGGGAGCGTTACCACCATCTCCTCGGGTTCTCTTCTCCCCTTTTTAAATCCTGTCTTTCATTTCGTATACTTTACTGTCGTCTGTAATCACTTTCTCCCGCTGCCTCCTCCAAAAGCCGACATATACAAAGAGTACTAACATCCATAACGAGGCTGTAGAAATCTTTCGACTGTACGACGCATGCAGTGTGTCGTGTGCCGTGTTGAGTTCGTGTAGCCTCGGGGAGGTTTGTTCATACTTGCTTTCAAAGAGTTTTCAATTCGGCACTTAAGACTGCACGTCTTTCTTTTTTTTTGTGCTCGGAGGATATTTGGACCTTTGATTTGTGCAGACTGAAAGAACGCAGTCCAACATGTTTGGAGAGAAAACCGCCGTGTGCATGCTGCACAGTTAAGTCGTCAGCGAAGGAAAAATAATGTGTATCAATCATGCAGCCGAGGAACTAGCAAACTGATAATGACATTGCATTTATATATAAAAATATATATGCTGAAATTGTTATTATCTTGGCTTTACCTCCAACGACTGTCTGAACGGTTTATTTTTGTAAGGCCACTCACTGAATTGAAATATCTATACAAATTACATTGTTATTTGAATATCACTGGAGGTAAAAGTGCAGTAAATCTAAGCGAGTGAGCTAAAAAGAAAAGTCAGACCAACACGCATTATTTGTACATTTTATTCATTCATGAAAAAGACCTTTTTATATTATTATTATTATTTTATTTTTTTCAGGGGTTGTTTCCCCATTGTTGTGCATTTTCACAGTTTTATATATTTGCCAGAACTGACCTATTTTCAAGTATTGGTGTGAAGAGTCAAAGCTGAACAAAAGAACACATTCTGCTTGAACTATTTCAGTGCTGTACTTCCAGAAAACAAATCGAACAAAGATGAGAAACGTACTTCGTCGCTCACGTTATCTCGTGTGCTACATTTGGGGTTAAATTTAAAAACGATGAATTACATTTTCAGACATATATGAGAAGAGCGAGATGAAGTCACTTATGAAACGTGAACTTTAGTATTTCAAGGGATAAAAAAATAAAATAAGAAGAAGCAAAAGCCGGGAAATGAAGGCAGGTGGTCCTGATTGTGAACTTAGTTTGAATAAAGGGATGGCGATTCACTGATATCTCACGTGGGATGAATAACTATATAAACATAGGAAGCAAAGGTAGCAGCCCTCAGAAGAACCATGAATGATGTGGGTTTAGGAGAGGACACTTCCTTCCACTTGGCACCGCCCTGCAAGCATGGCTGCAATTTGCATTTGTAATGGTTCTCTGGAAATACAAAGACGCAAAATGCATTTAATCAAAAACAACTGACAACAGGCCTGTTATTTAAGTGCCAAGAAGTTTTTCCGTTCCCAGGTCTTTAACGGTGTCCCGCTGCATAGTTTTTGGCTCTGTCCAATTTTGGCACTTTTTTTTGCCGACTTTACAGCAAAAAAAAAATTTTTTTTTAAATGAAAAGAAGTCGTGTTTTGCTTTTTCTGCTGCTTAATTAAAGGAATCACAGGAAAGCATTCATGATCTGTGCACAGAAAATACACATCATTTTCATTTACACAGTGTTAACAGATTGAGACGCACAGAGAAGACAATTTGTGCCCTTTTCCGAACAATATCACATGAAATGCTGTTGATAGTTAACGGGCACCCGCTCGGCCACCCCAATTCTTCTGTTTCTCTTCCCATTTTAAATATTAAAATGTTTAACAACGCAAGAGCTTCATGCTGTACATCACTTCCTGTTTACTAGCAAACAGGTGTGTTTGTGCATATGGCTTTTGTAGCATGTGCGTGTGGTCGGACGGTCCACGTGCAGAGCTGATAAACGAGTTCACGCTGCCAATGTGACACTGCTGTGACAATCAGATACCACGCCAGGCCGGCTCCTTTCCCCTCAGGGTGTCTCTGTGTGTTTGTGAGGGCAAACTCGGCCCCCTGTTTTCATGACAAGGACGTAACCTTCCCTACACTCTGTGTGTGTGTGTGTGTGTGTGTGTGTGTGTGTGTGTGTGTGTGTGTGTGTGTGTGTGTGTGTGTGTGTGTGTGTGTGTGTGTGTAGAAACAGCAGACGACGACAGCAGAAGCACATCAGTGAAACTCATCATCCCGTCTAAATCCCTTCAGTGGGATTTAAAACTCACACATGTCGAGAGTGTCGGCCTCTCTGCGTGTTCAGGTTTAGTTTCATCACACGTAGTGCAGCTTCAGAACTACCCCCGGTGTTGGTGGGTCATCCCAAGACGGTCCGAGAAACAAAGGTCACGTGAGCAGCAGCAGCAGCAGCAGCAGCTTTCTCTGCCGCCTTCAACACGAACCACTAATTGAAATAACTTGTGGCCGACATCCAAGTGGTTCTTGGAAAATGTCAGTGTTATTTTAAGCTGGCATTAATGTCTAAATGGATACAATTGGTTGCCACCTTCGTATTCGTTCCCCTGGTGCATTTTGTGCCTGCGACTTCTCCCCCTCGCACAAACACTTTGCCCCTGACCTTTGCTATTCGACCTCACTGGAGCCTCCGCCGTGACTCTTGCTAGCCCTTGCGTTGCACGGCGCGACTCGGCACAGTTCAGTCCATCTAGGGCATCTAAAGTGTGTCACAGCAGATCTAATTACGACAGCAGTCCCCCAATAGCCTCTTCCTTCCCTTCTCCCTTCACCCTTCACCACGATGCCCTGTGACTCAGCCTGGAGCAGAGGCTTTTTCGGCAATGCATGAAACCGACTCGGGCAAATGTACGAGCGTATAATTTAATCGGAGTTTACCTCGTGGCCTGAATGGATTTGATCTTTGAGCTCTGGTCCACTAGATATTTTATGAGTTTTACTACATCAATCTGCCGAGCCCTCCGCTAAATGTTTCTCCTGGAGGGTAAAGTTGTCTTTCTACCGGCTGGCATACGTTTGGATTTATAACGGAGACCATTTCAATCATGCTTCAAGAAATATTTCACCATTTTAGAAAATACTCCTATTCACGTCCTCACAACAAGTTTAGATGACACCGCTCGAATTGTATCAGTCTTGTCAGCTAATTCTCAGCAAAACAATGAATAAGACTGTTTTCCAAAATGCTGAACTATTCCTTTAAGAGCAAAATCAAAGCACTAGTGAGTTAGAAATTACAATTAATTAAAATATACTACTAAAAAACACAAAGAAACGTGGCCTCAACTGAGGCTGCAGGATGAATACTGTACATGGTCGATAATAAGGAGATGCTGATACACTGAAACAGCAGCAGTCTGCTGATCTTTGTGAAATACGTGAGCAGATTGGACTTGCATGCAAATTATTTGTCTGGTTGGAGCCAAACACGCAGACATACTGAAACTACAAGATGTTTCTAACATCTGAAAGTGTAAAACTGTGGACACAACCCATATTTCTGGCTTCTATTGATGAGAAAAACGAAAAGCCAAATTTAGCCTCCCTTTCTCGTTTCAAATTGCAGCTTGAAGCTGTCAAAGATAAACAGTTGAAAAGACAACATTTTACTGCATGTGGATATCAAGCCGACCAGAGCTGTTGGTTCGTGCATGTGTGTGTGTGTCTTACGTTTTAATGGCGGTGAAATAAAGGGAGACAAAACCCAACGTTTTCTGCAGCGAGAGCTACAACTGGCAAAGCAGAGAAGTGGGTCATCTATATGCCAACCGAGCAGTCGGCATCAAACACGCATGCCTCTTGCTACGCTTTTTCAGCCTCGACAGCAGATAAAAAGTGAGCGAAAGAAGAGAGGAAGGCAGGGGAGAGGAAGTGAGGAGTGGGAGGAGCAATGCTGGTGTAGAAGAAGATTAGAGGTGATTGAGGGGGAGGGACAAAAAAAAAAAAAAAAAAATAGAAAAGTCTGTTAACTTAAGAGACAGATGTTTGGATTTGAATAAAATGGCTGGTATTGTTTTAAAGGGAAGCAGCAATAATAAATACAATATGCATGAACAAGTCTAACAAGTGGGGAAATGATGACAAGTGGAGAGGTACGCACAAAGCGGACCGTTGTTCTTCTCCAGTTATGAAACGTTATTTCCCCTGTGACTGCTTATTAATACAAATTATTGATTGTTCAGTGTGAGCAGTGCAAACACTCATTCACTGTGGCAATAAGGAGAAGGCAAGACAGGATGAATGAAAGAAAAAATTAAAAAAGAGGAAGGAAGGAAGTAAAAAGGGGCCCTGAGATGATGTGAAACAGAAAAGAAAACTTGTTTTCTGCTGTTGAATTGTAAAGTGGTCTACAAACAGACTAAAGTGACAGAAATGAGGTCCGCTGAGGAGCTGACGATTCTGCTAAAGTTCTTATTGCATTTTTAAGTTTATTGTTGGCTTTACTTCTCGGTCTGTCCGTCTGCACAGAGCATCTCCCGTGTTGCGTAATGCACTTGAAATGCAACTCAGCTGTGTCTGCGCATAACGCTCGTTGCAATTGTCCGACAATAGATTGGAAACTGCGGCTGAACACAAAAACCTTGATTTGAGACCCGGGTCTTGTTGGTGTGCTTTCGTTCCTGTCCTAAACCCACACATGGCAGCACCAGCAGTCTGGAAGAAACAGGACGAATGAACGAATACTGCATTGCACTTAGTTTAAGGCTAAAAAGTTTGCAATGGAAAGCAATGTAAACTTAAGGCAGCGTGGATTGAATGTCTTGCATGTTTTTAAAAAAAGTACTAAAATCTAGTATGTCACTCAATGCAAATTGTCATGTAAATAACACAAGGACAACATCAAACACAGTTAAATGCAGTCTCTTCCAGTCCATAAATAAAAACACAACTAGTATTCATACACAGTGTTTGTGCATTTCCATGTATGTAGCGCGTGTGCAGACATGGTCATGGATGAAAATCCACCCACACTCACAAACCCTACATCACCTGGACCAGAAGGCCCAAAACTGTCAAATTAAAAAGAAAAATTAAACACTCTGTTGTTTTTCATTTTTTTCAATTTAACACAGTGCGACCCGACCCATTGTGAAGGTAGAACGGTTGCAGATTGTTCACTCCATTTTGAAAAGTGTGTTCAAGCCCCCACCTCGAAGCAACTGCTGGTCTTTTCCTCAGCGCTGGTTTCATTTGCCTGTTTTTTCTTCTGTCAGTCTTTTTAAAACATGAGAGAAGAATTAGAAGGCAAACAAAAAGGGGTAAATAAATACCAAAGAAGGGTTAAAGCAGTGACAGCTGGTGAAGAGCAGGAGTAACAGAAAGAAAACGAAGAAGAGATGATACTGTTAAGGTATCCAAGGCCAGTCTGGTCAGTGAAACAGGTCAGTATTTGGGTGGGATGACCACCACAGGGTCACCATTCTTTGGCCGCCACATCAGCACCTGGGCGTCGTTGGCGTTGGGTTTGACCATGGCGTTAGGGGGGATAGGTTCATTCTTGCCCAGGATCTGAGGCTGTTCCTGGGCTACGGGCTCGTTCAGAACAGCCCTGTGAGCCAGCGGCTTCTCCGGGTCCACGTGGATGTGTAGACGCATCCTCCAGCGGACCGTCTGGAGGACCAGTGTCTCCGAGGTGGCCTGATTGATGGCCACCAGCCAGGTTGTAAAGCTCTGGTCGCGGTGGATGCTGTTAAGCTGAGGCACGTTGCTGTCGCTGACCGGCACTCCCCAGGTCACGCTGGGGTAGAAATTGTCATTCATACTAACAGTGAATTTGCTGTCCTTCTTGGTGGGGCCCACCACGGTGCAGGTCTCCGTCGTGTTGCCATACCACGGGTAGTTGACGCCGTCCGAGTCGCTGATGGCCTGGATCTTTCCGTCACGCAGGTCAGGGAGCTCCCAACTTGACCTGAAAGGTGAAGACAGTTATGGATAAGGATTAAGAATTAGAACCTCGGTCTTGTGATCATCATTTCTGTGAGTAATGAGAATCACTGTATTCATCATTACCTGACTGGCTCAAGAAGTGAATGAGAGAACAAAAATAAAAATAAAAAAACATCCTTCGGCAGTAAAACTGGATGGATGTGAAACGTTACGCAATAATCCTTCACTGCAAAAGAAAACTATGAGTATGACGTATGATCACAAAGTTCTGAAACGGTGCCTCTTACAACCGAAGACCTGATTTTAAACCTTCTCAGTTTTCCCCTGGTGCTGCCCTCCTGCAGCGCAACGAAGTCCCGTTCTGTAAACGCATCACGCATCATCTCCTTTACAGTATCAAAGTGGTGACTCTTCAACTTGAACTTTCTTTTGAGGATCAGAAAGAAGTCTCAGGGAGTTGTAGTGATGAACTGGTGTGACCTTTGAGAGACTAAACCACGATGCAAAACCCTGTGAAGGTCCAAAGAAACCCACCACCATGCTCTCGATCGCGACGCGCCTTCTTCGGTCTTGGATAGCGACGTTCTCTTGAAGTGTGAATGCTTTTGCAGTTTACTCAGTTTCCTGAGTTTGACACAAAATTGACGTGCGCTCACCGCTCAAGTTTCAGGTCCAGTGAAATCGGAAATGCGCACATCAATGGTGACAAACACCTGCGTAACTTCGGTGGAATACTTGTTCACAAAGGTTATTGCTTCCTCTTTGCTCCAAGCACATTACCGCGCTGCGCTTTGATCGGTCTTGGAAATCTGTGTTCGTGCCTTTTATGTAGCGTGAAGCTCAGGAAGCCAAAGATGTTCCAGGACGTTATTCACGAACTATGATGGATGCTTAAAACTGGTAGTTTGGATCTCTTCGCCTTCGTTTTATATTCCAAATACATTAAATGTTTCTCGATCCATTTCATGTCTTCTAATACTGATAGAAATGATGACAAAGAATACAAAGATGTGATCCTAGTTGTAATTACCCAGAATTAGCCTGAAGGTTTATCTTAGGCGTAATAAATCAATTCCTCCTGTGAAATTCTCTCCTGTTAATTCCCTCTGTATAAATAATAGAGAATTTGCATCTCCATAGTGCGGCAAGTCTCGATCTTGGTATCGTTGTCGATCTAACAACACAGGACAAAAGAAACAAATTGACTCTAAGCCTCACAGTTGGATGTTTCCAGCAATTTAAGCAGTTAGAATACAAAACAACGATGAAATATTTTGACACGCACAGCAGGCGACACCGAACGACTGAAGCGACCTGGCGCCTCTGCTCCGTCTACCTATCGATCTTCTGCCCACAGCAGGAAAATGATTACCTTTCATTCTCTGAAATGGAGGATCAGCAGAACAGAGGAGATAACAGTGTGATCACCGGCCACATGACTTACTGTCTGCTTGGCCCGGCCTCACATCGGGATTTATGAATTCACCCAGGGGGGGGGGGGGGATTAGCATGTCAGGCATGATAATAACTGGCCCGTGTGTGCGTGTGTGTGCATACATGCTTTTGTGTGTGTGCATATGTACATTTCTATTGTGAAAGATTATTTAATCCTCTCAAATGAAGCTTCCACAACAATTCGAAGCAAATTCTCCATTTTGTCGTGAAGTCAGACGACTCTAATACACCAAATATTTGAGCAATTAATATCTGCATCTGTTTATCTGTTGAAAGCTGTTATTATTATTATTATTTATGATGACATGACTTGACATTAAATCTCCGGCTTGTCCTTCATCAGGTGTAAAAGCGCTTACAGCAGAGAGGACTGTAGGTTAAACGTAGACACGTCTACCCGCAGTTACATGATGACTCACTGACCTCACTTCCTGTGTCTTCACTGCTTGCTTTGTCACAGCCAAATGGTCTGCAATAGGTAGTGGGAGTGTTTCTGACAGAACTGCAGGCATGCTAAAAATGACTAACTCGCTTATTTTCGTCCGTCTCACATTATGACTTCTGAGCACTCTTTCTAAACGTTGCATTCTTTTATATGTGCAAGATGGTGGAGTAGCTCAATTAATCAGATGAAAAAAGTCAGGATTAAATTATGATCAAGTAACATGTGATTAATAATATATCTACATATTGAGTTGTCTGTAACATCAGTGCACCACAGGCAGCTGACGAGTCAGCAGGAAAGTCTAAAGCTACAGTATTTTATAAATGAGGAAACAGCTCAAAGTAATGGATTAGCAGTAAAAAAATAAAATAATTATTATTAATAAATGCTCAAAACATCTGGTATATGCCAATAGTATCATAAATGCAGACCAAGCTAAATACTGACAGTTCAACTGCACCACAAACTTTTGGAACAACTTTTACGTATGTCATAGTTGAATAACATCCATGATGCATGGTGTTTAATAAAGTCAGTCACTCTGACAGGTTGGTGGCAAACCACCGCTGTGGTGCACCGTTGCAACATCCTGTTGCCTTTTAACCTCCACTGATCATCAGCTCTGTGTGCTGCACATCAAAATCTGAAAGCTCTCGAGCAAAGGGTTCTTCCAAGCAATGATTTAAGCCAAAAAGGAAAAACCCCTCTGTGTTTGTTAAATGTTAAACGGGTGGGACGGATGAAGGCACTAGCAGATGTTTTCAATTAGCTTCATTTAGAATTTGTGTATCTACTTCTGAAAAAGTCACGACTGAACAAAAGGAACATTGAAATGGCTCCATTTCCTGTCGCTGCAACTTCGCTGCCACGTTCATTTGCATGTTGTTGGCAAACAGTTTGAAACAACAAAATGCTGTTGGTAGAATAAAGATGTCTTTCAGTGAGGGTGAAGACTGAATCAAGTTTGCATGGAACAGAAGTCAAGAAAGACGCTGCCAGTGCAACCAGTTAATCAATTACAGCATGGATAAGCCTCACCACCTGTGTGCACGTGTATGTGAGTATTAACACACTGCCCTACTTCCACTACTAAATCACTTTTCACTGCATTTTTAATGGTTATGAACAGGGTTCAATTTCATTTTAAGACACACAACCACAAACACTTCGTTTTTACAACAACAACAAAAACCACCCAATTCCTTTTTTTAGTTTCACTTCAGTATGCGTGCCGGCTGTCCAAAACTACAAAACTGTACCACAGCAAAGCCCGAGGGTGCAAATAATAGGAGGAGAAACGATGAATGCATGCTGAATCCCGAGCACATCATCCAAAGCCAACAGAGAAATCATCCACATTACCATCCTCAGCTGTTCCGTCCAATTACAAGCAGGCTGAAGCTTTATTACCATCAAA
Source organism: Embiotoca jacksoni (assembly GCF_022577435.1). Classification (NCBI taxonomy): domain Eukaryota; kingdom Metazoa; phylum Chordata; class Actinopteri; family Embiotocidae; genus Embiotoca; species Embiotoca jacksoni. The sequence continues at coordinate 17,664,371 of NW_027185230.1, read as the reverse complement.
GAAACGCGACTTAGTAAGAGAATCTCAGCAGTGAGAGCGGACTCATCTCCTGCATCCTAAGATCCACTTTAAAAATGTCCACGAATAGGTGGCCTTCTTGAAGTTGTTATCATTTGCTGCTTTTGCTTTTTTTAATATTAGAATATGATAATATCTGAAGTGCATATTGAAGTGCACGAGCTACAAGGAAAGGCCTTTGTAAACACTGCTGTAAAGGTGGCAGGGTGAATTCCAACAGCCCGATATACAAAACTATATTTATATGTTCCATATCTGTTACATTCATGTTGGCCAACTCCAGTTTGTGATCGCTGTTCTCCTTTGTTGATGTGATTTATCTATATTTAGTGATCTTACAGAATATCGGTGGTATTTTAAACCTGTGATGCACGTTTCTAGCAGCGTTTCAATTTTTTTTTAAATCAAAACACTTTTAAATGAAGGGTTATATTGCATCCCCATTCTCGGAAGTTCATGCAGCCTTGAAAGAAATCTTAAAGGGAATTTGAAAAGTTTAAAAACTCAAAATGTAGATGTTCTTTTTGTTTCTTTTTTCATGTGTCTGTTTTTCTTTAAGGAAAAAAAAAGAGTAAATATCATGTAGTTTTGATGAAAGAGGCAATTACTGTAAACACAAACAGAGTTTACAAAAGAAACTGATGAGGCTGAACTTTTAAAGAGTAATTTGGGGTTCCCTCACTTTCTCACTGTCTCTCTCTCACACACACACACACACACACACACACACACACACACACACACACACACACACACACACACACATACATGCAGGGCCAAGCAGGGGTGGGGGTGTTGGGGAGGAGACTGCGTCTCTAATCTTAGCCATGCAGCAGTCAAACATCCTGCAGTGTTGACAGATAAAGCATATTCCAGACCAACTTGTGGTCGCTCTCTACATGATGCAAGATGAACTCTACTAGTCTGAGACTCAGGCAGAAAAAATGAGAAAAGACTGCGACAGAATGAGAAAGAAAGAAAGAGAGAGAGAGGCCTGTTAATAGTCAGTGTCAAAAAGCTGAATTTGCTCATGTTTGTTTTGTTACTAACCACTGGTGCAAAATAATTGTATTGACACGTGGAGAGATCTGAAAGGTCACGGCAATTATTTTCCAACACCATGTCCGACTCTCATATCTGTCATGTTTTGAAGTACTTTGCAGCCTGCAGGCAAAACAGCCACAAGTTCATGTGCTGTAGGCAGCGGAGCTCCTGATTGAACATTGAAGCGCACTGACAGACAAGTCAATTTGTTTTACTTTTCAATACTTACAGTATATTTTTCAAAGCAGATGTTAATAATGTGATCGCATGCTGTTGCTCAACTGGGCAACCCAGATGCAACCAAGTTTCACTACTGTCATTTTAGCATCATTTGTAATCCAGAAAAAGGAACTCAACTCAACTCCTCAAAACTACATTGAAATTAAGATTCTCTTTTCCCAACTGGTTTCATTTCCTTATGTCCAAACTGGTTGAACTTCTGAAGCCTATTATCAGGAACTGTTTGCAGTTGGCGTCAAAATGTTCTGACTTGGATTCTCCGCTATTTTTTTTTTTTTTTTTTTTTAGATGAAAACACCTCTAAGTGTCCTCAGTAATGTCCTGTTATAATCAGCTCTGGATGGTATAAACAAAATATATGAAATTCTAACAAGTTCCAAAATAAAACATAATCAGTTCCTTATATTGATCAGCGCTTGACAGAAAAACAATAAGAAACGATTTGCTAATCAATTAAATCAGTAAACATCACACATTCTCAGGCTCAAATCATTTGCATAGTGTATCATTTCATCATCACCATAATTGTCAGTCCACTGCAGGATGATGTGTATATCATCTACATATAGTCAACTGCCTACCTTTGAGTTTTGGACTTTTGGTCTGAAAAAAACAAGATGCCTAAAGATGTCAATCATTTGCTTACTTATACAGTACTGACATTCGTCATTACACTTTCCATTTAGTTTCATTAAGTTATTTGTGACAATCAGTTCATTTAGAAACAGGGGAATCCGAGGCAAACATTTTGGTTCTGTTAAATTATACCTCAAATATTTTAAAGTAAGTGCAGAAAAGTACCTGAGATTTAGAAATACCTGTTCACAGTTGATTAACTAGAATGAAATACACTTTAAATACAAAATAACTCAGCCAACCTTGACTTAAATTAGGCCTGTGTATGGTCTGAACTGTGTCAGTTGCAGCAAACGAACCTTCAAAGAGCTTAATTCAATTCATAATTACAAACATTAAGTGTTGAAGTACTCTCAAGTTGAGTCTCATGCAGATGTGTTCAACACTTTGTCATCACTTCAGCCTGGGCAAGCAGTAAGAAGAGCCATTGGTACTCACATCCCTTTGTCCCCATACGTATTGTAAAACTCCATGTGGTTACACGCTTGAATCCAGCCGATGGTCCACGTCTCTTTAGCGGCTACTGGCGGCACCAGCACTCGGGCATTTGCTCGGAAGTGCGGCGTCCGGTAGCGCAGAACCACGCTGGATGCCTCGTCGATGCTGGTGGGGTTGGAGTCGATGGAAGCGTTCACTTCCAGGACGATGACACTGTCTCGGAAACTCTTGGGCTTACACCTGATACTCTGGATGCAGCCCATCGCATTAAAAAGCAACACAATCCTCAACAACGTCCAGAGGTCTGGAGGAGAAGAAAGACGCATGGAAACAGCAAGAGAATCACCACAGTTGGATCCACATCATGTTTTTTCCCCCGCAAAAATAGTTTACCAGAACAAAAAAATATTGATAAACAGCAGCCTGACTCACAAAATAGCCATGCATCTTTGATCCAAAACTATAACGTCAGAAAAGAAGAAGAAGACCGGCCTAGAGAATCTTCATAGTGGCAGAGCGCATGCTTTCCGCACCGGAAAAGGCAACTTCACCGAACCAGCTCAGGTACTTTTCTCATCCGTGCTCTGGTGTATTCATGCTGTCAAGTCATTGCCCTCTAAATGTGCTCTATATTGCACGGAAAAAAAAAAAAAAAAAAAAAAAAAAGTGGACCTTTTGGCAACATGCATCCACTGGAAAGGTGCGCGTGAGAGGTTCGGGTTAATTACGAGATAAATAATTAACAAAAAAACTACTAACGTTACATCTTGGCGTCGAATTCCCTTTTGTAATTCTTTGTGTCATCAAAAGCTAAGCCTATCTCTGGACCGACGGCTTAAGCTCTACGTCCATCTGGTGACAAGAATCATAATCAAAATGCTGTATTAAACAGCGGACAGTAATAAAGGGTTGATGACAGTTGAGGTGACGCTCACATTATGTGGAACAGCCCTAAATGTCCATTTAATCCGCAGCAGCCTAATTCCTCGTGATAAAAAGTGTAATTTAATGATTTAAGAGCGTTACACTAAACGCTTTTATACGTTTAGGCTACGGATTAAAGGTTCGTGCGGTGCAAATGAATTGTGGGCTATTCTTAGCCGACAAAAACCAACATGCAAAAAGAAGTCTACCTATAAAACAATTCACTGGAAAGTGTCCTGTGTCATCAGCATGGTGAAATCCTGGAGGAATTCAGAGCAAACGGCGGCTCACACAGTTCTTCGGTCAGAGAGGTAATTCCGTTATCTCATCCACACACACGCTCCCGTTATTTCTTCCCCCTGCAGCTGCAAAATTATTTCACCGTCCCATTGACAGAGGTAGCATTTCCACCGGCACCGAAACCTAGTCGAGTTTGAGACGGAGCACCGCAACATCCAAAGGACACCGCCGGGTCAACTTTTGCGCCCATTTCGCCGGATCCATTCTTAAATGTTTAAAAATAAAGAAATAAAAACATAACGCCTCTGAGGAGGAGAAATGTCAGCTGTCACATAGTTCGACCGAGCCGACAGTTGCAGTCCCTCTCTTGAGATGGGATGCAGTTCAGCCTAAATTCCTGCACAAGCTGTCATTTCTCCGAGCTCGTCCCATCGCAGCCACGGCAGGTTCACCCTGCAACGCATTGGTCGATTTGAGCTGCCTGGGAAGCAGCTTTATAAGTATCGTCATGACGACACTTCCGTCCTGAGTTGCAAATGCTTACTGGGAAATGTAGGCACACAACTGAACTGACTCAGATTACCTCGCGTCACCTTCTAAAGCTGAGAGGCTCTTTGTGATGTCGAGGATGACAGTTTGATTCTCTGACTTGTCTCTTTTGTGGATGTATGTTCAAATAAAAGATTATTATAATGAGGATATTAACAGGCAGTAAATAATTTGCCCGAGTGGTTATGAAAATAGTTGCAGAATAGCTCAGGAAAGACTACATTCAATAAGTCATTTATCCTACAGATCCAGAGGGAAAGTAGGAGATGACTGCTTTATTCCTCACAAAATAAACAAAAACTCGTTTGTTTACTTATATTTTGGGATTTTGTTTTTTTGTTACTAGTATGTTTTGCGGTAACTCTTTGAAAAGCCTCCCCTTGTCTCTGTGAATGGGAATACGGAGCTCATCGGTCCGTGTCGCTGTCTGTTTAAGCACCTTGGAGAACTCCGCTCCGCAGCAGCGCGCACCGCAGAGGTTGAATCGGGATTGTGCGTAAACGACGTCAAATCCGCACGAAAGAACCAAATGCAGCACTAGCTGGGCTGCCATGTCTTCATCTTTTGTTGATGCTTTTCGCTCACTGTTAACTTTCCCAGGTTTTGGTTGCATCGTTTTATACTAGAATCCCTGGTCCTCGGTCTCAGATGTGTGATGGAGGCTGCGGGGAGGATTTAAGAGACGTTGTGCGTTCATTGTTCGCTTGGTAAGATCACAACACCATGTCTTGCGTATTTCTTGTACATTTTTCACACTGATCCTGTTCTTCACACGCAGTGAAGCACCTGTTAGCTGTGTAGTTGTGCCATACTGTGGCGTAATGAAATGCTCATGTTGTTATTTTTTCTCCATGCTGTAGATCGGGTTTCACTGGATTGGCCGAAGCAAATGCCATTCAATACACTCTTCCTGGCTGCATGGTATAAACAGCATGGGCATCGCACATTCCAGAGGGTCTAAATATATCTATTAAGGCCACAGGAGGGGGAGGACCGGTGTAGGGGGTTTATATTGGGACGTTTCACTGTCGTGGTGAACTCGCACCACTTGAATTATCTTCCGGAGATTGACAATCGGTTACTGTACCCACAGAGGAGAACTTGGCCCTATCCAAACATGCCCGCGACTTCCACTGCGAGATCCAGGGCGCGGGAGAGAAACAGCGTCCTGACCAGACCCGAGTTCATGTCCCTCAACCATCAGCCCATCCGCGGCGCCAGCGGCCCCTCAGAAAGCCGAGGCAGCTCAAGACGGGTGGGTCAGATCAAACATCAAACAAGCCAGCAGAGTGAAGAACCTACCGACAGTGGCAGCAAGGACAGGAAAGAGCCCATGAAAATGCCAGAAGAAGACTGTATGCAGCTAAACCCTTCGTTTAAGGGAATAGCAATGAATTCCCTCCTCGCCATTGACATCTGTCTGTCCAAGCGCATGGGGGTGTGCGCCTCCACGTCGTCCTCCTGGGGAGGCTGCCGCTCCATGATCGGCCTGCTGGCGCTCACAGGACACGGTATCACGTGGATCATTGGCACTATCGTGTGTCTCACACGGAGTAACACTCTGGCTGGACAGGAGGTCTTAGTCAACCTGCTGCTTGGTAAATGCCACACCACATTCACCAACCTCAACAAAACATTAACCCAGAATGCACCATGCAGGAGTCATAAGAATGACCTGCACCTTACAAACTCCTAAATGAAACTGATGCACATTCACATTATGTCAAAGATGACTTGACACAATCATCTTCTCACTCAATAGTTGCTCTACTGCAATTATTTAAAAGGCTTCATCCACCCTGTCAATTAAGTCAAGTACATAGTTTAAACACAAGGGTTTGAAGTTGTAAATTCTATGTATAAGAGTGTGAGCAACACTATGAGTAACAATATAAACAATGTCATATTTTACTAAGTGTTTATAAGTTGTAACTTACATGATTAATATGTCTTGCAGCTCCTCTATAAAGCGCAAACAACTTATTTACTATAAGTTAGAACAGCCATTAGGTAAAGGCTAAAAATGTACAATTATAAATGTATTATGAAGTGTGTTAGGTGGCACCAGATTCACACGCTCTCTGACACATAATGGCCCCTGTCAATACCAGTTATGATTGATGCATTATAAATATTGTGCTGATTGTCCCTCCGCAGCAGAGAAGAAAAGCTGTAAAATGGACTTTGCAAAAAACAAAAGACAGAAGGTCACCAGGTGTCAGTTTAGTTTTCCTTAAGTCCACAGTATTTATTAAAAACGTGTTTATACAGCTGATTCACCTTTGTAAATTTGTGTTTAAGAGAGTTTGAGTTATGAGGAACACATTACCAATACAATGCACTCTCATACTACTATATACACAAAATACTGTTTCAGAATCACACTTGAAAAAGTCTCAGAACCTTTAATCAATTCAAACAAAACTGTAGGTCCTGTGGCTCCATACATAAAAGGATTTTTGTTATGGACTCATTTTTCAGTATTTTCTCTTCTAATGGTGAGAACAGTGCAAAGCAGCGGTGCAGCACATTTATATTCCTGCAGAGAGCAGTCGGCATGAGATCAAATATTTCTGAATGATTGGGGACCTGTGTGTTTGTTTGTTCATGTGTGAATGCAAGTGTACACACACACACACACACACACACACACACACATACACACACACACACACACACACACATGGTCTAGACTCAAACACAGATTATTGTTATTATTATTATTATTATTATTATTGTTGAGCTCTGAGTGGAAGCCAGTAAATCTCTGGATTTGGGACACTGTTGTTTTGTGTTTGGGACATTGTTTTCCTCGAAATAGTTGTTCATTATTCGTTGGTCCAGGAAAATGTATCATCTGTTGTGGTCTGTCTAGAGCAGATCTACGACCATACCATGGGTGGGGAAATAATATTTAATGCTGACAGTTTTATTGTCCTCTATCAGGAGAGTAGCAATGAGTGGTCTGTCAGGGTTGGTTTTAATTCAGTCCACAGTCCGCATGGACTGCAGTGCTGAAATATTTCCCAGATAGTGTTTTAAAACACAGTTTTGCCGCACAATGACCGGGACTGTCTAAAAGACTAATAAACATGTCTGAGACTCCAAAAGCAGACCTTGGCAGTGCAGAGGATGTTCCCATTTTTATCAGCTGCAGTGTGATGTGAGTTTCTCCATTTCTCTCAAAAACTGCACCTGTATTCAAAGTATAGGAGAGATATAACCACCTGGCAGAGATAGTGCTCAAATGACAGCGTTGGGTTTGCACTAATGAATCAACCTATTGAATGCACCTTGAAGTAATCGTATGAATATCAGCAGATGCAGAACATATTGTTTACACTGAAATGTCTTGGTTTTAATGCATTTGCATTTGAGAGTTAATGCTATCGTGCTGAACCTTTATATTTATATGAATTTCTTTTACATTCAAGGCTTTGTTGAACAAGTTCACACAACGCTAACTGCTAAACCTATCACTACCAGGTAATCTCTTTGTATTTCACACTATACACTGTTTTTAACCCTAGTGTCTGGTGTGCTACAGGCAGATTTCTTCTGTGCTAACTTGAAAGTAGAGAAACTAATTTAATTGTGTGGCTCGTCTAGACTTTAAATAAGTTATCAGATTGATTGGATCGAATTCTGACAGTGCAAACGACTCATTTCATTGTGATACGTTTAATTTGATTAATTCACCATTTGTCCACGTCACAGTAGGCTTCAGTGGAGCCTATGACGGGTTTTTGTTATTACTCATTGGAAGAAGGGGGAGACAAAAGTCCTGCACTGCAGGTTTAAATCCCACCGAACCAAAAGCTCAAAATATGTCATTTTTTTGAATACTTGTACTACTTTCAGTTTTTGTAATGTCCAATACTAAAATTGTTTGTGTTAATAAGAGTACAGCTCTATAAGTATGCAGATATGATGGCAACAATAACAACATCGTTGTCACCAGTTATACAGGGATGAATGGGAGATAGTTTGTGTACTCTGAATGCCCGTCTGTCTCTGCAGTGATGGAGGTATGCTTGGATGGTGACTAACAAACAGACATGATCAGGCTTTGCTCACACAGCTGTAGTCTGGGCACAATTAATTTTTCATCACGCTCAGTGGAACAGATAGTGCAGTATTTAGTATTGTGTTTCCAGGGGCTTACCTGTGTGCACCTCTTTTCTTTCTGTCTGCTACAAGAATTCAAGATACTGCAAGCATTAGAATGACTGTTATGGCAGGGATTTTCATGTTAAATACAAAAGATTTTGATTTCCATAAAGCAACCGGATGTTTTCCCTTTTGTCGAAGTAAATCAGAACAGCAGCAAAAATAGTCTTTTAAAATAATGATATATGTTGGTCTCATCTTTATGTTCCACGTCATTACCAAGGGGGTTATGTTACGGGTATGATTTGTGTGCTTGTCAGCAGGATTATGGAAAAATTACTGCCCTGATTTTCATTTAACTTAGTGGACGAGTGCAGCAACGGCCAAGGAAGAATCCATAACATTTTGGAGCAAATCCAAGTCATGGGGTGGATTCATTAATTCATTTGATCAACATGGTGAGATTAGAGCATTTGGCCTACTAAATTGTTACATGTCCTAAAATCCTGTAGATTGTAGAAAAGTTCAATTGTGGCAAAAACATAGGCCATTCTTGGAACGTGATTACTTCATATTACAATCCACATTCATGCGTACCAATAATCCTCTGAGATACACATGTACTGGCTCAAACTTGATATAGTGGGCAGTTGTTACATGGCACTCGGGGACAGTGGTTTCATAAGGGGAAACTAGAACTGGTACAAATACTGATATTGATATTACTGAGGCTCAAGCGCATTATGACATCACTCTAATAATTCTGGAAACATTTTATTATAATGTTATTCAATGGTTTGCTACCACAGTGAACCAGTATGACAGAACAAGATCTCTTACTCTCGATGGAACTGCAAGGAAGAAACTGACAAAGCAAAGCATTGAGCCAGACCAGTATTCCTTCATTTTAACACAAAACTGTAAAGAAACAATGAGCATTGTTGGTTTTTCTCACAATACAAGTTAATCTATGGCAGCCTGACCTCTGACCCGCCCACAACTGCTGCCCTTAGAACCGGAGTTTCCATTGTCGATATAGCAGGTTCCCCTTGAACAGTAAATCTGAGTTCAGCTCCCCGGGTCTGACTTTCTGATGGAGTGTTTGTGTTGAACATTTTTCACAGGCAAGAACAAAGAAAGACATTTTAGTGAGTCTACAGCAGCAGTGAACCCTACAGAAGAAAAAAAAATAACGTCATCATTTGCCATTAATATCCCCACTAGCGTGTTGATGATACCAAACACACCTACTCAGACAAACTGAGTCATCACGTTTGCTTGTAGTCAGCTGAAGGGCATCACAAACAAACTTTACTTACAGCTGATAATATGATGCGTCACTGCTTGGCTCTCCTTCTGCTCCAGTACTTTGGAGACGTGGACTGCCAGAGGGCCCGGCCGCAAAGACCCCGGCTGCCATCGCTCACATCTCCCCTTTCCCATTATCTCTTTTTACTTTCTTCGAGGCTGCCCACCTCTCCTTTGTTCCTTCATTGCTTCTTTTGTAATTCAGATTGTTTTTTTTCCCAGTGAACACCACCTCAGCAGTCTGCCTTCAAGGAGCTGGAATGGAAGTTAAAATAATGGCCCCGTTAGGACAAAGAGTGGGCGAGTGGAATGAGAAGTAGGACCGTGTAACCAATATGTCAGACAACTGACAGTTATTTAGCGCAGGCTTGGTTGAGTGTGTGTGTGAAGACTTGAAGCAATGTTAAAGATGGCGGCAGTAGGGGTATTTTTGGGAGTGGAGTACTAAAAGGCATCCACAAATGTCTGGTATGTGGACCCAGAGAAAATGTTACTCAGTATTGGGTGCCTCGTCGCTTGTTCTTGGTCGTCAAAGTATCTATTTGCGTATTTACCACAGTTTTATGTTACATTAAAAGTCCAGATAAAATCATGCATTTGTACAAGCAGACAAAGCTTCATTTTAAGAGGTGTGGTTTCCATTTTATTCTACTTTCTTCTTGTACTCTAATACATAAAGAAAATATTTTAATTTTTTGTGACAGTTGTATTTCATTTTTGCAAGATACAGTTAGTGAATCAAACAGGAGATCTTCTCACTCATTTGGCCTGCAAACAGAAAAACAAACATAAACAAACAAACAAATGATGCACAGTCCAAAGACAAGAACAACATTTTACATTGAAATTAAACTTAAATGTCTTAAATGTCCAGATCTTTTATGGACTTCCCCAGTGGTTTCTAACCTTTTAAAAAAAATTTTTTTTAAAAAGCACTGTCTACTTGTCATATTTCCAAATTGTTGGCTGTTGCAGTTGCAATATTGATTTGTGTGGCATCATTTTGTGTAATATTTTACATATGACTTCTCTAAAGAGTCGAAAGTAATATCACTCAGTTGGCATTTTTCTTCAAAATGAGTACCTTTGCATTGATATTGTAAGTACATTTTGCTAAAAAAAAAAAACCCCAAAAAAAGAAACCCTCTGTGCTGCTGTTTTCAGGATTTTAAATCACAACTTTAATGTGTAATAGAATATTTTTTTCATTGTTGTGCTGGTACATTTCTGAAGCATTTTATTACTTCTTTACACTGGCATTATAGTTTATAGCATGAAACCACAAATTCATACTCTCTCTGGGTTTTAAAAAAAATAAATCTTTTTGACAGCCCTTATCCTTGACGTCATGACTGTGGCTGGAGTCCAGAGACTGGTGAAGCGCAGAGGACCCTGGGAGATGGCGCCGGGCTTCCTGGACTGTATTGCCATGGACGTGTACTCCTTCCCTGCTGCTCATGCCAGCCGGGCCGCCATGGTCTCCAAATTCCTGCTGTCCCACCTGGTCCTGGCTGTGCCGCTTCGCATCCTGCTGGTGCTGTGGGCCTTCCTGGTGGGCATGTCCCGGGTGCTCCTGGGAAAACACCACCTAACAGATATGGTGTGTGGCTTTGCACTGGGCCTGCTCCACTTTAGCTTGATGGAGACGGTGTGGCTCTCATCAAGCACCTGTCAGACTCTTATTTCCATAAGCACGCTCAGCTGGAGCCCCTTTTTCTGAGCTTTTGATATGAAGCTATGCTAGCACACAAGGCTTATACTTTAACCTTGCAATATCAAGGACTTAGGTAGGTCTTGTGAAGTTATTTTTGCAAAGGTCTGAATTTTTTTTTTTTTTGCAGGCTGTGAACAGTGAAGCACTGATATTTGGATGCAGGTGCTGACTTGCATGTAATACCCAAAACAGGCAGCTCACAAGACCTTTTAAAACCTTTATTATGCTTCACAAATCCTAGTGTCACACCTTTACAGCTTCTTAAGTTTCAATTAAATAAGAAAATAAGACAACTGCAAACTCACAATAATTTCTCTTGAAAATGTACATTAACATTATAGCATTTGATTTTCTTAAAGATTATTTTTTTTTAAAGTCTGGTTCAATTCACCCAGAATTTGGTCTGTTTTATTTTGGAAGTCTCATCCTACTTCCTTTATTTTTCTCCTTTCTGAAAGTGAAATCCTGAGATTTTTATGGAAGACGGAATAGAGTTTGGTGTTAGGCTGTAGTATTGAATGTAAGATTGAAATAAGGTTATTGTTGTTTGGATAGTTCACAATATTCCTGATTGGCATGACTATTATGTTTGTGTATTTCTTATGGAATTCTGTTTTTCATTTCACTGTATGTTTATCACATTTGACCTTATTTGTTCAGCAGAATTTAGCTGTTTATGTACAACAAACGTCACACTTGCACAGAATTTGATATTTTTCTTCCAGGGTCAAACATAATTGCCTTCTTTTGGTCATATGTGATTTAATAGGTTTAAATTTTTTTAATTATTATTTCTCTTCGGCTCTTTCATTAGAAGCTTCTCCAGTCTGCACATTAGCCTAACAGATGTCAGTGATACTGATTCAGTGCCCCACAAAACAACTGAAGCGTGTCAGTATGTGAGTGTGTGCACATCAGCACATGCAGCAAAGGAACAGTGCTTGAAATTTCAGTTGTAAACCAGTCGTACCTTTTTTTCTGAATGTGTTTTTTATGGACCTTTTGAATGAAACCTGTTAGGTTTTTGTGGCAAAAATATTTCCGTGCACTGGTTTGGTACATTGAAATGCAGTTTAGTGTACAGTAGTTTGCTTTGCTCTGTACAGGCATCTGCATATGATGTTTTTACTATGTTGCACCATCTCATTAATAAAACGAGGTGGAGTGTTAGGAAAATCGGGATGCCTCTGTGTTTAATTAATGTTATATGTGGCATAAAGATGCCAGGGGAGCCATAATTGTTTCATTTTACATTCATTTTCTGGGGGGATAACAGTTGTTTCAAGAGTGAGTGTTTAGTACAACTGTGCATCAGTTCATCTACTCTGCTCCCATCTATAAAACAAGATTTTGTACATATTTTACCCTAAAACTCCTTGTGCCCAGCAGAATGAGGAAAGCACCATTTATCATAATTTGATGAATGGTGAATCAGCCGAAACATTTAACTGCCTGGTCATAAGGCAGCTTTCCACAACAAGTTGTTTTGACTGCTTCAAACATCACGTGGTCTGTCCGGCATCACATGGTGCACAACATGGTCAGCAAAAGAATAAACAAGTGATGACACAGCTCAGACATTATACTCAAAGATGTAAGAGGAGAAGTGTACTACTGTGAGTTAAAATATCCCACAATATTTATACATCTAATGTTTCGCTTTTCTCTTTTCTAAAAATGTTAAATGAACTCTTAAATGCGCCCTACTTTTTGAAAAAAATAATAAACTTCACATGGAGTAGCATCACAGCCTACGAAGGCGAACTCCTACTTTGCACATGGTTGAAGAACCATATGCAAAGTAGGAGTTCACTTGACATAAAGCTGTGGTGTGTTATCAGCAGATGTTGTTTCAGTCCTAATCTTATAATTGCCTGCATTAATCTTTCCTGCATTCATTTTATTTCAGACAGAGTTTTTTTCGTTGACAGAGTTACGGTCCAGGCAGTAAACATTAATGTAGGACTTTCTGTCTATCTTTAGGACTGTGTGTCTTCAGTGCTTTGAACACAACTTTCCTGTCACACCACTGGTACTGCAGAAAATATGACAGGAAACAACCCAGATGCAACACTGAGATCTCTGAAATAGTTCACATAGGAACAGAAACTGCTTTTACTCTGGCAGAGTGTCAGATGATGAGTTTTCATGTGTTTTGCTAAAGTTTAAGCAGTCAGAAATTCCTACAGGTTACCTGATTATGTGTGCACAGTTAGTGATGAGAAGTTCAACTTTTGGACCAAGTGGAAATGTTGTGGAGGAAAGTTTTTCTTATCCTCAGTAAGGTCAAATTTGTACCACTTCCTCATTAATCATTGATGCTCCAACCATGGAGGAACAGATTGTCCAGCAAAACTATATTTACATGATGTTCAGTTACGTTTTTAGCTGTTAGTCAGATGGTTCGTTCGCTTTCAAAATAGTTGACAGACTTCCATGAAATTACTGTGGATATTTAAGGTCCCCAGAGGATAGTTCATCCCGTATATTAGTGCCAAAAAAGGTCAAAGCAAAGGGCAAAGGTTCAAACAATTTATTTCCCAGCGAAACATTACAACTTGACCCGGTACGAGGTTGTTTGTCTTTACGCTCTGCGTGAGAAAATAGATAGAGGTGACATTAGACATCACAACTTGTCAGGTGCCACTTGACCTCTGTGTACGCCGCAGGTATGTCGCTCTGCACATGTGATAAACAAAGATATTCTGGTGATTGTCTGTAAAACTGCTCCTCTGTCATCCTTCCCAGGACTTCCAAGTGTGTCTTTGTGTGGATAAGTGTGGTTGGTAGGCCAGTTCTTTGGTTGAATATAAGCTGCTGGATCACTGGAAGACGTGCAGCTTTATGAAAACAACAAAAAAAGGCTTAGACAAGTGCTCCCTCTAGAGGAATTGGCGTAACCACACCTCAGCACTAAATAGACTATAGGTATATTCTGTGGTGACCGTTGCCTGGCATCAGTTTAATTAATGGCTAAATTAAAAGGATAAAAAAAAAAAAACGAAACCTCCATTTAGATATGAATGTTTTATATAAATGTTTCCTTCATCACCTGAAGTCATTCATTATCTTCAATAATTTTGTCTTGTCATATTGCCTGAGGTAAGTATAGTCACACTGAGAAGCCCTTCAAAGATGTTTATTACAGACAACTTCCTTGTGAACAAAACCAAATTCTGCAATGATGAAAAAAGAACAACACGTTTTTTTTTTAGCTTGTGTACATAGATGAATGAAAAGTTAGGAAAAAGAGATTGTTTTTGTTCAAAGATAATTTGATTTTGATTTTATACACTTTATTAATCCCCGAGGGGAAATTTCTTCACTACAGCAGGGGGGCTCTCAGGGGGGAGCTGCTGCAGCAGGCTGCCACTAGCGCGGCGCCAGGTAACCTGACCTGAGGTGCATGTTTTTGGATGATGGGAGGAAGCCGGAGAACCCGGAGAGAATCCACGCAAGCACAGGGAGAACATGCAAACTCCGCACAGAAAGGCCCAGGACCGGATTCGAACCCGGAACATTTTTGCTGTGAGGTGACAGTGCTAACCACTGCACCACCGTGCCGCCCTTAAACTAAACTAAACCTTAAACTAAATAACTAAATATTTAGCATGTAAAATTTTCCTCAGCTTTACACGTGTGACCTTTGCAAAATGTGTTTTCTTACACATTTCTTTCTGGACAGATTTAGCACAACATATAGTTGTGAGGTGAAATTATTCGTCATAAAACAATATGTTCTTTGATGTCTAATCACTATTTGATTGATGATTATTGCCTCAATAAAGTGTATTTTAGTGGGATTTTTTTTATTGCAGGTTTTAATGTTTAAAGTCACAAAAGACTAATGAATATTCCTGAAAAATGTAATGTGAGGAAAAATGTCCATCCTACATCAATGTCATTTGTATTGCTTTGCCCTGTAACCTGTATATGTTTCTGTAGCGAAAGAATTTCCCCTTGCGAGATGAAGAAAGTATCTATCTATCTGTCTGTCTGTCTGTCTGTCTGTCTGTCTGTCTGTCTGTGTCTGTCTGTCTGTCTGTCTGTCTGTCTGTCTGTCTGTCTATCTATCTATCTATCTATCTATCTATCTATCTGTCTGTCTGTCTGTCTGTCTGTCTATCTATCTATCTATCTATCTATCTATCTATCTATCTATCTATCTATCTATCTATCTATCTATCTATCTATCTATCTATCTATCTATCTATCTATCTATCTATCTATCTATCTATCTATCTATCTCACCTCTGGCAAAATCCATCACACAACAATAACACTGTTGTCTGTGTTTCTTGGTTGTTTGTATATAATATATATAGATATATACTGTACTGTATATACTGTGCATTTTATATTTAATATTTTTTTACTGCTATTTTATTGCTTTTTATTATTCTATTATTATCTTATTGCTTCCTGTATGCTGCTGTAGCGAAAAAAAAAATCCCCTTGGGGATTAATAAAGTAACTACCTACCTACCTATCTACCTACCTACCTACCTATCTATCTATCTACCTACCTATCTATCTACCTACCTACCTACCTACCTACCTATCTATCTGAGGTGTTCCTGTAATTGTTTGAATTGACCACCGGGGGGCGATATTTACGTCTTGCCCGCCAACGTCGTTCCGTGACGTGTGACGCTGTCAGCCGGGCTGAGCCAGCCTACTCACTGCCCCGTTCATTCTCAGGCCGGGTAGGACCCCAGCAACAACACTGCGATCGGCTCAACCGACGAGGATTCGGCTTTACAATCGCAATCCATCCTTTGAATATACAACATTTTGCGGAACTACATCGCTGTCACCGACCAGAAGACACCCTAATTAGTTGAATCGGTGAGTTATGAACGCGGGTAATACGGCGCCGAGTCTCCCGCGTCGCTCGTCTTCTCCGCTGCCCGGTTTTATTGTCGCTTTGTTCTGGGCAGCAGCAGCCATTTTTAATCGCCTCGTCCTTTACGTTCCCGTCGCTGTCTTCACGCCGTCCCCGAAAGAAGCCTCAGAAAGCGAAGGCTGAAGAACCGTAGCACCGGTCCGAAGTGTGTTTTTATTATTTGGAGGGATTAACCTCCCCTCCTCCCCCCCCCTCACACACACACACACCTAAAACAACAACAACAAAAAACAACAATTGTGTTTAATAATGTCAGCCAAAAATGTTAAACGCACCACCGGGGGAGGGTGCGGAGGGCGGAGCGGGCGGAGCGGGGGGAGCGTCGGGCCTCTCGGGGCTGTTTTCTGGTTCTTCACGGGAAGTTCACCGGATCGGCTGGTGCTGCGACTGTCGGAGCTAACTCGGCTAAATGCTAAACTTAGAGCAAATGTTTTTTTTTTTTTCTGCATTCTTGCATAAATAAACGGAAAAGACGATTTTTATTTGTATTATTATTATTTGTATTTCTCTTATATGACCAATATTTCATGTTTACATAGACATTTTTTTTTGGGGGGGGGGGGGGGGGGGGTTTAGCCACCAGTTAGCTTGCGGTGAAGGCACCGACAACTAACGGGAGGTCAAACGTTGCTCCTAACTCGGAAAACTCACATTTACATTCACACCAGATCGACAACAACTTACTGGCGTTAGTTTTTGTTGTTGTTTTTTTTTTTAGCGGTCTGATGGATTCAGCGTTAAAAAAAAAAAGTAAAACAAAAGTCAGGAAATTGACAGCGTTAGCTCTCGTAGCGTTAGCTCGCCCGGCTAACGCAACTAAATGTGTAATTTTTGTGGTCTTTGTGGAAATTTCGAGATTATTTTCTGTAACTGAGAGAGATCATGACTGGTTTTAATACGGAAATCAATTCGCCTTGATGGGCAGATATTTTTGGCCATAAGTGATGTTCAACGCCTCAAACTGAGCGGCCTCGGTACCATAATGTAGTTACACATATTTGGCTAAAATGGTCATATTTAACGTGGTTTACATTTATATATATATATATATGTTATATATAGTTTATATTAAACCATCAGCAGTGTGCTGTTTGCATCCAGCCCCCTTTGTGTGTTATAGTCCACAAATCTGCATGTATTGTTTAGATACTATGCAGCCATCATTAAAGTGTTATATGTTATTTATATATATATATAACACGTTTGACCGTTTATCACAACATGAAACATTAAAATTGATTACGATTGTTTTTGTCATAACCATTTAATTTAGGATAAAAAAATAGCCACCCAATGATTTCTGCTTTTATTTGCTGAAATTTTCATGCATCTGTTGTCTGATGTCATTTTGTGTTTCCAAATGTTTTGTTCCAGTTAAGGTTATTATAGCATTGTTTTGTTGTTGCATCACAACTAAATGCATATTACTGTTTTTGTTACGCCGGTGTTGGAGCTAACAACTTCATGTCATTTAAGTATATAACTTTAGGATTATGTCATATGTGAATCTGTGGATAAGCACATTGTTTATATAAAATGCTTTAAGATCATCGGTCTTGTGAAAATGTGCCGTAAATCAAAGGAGTTTCTGGCAATATCACGTCATTTCTACAAAATAAAACCAGTAAGGAAAGGATAGATGGAAATGGGGTTTGACTCAAGAAAGAAAAAGGATTCTTGGCATGACACTTACTTCCTGTCAATACAAATTTGGTCGGACTATCATTCATTTTTAAAATCAAATCAGTCGTTTCAAAATAAGTGCTGCTGAGATTTTGTGACGGTACCAAATTTTAATTTTGTGGTGCTTAAAGCACTAGAAAAACTAAAGAGGTGATGTACCAACGGCCATGTTCCTTTTTACTCGAGATAATCCACACAACTCAACTACTGACTGTCAAACATGAAATTCAGTGAAAATCTACCATGTTAGCCTGAATATAAAATTATATTTTTCTGGTGATTATGTTTGAAAAAGTGTTGGTGTTGCTTGCTATGTTGCCTGGCTAGTGGATGTTTTGAAGCTGGTTTAAAGTGTTTCTCTCAGTGTTAGTAAACCTTGAAAATGTTTTGTCGGCCCTGTTTAACCTGCAGGAGTTTCCAAAAGGTCTCGTAAAGGCCAATTCATAAATAAATATGTGGGCTGCTGCAGACCTTCGATGCAGCCACGTATACTGCTCTAAACCTTCTACAATCGAGATCGCAAATCGGTCTGCGATATAGATTTGTCCTACACATTACAAGCAAAGGTCTGTGTAGATCTATTTAAATTGAGCTTCGAGCATACTTTTTGATTTTCTGGTTCGTGCACAGTCGGCAGTTGTGGTGCAAATAGTCTGCACGGTCAAAAGTTTTGGGCTGCGAGAGGATCTCAAAATTTACATTTGAAGGAAACCATGAATTATATTCGTATGAATTATAATAGTGAACATCAACACAAGAAAGGTATGTAGTTGTACAACATTGCAGTAATCCTACTTCATCTGTGCGTATTTCATATCTGGCATCTCTGCCCCGGCGTCAAAGTATAGAAGAAGCAAAAGTTGTAGTGAAGGTCCACAGTAAATATTTAACACGTACATCATTTGAAAATATGACTCCCGGTAAACAACAGAACATATAACACCCCAATTATAAGGTTCTGCTCTTTGCTGCATAATCCTTTAAAAAAAAGAAGAGGGATTTGGTTTCTTTTTGTAGTCAAGCAATTTGACAAGAATCAAATGAATTCAGAATCGACCACATCTTAACACCCAACGTGTGATTGATGAACATTGATGTCTGTGCTGAAGGTCGAAATGTTTTCTTCTCTTTGCAGAATCAGAAGGCACTGGGAAAAGGCGCAAAGAAAAATTTCCATACTCGATGACATTACATCGCAATGTCCGATCGTTTGGGGCAAATAACCAAGTCCAAGGATGGGAAAAGCAAGTATTCCTCACTCAGCCTATTTGACAAGTACAAGGGAAAATCAATAGAAACTCAGAAAAACACAGGTAAGGTTGATTTTGGTTTGTTTTCTCTCCTCAATACTTTCTGTTCATCTCCGTTATCTCGTTTCAGTCCCTTTTATTAATCTTCTTCCGCCTCTTTATGTTTCAACCATGCGTTTTCTCTCCCAGTAGTTCCGCGACATGGCTTGCAGAGTCTTGGCAAAGTGGCCGCAGCCCGGCGCATGCCCCCACCTGCTCACCTGCCGAGCTTGAAGTCTGAAAACAAAGGAAACGATCCCAACGTGATTATAGTGCCCAAAGACGGTACAGGATGGGCGAACAAGCAGGAACAACCCGATCAAAAGAGGTAGGCGAGAAGGTTCTGCAAACCAGCTCTCTTATCTTATCATTATATCATTGGTCAGGTAAATAAACTACTACAATTAATTTTGTAATAATATTTTTTTACACATCACCATCGTGTAAGTGGTATTTTAACAGCTGTTCTAGGTGTTGTAACTCTTAAATGCTAGAAGCAAACAACATTGGATGCAATGGAGATGTGCATCCTCAAGAGACCAGCATCAACTTTATACTCTGACATCCTTTTCAGCAGGCAGCATCAGGAAAAAAATAAAGCTTTTAGCTTCATAGAAATGAGCTGTTCACCAAGTCCAGTCTTTTAAAACGAGTCAGTCTTGAGTCGTATGACTGTTTCCTCTCCTTTGCTGTCGGTCAGGTCACAGTACAAACAGTTGTCTTTTTCCGTATTTACAGTTCTATTGCATCAATACCACAGCTGCCGGAGTTGCAGCCGCCGCTGGCTTTACAGAAATCTGTCTCCAATCTTCAGAAGCCCTCACCGATAGCCAACCAGGAGGTGTGTATGTGTATATATGTGTATTATTTGATCTTTGAAACTGTTTCATATACATGTGATGGGGTGGGACAGAAGAATGATATCCTAAAAATCAAGAAAAATGCCTTTTCTGTACAAGGGGTGTGCCATATTATATCGTTCACGATAATGCTGGTATAATTCTTTAGCCGATATAAAAAAAATTCATATTGTGATAATGGCAATTTTCCCACCTGTTGACGTAATGACGTCATACTGTTATGCAGCAGAGGCACGGGTGAACCACTCCACTCGTTACAAAATAAAAGTCCAACAAAAGCCCAAAACGACGTTAATAATGAGCAAACGTTGACAATAAACTTCAGAAAATCAGGCCAAAACATCGTTCTGCTGACAGCGGCGAATATGTAACGAGAAGCTCTGCAGCTGGTCGCGGTATTCCTGGTAGAGCAGCAGCTCTCTGCACCGCTGCACCTCAACATCCCCCTCGGCCCTGTCTACAGGATCCGAATCTCACTTTGAGATACTGTTCTTTACAAACTATAGAACTAAGAGATCATTTGAATTAAAATGAATAATCTAATATTTTTCTGTATTTTGTCATATCGTCAATAATATTGTTATCGCAAAAATGGCCACAAACATCGTGAAATTATTTTCGGGCCATATCGCCCACTGCTATTCTGTACAAGAAAGCTCATGGTCCCAGGTTGGACAAGAAAAGAAGTCTTTATGCAAAATACGTAAGTATAAATGGGTCAGAGAAACTGTTGGACTGTAACCGTGGTTCTCTTCATTTCTACAGAACACAAACGCAGGTGGACCAAAGCAATGGGCCCAGCTAAATGGAAAGGCAGTAGAGCAAGATGGTGAGTCATCTCAGATTAATATAATTCAGAACGGGGTGTTTAAACTCAAATGGCATTCCAATTGTGATTAATGGCCTTCCTTCAATGACCACATCAGGTTCAAGGGCCTCAAACCGACTTCAGCCCTTCTCTCACGAGGAATTTCCCACGCTGAAGGCAGCTGGAGAACAGGACAGGGCTGGCAAGGAAAGAAGCGGCTTCGATCCGTCGTATGGGCCCGGACCAAGCCTCCGCCCCCAGAGTAAGTTCTGTTCCTGCCTGTCAGCTCCACAGCGTTGGCTGGCACACTCATAGATAAGCTAATGAGGAGATTTGTGAAAGTCTGGAAGGTAATGATACTGTTAAACCTCATTAGTGCTTCGCTGACAAACTAAGGGAGAGATATTGCAACAACAAAGGAAAGAGGGCGGTTTATTGTTGATTTCATGCCTTTGTGTAGTTTTCAGGCAGGTAGAATTGCACAACAGACTTACTGACATGTTTTCTAAACACTGACTCAAATTAGACACCCCCAGGTTTGGCCATTGACCCTCGTTGTTGAGTGGAAACACACTTCAACTGCTGTCTACCACGACGTTTTGTTTTAAACTGACTCAGAGCATTGACCAACTTTTCACTGTGTATTTAAAAGACACGGCGATAAGATTAAACAACGGTTGGATAGTAGTGAGGTGATTTTATTTCAGTAATGAGTATTGGAAGGAATTACAGTTTGATATTCATTAATTATATTCCAGCTCCTAACACCAGTACCGCTCCATTACTTTGTTTGGTCTGGTGCTGTATTTACTTCTTTGATTTGATTTTTTTTTTTATTTTATACACTTTATTAATCCCCGAGGGGAAATTTCTTCACTACTCATGTACAAAAATGACCGTTTCTGATATCTCCCTTTTCCCACTTCCAAGATGTGACGAGCTGGAGGGAAGGTGGTGGCAGGAACCTTCAGCCCTCGTCCCTGTCCCTCTGCCTGCCAGCAGAACCCGAGTGTAAGCTCACTGCCCTGGGTGAGACCGGCACCCCTCCAGCCTCATCTCACCCCTCCTCTGCCACCTGCACCACCTCTTCCAGCGTAGTGACGGCTCAGTCACCGAGCATCGACCCCAAGGAGCCCTCCCTGCGACCCGCCCAGCCTGTCCGCAGAACAACCGTCCCGACTGCCCTGCAGTACCAGCTTCACCACACTTCAACTGCTGTCTACCATGACATGTTGCCTGCATTTGTGAGTGCTATATGATTCATTTAACTTTTCAGGCCATTGTTTAAGAAAACCCAGTCCATTGTACTTCTGATACAAACACCCCCGTATGATCCTGCTGTTTTCAGATGTGCTCCAAAGACACACGTGAAGCCCCAGGTACCGACCATGTTCCTACCACCGTAGCAGCCCCAGCCCGATTTGACAGCAAACCCACTTTTAGGCAGAACTTTACCAAACCTGAACTTGTCAAGTAAGTTCATTCTGAATATCCACACAAAATGAAACAGTTTGACGTCCAGCAGTTGTTCATTTCTCGTTTCACCATCTGTTTTGTGATTGCAGTGGCGATGCGAGGAGAGAGAACCGCTTTGTCCGAGCTGCGCCTCGACTCTCTTCTCAGCCTATCCGCAGGCCTGGTGACAGACCACAACGCCCGGCTATTATTAATCCAGATGATTTGAAGGATCTGGACGAGCTTGACAATGACTGTGAGGATGGATGGGCTGGTCAGTATTTCTAAGACTCGTCTAATTGCCTCCAGCTCCCTCTTTTAGTGTGACCAGATAAGAGTTCACACTGCCATGTTAGATGTTTCTATATGATGTGTCTGTATACTCTCTATCATCATAGTCTGTGTGAAGTTGCTGTATTTCTTTATTCATTACCATGGATTTACATTATATCTGTTGCTGATACATTATCAGCTGCCAAGTAAGAACATTTAATTATTGTTCCGATAATAGAAATTCCGGTACATAGTGTGAAGAAGGGACGACACCTAAAGCCTGGTTTAAGTGGTAATTTGTACTTCGGTGGTTTTCTCCACTTTGTTTTCTCCTCCATGTCGCTGCCTGTTTACATGAGTTTAAGCTGAGCTCCTCACAAACAGCAGGCAGAGTCAAGTGGACTTTCGTGTACAGTTTACTGGGGTTAACAACAACAACAACAACAACAACACGCTCATCATCTTTGCATCAAAACATAGCTGTACATTTATTATAGCAGAACAAATTTTTGAAAGTACTGATATCACTCCACTCTGTAAATCATCACGTACAATAGAATTCTTAGTTTTGGTTAGTAATAGCTGACGGCAAGCAAACACAAGCGCTGTTATCAGTGCCTGTTCATCACACCCTTCATCACCACTCATGCTGACTTTTTTTATTGTGTTTTTTTTTTTTTTTTCAGGACTTCATGAAGAAGTTGATTATAGTGAGAAGCTCAAGTTCAGTGATGACGAAGATGAACACTCTGCTGGTGAAAAACACAAGCTCTGGTGAGAACTCTTTCCTCATCGCTTACAGTTGCTCTGAACCCTTTACTGTCACTGTTGGGTTGTTATTTAAAGGCTTTCTGGCTTCTTACTTTTCTAGGACTGAGTGGGAGAGGGAGAGAGAGAGAGAGAGCCAGCGGGACTGCCAATCCTCCCTGAGTTCAGGTGAGGCGTCTTACCCCCAGGAGTGCCCTGAGGAGAGTTATTCCTACCAACATCACCACCACGAGCCTCCCAGGAAGACCAACGGCAGATATCTCCCCACGGACTCCCAGGTAACGGCACCCAGTGGAGTGTTTTTCTACTTACATAAGTAATCTCAAAAGATGAAGGTCCAAGATTAACTCATTATGATGATATTCACTGTGAAAACGCATCTTGTACCTGAATCCCTCTGTGACTGTGACGCAAAAGACATCACTTTAAAGCATATGAAAAGCAGTGAGCCTTCACACGCCCTCAAGTGAGACTGTCATTGTGAATCAGGAGAGATAACCTTGCAGTAACCATAGTGATCTGAGTCTGACCACTCTTTACTTGCTGAGCCTTTTGCTGTACGAGTGAAATGGATGTGGAAAATGGAAATGCTGTACATTTAGACCTACATATTTAAAATGGTCTCTCATTAAACAAGTCTTTGTGGCTTTTAAGTTCTCGATGTGAGTGGCTGAGCTTCCTGGACCAAGTCAAATGCTTGTCATCCTTCCTCTTATTTTCCCCATGTTTCAATAATTTAGAGGAATACAACATTTTATAAACACTTAAACTGAACCTGATTGCTCTGGTTGCCCACCTCCAAACTTACATGCTTGAATAGGAAATATTTTTCATCACTCAAGAGTAAAAAAAATATTTCTTAGTTAAAATCTTTTCTCAAAGGATACAATATTAATGTTTTACAAAGCTTTAAAAATGATTTAAGCGGTCAATTGTTATACTTCTGAAAAGAAAGAAAAAATCAGCACAAAGCAGCAGCCCTCCACTATTTAACTGCCTCTGTATTCCCTCCAGGCCCAGCAGAAAATCCAAGGTGAGCCACTGGTCGACCAGGATGATCACCAGCGCCAGTCTCAGACTCAGGCACCAGCGAGGGCGAAGTACGTGTCGCCCGAGCTGTCTGAGGCTGTTGAAAGAGCACGCAGGCGGCGGGAGGAGGAAGAGAGGCGGGCCCGCGAGGAACGGCTGGCCGCATGTGCCGAAAAACTCAAAAGGCTGGATGAGAAGTTTGGGAAGACCGAAAGGCAGATGTCGAGGCCAGAGGACGGCCAGAAGGAGGGAGAGGGAAAAGAAGTCCCGCTGTCGCCAAACAGGGAGCACAGTAAAGGCCAGCATGAGACCTGGCCGTACAGCACAAAAGGTACAAAAATGAACTGCAAGTGTACTTCTACATTTTGACCTACATTTATTATAGTTATGTATAGATATTTTGCAATAATGAAAAATCTAAGCATGCTTTGTGATTCGAACGGTTTCCAGATGGTAGTGAGTGTCCCGCAGACAACTCGCCTGGCCACAGTTACCGTGACGAGTCCGGCTTCTCTACCTACCGTGGCAGTGAGGATGAAATCCAGGAGCCCTCCTCCCCCTCCTCAGGAGACTACTGTGGACGTCATCCCTCCAAACCGATCCCACCCCGCTTTCAAAAGCAGCCACAGCATCACCAGCAGCAGCAGGTCAGAACCAGCTGGTGCCTCTTCTCTCCTGTCAAGTGGTTTTGTTGCGACAAGTGCGTTTTCTAGAGATCAAGGAAACAGGGATTTCAATTGACAAACATGAAAAGCATTGAACCACATAATATTTCTTGGTCATTGGCTGGTCCGTTGTTACAGATAACTCCTGTTTTATTTCAACCTGGTGTACTTCTCTACGGGTCCTGCTAACTCCTCCTTCATACAGAAATGACTATTCTCACAAAACGGCGTATATCGGGGCCAAAACTGTGAGCTCCCTGCAGCTTTTCCAAACACACAAATTAACCGCCTGGAACAGCTGTTTTGCTAACTGCATTAGAGATTTCCACCTGAGACATCTCTCTGGCTGACCTATTTACCCTGCATCAGGTCAGCTGGCATAATCATCCGCACACACACACACACACACACACACAAACACACACACACACACACACACACACACACACGAACACGGCTGTTAGTGTGAGAAGCTGTGGATGGCTTTTAGCAAATATGATTCCAGCATATAAAAATCCTTTTTTATTTGGAGAGCGGAGTGTTTGGTCTGGGCTGTCTTGGTCTTTTCTTCCATTTGATTTGGGGGAGATCAAACAGCATCCCCATAACAGTAATTATCAAAGGCTCTATTTCACAATCAGGTCAGGCAGCAAGAATTGTCGGTTCATAGTAAAACCGGTGCTTCTCCTATGAAATGCTACAATTTGTGATGTAAAAAAAAAGACTGATTGCATTAGTGCATTTTTGCTCTATACTGTAAGTCATTAATTCCTTTATTAGAGCATCTTTAACATATTTTGTGTTTAATCAAAATATATATTTGAGGGATAGGGATAGACTGAAACACTGAAAGATATCCTCCTGACCCAGCTAAGACTACTAAAGTCTCATATTAGTTTCAATGACTGAACAAGGAGTCTGGATTTTGCCCACCGTTTCTTAAGTGTGTCCGTTGTACACATTTCATAGGAACAAGTGTTCAAGATGCAGCATTGGCAGCAGTCGGGTCACGCTGCTCCTTCGGGCTCCAGCCACACCCAGCGTGGCTACTATCCCCCGCATGTCCTCGGGTTTGATCCTCGCTGGATGATGATGCCGCCTTTCATGGATCCCCGCATGACCCAAGGACGATCTCCTGTGGACTACTACCCTGGTGCTGTCCATTCTTCAGGTAAACACTAAAGCTGTGTTGTAGACGGCACAACAGCGCCGCAGCAGTGTGTGTCTGCATGCAGCCACACAGTTATTGAGCTGTAGGTCAATCATGTTTTGGAAGCAGAATGAAGGCAATTACATTCGAAGTGTAAAAATGTGTTTGCTTTCAGACGTACAGCACAAGCTGTCACGTAGTCTTGACAGCTGGAATGATTTTAAAATGAGAACCAATATGTTCTGTCAGACAAACAAAAATGTGGCTGAAATGATTTCTGTGTTCACATCCTGTAACAAAAAAAAAAAAGCAATAGCGTCAGCTGTCCTATTATAGAAAACTCCAGTTTGACATCTGTCATTTTTAATTTTTGTATTTTTAGCAGGAATGGTAAAACCCATCATGCATCAAGACCACCTGAACAGTCCTGGTTCTGATGACGGATGCCATCCCAGCCTGCACCAGGAGAGACGAGCACCTTCCACCGAGCCTTACCCGATGTGGAACCAAGATGGCTACCCGTTGCGCAGCTTCACTCCACCCTATCAGAGACAGCATGAAAGCTCGGACGGCGGCCAACCTGATGACAGGTTAGTTAATATCACGGTCCTTCAATTAAGACATAAAGCATTCTTGTATTTTGATTATAGTCACTGGAATCCGTCGTGAAAAGCAAAATGCTCGTCATTACTTCCTTCAACATGTTCTGTGTTCAATCATGATTGTGGAATTAAAGGATAACTTAGACGGTCAGACTATAACAATAGAAAGTGTGACAATCTGTCAGTGTTACGGGATCCTATGATGGGCTTCTGTCTTGTGTTTGTCATTCTTCACCTTTTTTTGTTTCTCCTTATTTCCACAGAGGTGATATGGCCCCCACCCAACAGGACTCCTATGAAGAGAGGGCCAACGACTGTTTGACCCACTCTCAAGATGACCTCCCCCATCATGCTTACCAGAGCCGAGTCTCTGACCGAGAACACCAACATCACGACCAAGGCTTGCTCACCACTGCTCAGAACCTCTCTCAGAATCACTCAGACAGTGAATACCCAAAACAAGACTCAAGAGACAAGCATCTAAAGGACGGCTTTGAATCTCACGATGAGACCTTAGATTGCTCCAAGGACAACTGGAAAAGAGATGGTAGCCAGAAACAAGATGGTGGACTCAACAGTGCCCAAAGCCAGTGGTCTGAAGCCAGTTCCAGTTCCAGTAGTAGTGTCGGCCAGCCGTCTGAGACCAGTGGACGGACCATGACCCGCAGAACTGGGCCCATCAAGAAACCAGTTCTTAAAGCTCTCAAAGTGGAAGATAAGGAGAATGAAAAACCTAAACCGGAGCCTGAGGAGAAGCCCGTCCCCTATCGCCTGGAGAAGGAAGTTCTTACTAATGTTTATGATCTGAAGAAAGATAATCAGCCGGCCAACAACAGGCGCTCGGCCTCACCTGTCGTTGAGAAGCAGCCTGAGGAGAGGCAGCGTCAGTCACCAGCTCCCAGCAAAACGGACCGGCCGCTGAGCACCCACGGTGACGACTCTCCCAAGGAGAACCCCTGGAGCAGCGGCAAGAGCCAGTCACCGAGAGAAATCCAGGAAAACCGAGAACCACAGGCCCCACGGCGCAATAACTGGATCTTTATCGATGAAGAACAGGCCTTCGGTGCAATCAGGGGGACGGGTAGAGGTCGCAGCAGAGGCTTCAGGGAATTTAACTCAAGAGGTGGAACCCGCGGTGGCCGAGGTGGAGATAATCTCAGAGGGGCCTATAACAACAACAACGGCGGTGGCACTCAACGGACTGGCAGAGGTCGGGCACCACCCAGAGACCTTATCAAGGTTGAGGAGTTCCAGAGAGGGAAGCCCCGCAGGCGAAATGTCAGCGAGACCTTAAGTGAAGCCTCTGAGTACGAGGAACTTCCCAAGCGGCGCCGCCAGAAGGGGTCTGAAAACGGTGAAGGTTACACGGAGACCGGAGAAGTCCGTAAAGCTGACAGAGACTCTTGGAGATCCAACAAGGTGTACACAGACGACCAGGCAGCCCAAGAGTCCAGAGAAAAGACCAAGGTCGGCCGAGGCTTCGGAGGTCGCGTTCTTCCTCCCCGACTGAACACCACCGGTAGCTACAGTCGAGGCTTCGGAGGATCCAGGGACATCTCGACGTGGAGGGGCCGTGGCCCCCAGTTCAGCAGTGGTTCCATGCAAGAAAATGGTTACGGTCCCGGAGCCGAGACCACTTACTCCCGCAGACCCCCGGTCGAACGCGATGCTCTCAAGTACACTCCTAAATTTACTGGCTCCTTCATGGAAAACGGCACCGAGGACCGTGAAGGGGAATACTACATCGACAGCGAAAACCCTGACAGACAGATGTTGAGGAGACGGCGTCCTCCGCGTCAAGACAAGCCTCCGCGCTTCCGTCGTCTCCAACAAGAACGTGAACCCGGGTCAAACCAGTGGACGAGCGACGAGTACATCAATGGAGACTTTGCAAACCCCTGGCCAGGTCGCAGCAAAGGCAGCGCGGATGACAACTGGCCCAGCGGCCACTACTCCGGACGTCCTAGCCAGCCCGGTCAGACAGAGGAATGGGAGACGGGATCAGAAAACAGCGACTTCGGGGACTGGAGAGAGAAGCGGGGTGGAAGCGCAGGCATGGCTACCCAGGGCCACGGGGATATTCCCTCCGACTCCGGACACAGTGAACCAGGCTCCGGGGAGAAGAGGGAACTTTCCAAGAGAAGCTTCTCCAGTCAGAGACCGTTGGTGGAGCGGCAAAACAGGAAGGGAGAACCATCACTGCTGGAAGCGGGCAAGATGGTCCGTGCACCTGATAATCCACCCAACTCGGCCTCTAACAGGAGCGACAGTTGGCAGAATGGAGGGTCTTCTTGTAAGAGGTGAGGTGAACGTTGTGCTATCCGCCACCCTTTATGTGTTGCTTAGAAAGTAGCTGAAACACCAATTTTGTACTTCTCGTTACTTTGAGAAAACAAACATGCCCTTTAAATAAATCTTTATCTCTCTCTCTCTCTTCCGTTGTCAGCAGGAGTCCAGATGATTCAGGTTCAGTCTACGGCATCGAGCAGGCGCCCGAGGAGAGGGAGTCCAGTGAGCCCTCTGGGAAGAAACTAGACAAGGAGCTGAAGCCAGGACCTGTTAAGACAGACATTGCCGAACCTCTGTCCCAATATGAACTCAGCAGCTACCCAAGTGAGTCCAGCTTTTTAAATGTTGTGTTTTCCATGTTGATAGAATTGAAATTAGCATTACTAATGGATCTAATATAAGTTGAAATACCTGATGATGTTGTGCAAGTAACTCGCAAGATAGAAGAAATACAGACTATTCATCATGCAGCTGTCACCCATCTACAAATGATTCTGCACTGACAACTTGCCTGTTTTGTAGTTGAGGGAGACGCAGGGGGACCGGGTTCGAATTCAGATGGGTACCAGGACGCCTTGTCCAAAAAGCAAAGACGCCCACTGGAAGATGACAGGAGGAGGAAAGAACAGGGAGCTGCTGTAAGTTAAACATATGCTCAGTATTGCTGTAAAAAAAAAATTGCAAAAAGTATGAAGTTTAAGCTTTTCCTCGTGCCCATGTTAGGTGTCTGTGAAGAACAGGACAATCACATCCAAGATACCACCACGCTTTGCCAAGAAGCAGGGAAGCATGAGCATCGAACAACCTGAGGAAGCAATCGCTTCCAACAACCTGGGAACTGAAATCTGGGAGACCAACAGCTCAGGTAGGATCACACCTGCTTTTCTGTTCATGCTTTGTTCCTCATAATGTCGTTGGTACTATTAAGACAAAATATGACATTTCTAAACAGTTTTTGGTGGACTTCGTAAAGTCTCCTTGAATAAATCACTTTTCTAAAGGCATGAACATTTTCATATTTTTCAAGGCAGAATAATGTTTAAGGCCTCCGAATGGAATCGATGTGTTGAGTTAATTGCATTCTTCACAAATAATCACCGTTGGCATTCGCGTGTCCTTTCAGCTCTTTCGGTGCAGTCTTCAGGGGGAGACTCGTGGACTAAACAGGTGTCGTACACTGGCAGCGAGCCCAACTCGGAGGTACGGAAATACCGTCGCTCATACAAGACTCCACCTAAATTGCATATTTTCTGTCTGAAAAAAACCAAAAACAAAACAGTTCTTGAAAAGTTTTTTTTTCTGCCTAATCATTGACAAATAATTACTTGGAGAAACTTAAATGTGCTTTTTTTTATTTATTTTTTCCCCCCTCTTCTCCACCAGGACTCTGATGCCGGCCCAGAACAGAGTAAAGAACAGCACAAACCGGGTCCCATCGGAAACGAACGTTCCCTGAAGCACCGCAAGGGCTCTGAAGGTGTTGACAGGCTGGAGGGAGGCCCCATCACGCCAGTCAACGGTGTGGATCTCCACGTGGACACTGTGCTGCCGGTGCCTCCCATTGAGTTTGGCGTCAGTGCCAAAGACTCTGATTTCAGCCTCCCGCCGGGTTCGACCCCGGTGCCCGTGTCCAATCCTGTGAACAAGCTTCAGGATGCACTCACCACCAACGTAAGTCATTATGACATATATATATATATATTATGTTTTTGTGGTGTTTTGTAAATAAATCGAGTTTTAGGTAATCCAAATGCATCAAAGACAAAGTCTGACAGTTTCAGCTGAAACCATTATCTCAATGCCTCAAGTTGTTTTGACGATAATGGTGAAGTGTCTTTTTTTAATTATTATTTCTTTTTATGAAAAGTATGTATATTAACTATTATTTATTTTTTCAAACAGACGGTGCTCAATCAGAGTATCCCTATGCTTCGCTCCAACCACCTGCAGCCTGGCATTAATCTCAACCCTCTCTCCTTCCCGAGTGCTGACCTCACTCTCAAGGTATTTGAATTGAGTTTTATCTTTTCATACATGTGACCGATGAAGACTCGTCAGTCTGTTTATGCAACCCTTACTTGGGAAGGGAACATTTTGTGCAAACATAAAAGCAACACTGACTGTTATTTTATGTGTAAATAAACTTGTTAATTATTCCTTTTGTGCAGATGGAATCGGCTCGTAAGGCGTGGGAGAACTCCCAGTCCCTCCCCGAGCAGGGCTCTCCAGGCGGCGGCGTTTCAAGTGTTCAACCTCCCTGCAGCGTTGGCTCATCCACCGGTGTCAGCTACAGTTCTTTTGGAGGAGTTTCCATGCCGCCGATGCCGGTTGCATCAGTAGCACCTTCCATGTCCATGCAAGGTAAATCTACACTTCCACCTCCCTGTTTGATGAAGGATTCATTTTTACGAACGAAAATTAAAAGCCTGTTTTCTTTTGTCCCGGATGTAGGTAATCATATTCCTCCGTTGTATCTGGACGGTCACGTCTTTCCGAGCCAGCCGCGCCTCGTGCCTCCCACCATGACGCAGCAGCAGACCTACCAACAGGTTAGAAAACTAAACACGCACACGAACACGGGCTTGTTTTTTTGTTCAATCAGCAGATTGTCATGATGTCACGTGTGCTCATCCATCCAGGCGGCTGCAGCCCAGCAGATTCCCATCTCTTTACATACATCTCTTCAGGCTCAGGCTCAGTTGGGGCTTCGAGGAGGTTTACCCGTCTCTCAGTCCCAAGAGATGTTCAACTCCATTCCTCCCTTCAGGTACCGCCAGCTCTGTTTTCCACGACTTCTTACTGGTCACATTACTGAGCCTCACTGAAGTCATAATTGTCTGTCGAATGTTTGTGGCACACAGATGGAACCTGAATGTATGAAAATGTATTTTAATATGTTTTCTTGTCACTCATTCTGCTGCCTTTCAGGTCCCAGGTTTACATGCATCCCAACCTGTCACAGCCCAGCCCCCTGGTGCTGTCGGGCGGGGCCCCTCTCAAGGGGCCTTACTCGGCTTTCCCCGGCATGCAGCCCTCAGACATGGTGAAGTCGCAGTCCGGCTCGCACTACCAGCCTCTGAACGGCAGCCAGCAGCTCGTCTATGACAGTCAGATGAACCAGGGGCCCGGGATGGGTTCTTCACAACTAATGGACTCTCAGCTCATCCAGGTTGGTGGATCGTTGGAGCTCAGTTTCATGAGAGCTCAAGATACTTTATTCTTCTTGATGTTTGTCAGATTTCAGAAGGATTTGATTTTTTTTTTTTTTTTACGTAGCATTCATCTGAGTCCAGCGGGTATACGCCTTATTATTACCAGAGCCTTATTGAGCCGTTGGCTTGAATTCTAACATGAATAATGTGTTGATTTCCACCAGGTCACGATGCCCCTGCCTGGCTCTCAGCTGCGCTACGGTTCAGCTCAGCAGCATCTCATCCTCCCACAGTCCATCCAGCTGCAGCAGGGCCAGAACCTGTCAGTGGGAGCTCCACGCCGGATGATGCCACCCGGATCTCAGCCGGGCCTCATGTCCGGCAGCAGAGAGGTGAGCCTTCCCGATCTGTTACCGAACCCTCAGATTAATAATGTTAAAATCCATTTGATCTACTAGAACTAGCGGTACAGTCAAGCTCACCATTAGTGTGTCGTTTCTCCGATCCATCCTGATGGAAACAAGCAGCCGACGTTTGTGTAGTAACGAGATATCTTTTTCTCACCCCTTTCTCAGGGTTCCCAGATGGAAATGAAAGGTTTCCAGTTCTCTGATAAGGCCAATCATTCCCAGGGCATGCCCGGAGGTTCCTACAGGTGGCTGGAAATCATTTATACAACTCGAATGTGTAGAACTGTAGATAAAGCTGACTCTCCATATGTAATCCATTGTTATCACAATCCACATTTGAAGAATTTAATTTTCTTTCCTCCTCAGGCCTGGTTCTGCCAGCCCCAGTGGGAAGCCCTCTGGTCCTGGGGGGCCTATAGGCCCTCTACCTACACATTTTACTCAGCAGGTAGTTATTTTTCACGCACAAATGTTGCAATGCATTTATTTAATCGGGCCATTTTTTTAATATAGGCTGATACTACAGGTTTTTTCCACGTTAGTTATGTTTAAGTATGCTGTCAAAAGCGCTCGCCGGTCTGTCTCGAAATGATAATCCAGGGTTCACCTGTAAAAATGTAATATAACAATAATTTATTATTATATACAGTTGGAAATCATACAAAACAAACCTGTGACTATTTCCTGTATTTTGACAAAGTGTGAAAATTCCTTAAGAAATTCAGTACTAGCATGCTAACTATTTGTATTTCATGTACCCCCCTCCCCCCCCCATCCCCCCACTCCCATGACCAACAGATGTCACCTGCTCAAGGCAGCATGGTGATGCACATGCGCCCCCCCACCACTGGCCCTTTCCCCAACCCTATCCAGAGACCTGTTATGCAGGTCAACAAGCCCGTTATCATCCGCCCCCCCCCTTACCCCAACCCTGTCCGTGACCCCCCCCACCCCACCCCTCCTTCGGTCCCTGAGCCCCCAGTCAAAGGGCCAGAGGATGGCATGAAGGTGAGCCACCCACTGTAAATATAGGTAATTTAATTTCATCCATTTTCTTTTTCTCTATTTGAATTGATTGTGTGTTTCTGAGTTTGTGTGCTTTAACTTTCAATGTAAAGTTCGAGTTGTCGTATCTGATATCTCCTGAATAAATTAGTGATTTAAGATTAATCTGCAATCGTCTATTCTATACAGTCGATAGCTGCAGTGATAATGTGTGTGTAGAGTGAACTGTTCTGTAAAAATATAATTATTTTTTTTTTATTGTTGTAACAGTAACAACTTTTGTATCATTAAATATAATCAGTTGTTCCATTTTTGTATTTGGTCTGATGCTCATGAATAGTTCGCTGTAATTAAGATTCAGCATTAGAGTTAGAAATGTTTGGTGTGTAGTTGGTTAAACATCTACTTTTCTTTTTTTTTTTTAACCTGATTCCTGAACAGCAGCTTTGGACAATCCAAACACTTGTTTAATGCATGAATGTGTGTATATCTATCTACATCTCGCCAGGCGCCGCGGCAGGTCCCAGTAACTCTGCCTCTTCTTTGTGCAGAATAAAACAATGCGAGACGTGCGCAAGGCAGTAGGGGAGGGCAAAACACCGCCCGGGGGCATGACCAGCAAACTCCAGGAGCCCCTACCCTCCGCCGGGCCAGCCAAACCAGCACGCACTGGAGCCATCAAACCCCAGGCTGTCAAAGTAGAAGAGGGCAAGGCATAACAATGGACCTTAAAATCCTCATCACCACCGAGCCTGCCGACACGAAGCTCCTTGACCGACGTCTGGGCCTTCGAAAACCACCTGATCACAAGGCACCGAGGGCAAGGGGCATACATGCAGACATCATAACGAATTGCCCCTCATGAACTTTCATAACGGGACGCTTATTATTTCACACCACGTATAGAGATATATAAATATATATATAAATATATGCATACACACAAAACAGTCTTTTAAGCAGATCTCTTCAAGGTCCTTCTTTAATTTATTATTAGTCACTTTTATGGGGAGATTGGTAAACGGAAAAGACATTTGCTTTTTGTGTTTTTCTCTGAAGTGGGGGAAAATAAAAAATGGCCAACTCAAGATGGTTCATTTTTCACACCGTTTTGCCAAACTGTAATTACTCCGTTTATGGACAGTAGCCCTTAAGACCAGGAAAACACTTGATACGACTTACTATATGAAGCAAAGTCAATTAAAAGTTTTTTTTTAACAAATTTGAAATGCAGTGGGGCACTTTGTTGTCATTTTTCTTTGGTATTTTGCTGGTAAATAAAGTTTTGAAGACATGACCCTCCATTCATGCTATTGGTAAAGGACTTATTTTATTAACCCTGAAAAAAACAAAAACAAATAATTTTTGGACATCATTGCATGTCAACATGGTAAACATCTCCCCAGAAATGCATCGTCTGGGGGTTCAGCCCATGAACTGGAGAATCTGCTTAGATTGGTAGAAATAACTTCTTTCCTTAAAACTGTTCTTTGCTTTTACATTCTGTTGCTCACCTCTCTTCTGTAAATTGAAAGACAAAAAAAAAAAAAAAAAAAAAAAAGATGGGACGTTTTATCAAAATCATGTTGCTTCCCTGAGAAACTTCACTGGCGTTGATACAGCGTGTGCATGTGATGTGCTGAACGTGTGCAAACTCGCAGGACTCCTACTTAGAAGCTAACAACATTTCACAAAGACTCTACCTGAACTTCAGCATTCGTCGTGCTGACATCATCTGTGTGGATTCTGATCGACCCGGCTGCCAACAATTTGGGTTCGATGTGAAGTTTGGTTCGGAGATTATTCACAATTGCTGTAAAGGATCCCAAAAAAGCTGAATGAAATGTTTGCTTTTTTTTATCGCTTTGCTTAGGTTGTAATGAATCAAACTTGTCTGTTATTAAAGATGTGATGTGATTTATTTTTATTTTTAATTTACATCCTTCACCTCGGGGGGTGTTTTGCCTTTTTTTCCTCTTTTTTTTTCCCCCTTTAAAGACTCCTTGAAGACTTTTCTCTCTAATTTCATTCAAATCCCACTTAACAGTACTGCTGGGGAATTGTGAAGAAACAAGTCTCATCACATTTGATTATTCAACATCTGGTCTCTGAGGTGGCACTAGCAATAAATGCAGCCGTACTATAATCACAATCAGGGTCCAAATAACTTCTTCTTTTTTTCCCTGTTGGAAGCTAATGATCACAAACGAGGGGTGTTTTATTAGCGTTGCTTGTTGAATTAAAATACAATCTTCGCTTCAGCTTTGTTTTGTGAGCAGAGCAGTTCCAGTGGACTACGAAGGACTTTTAAAAGTGTTTGTTCTATTTGAAAAATGTGAAGCTGTTGGAATCATCGTTTATCGTTTTGGTTTTTTTTGGTTTGGTTTTGTTTGTAACGCACACTCATTTTGAAACTCACCATGCCAATGTCATAACTGGGTTCATGTTACTGCTTACTATAATGCTCCGTGACACTACGAAATCTTTATGACAGTGTTCCACTGGTAAACGTGTAAATGCATACTTAACTGTACAGTCGAGCCTCGTCAGCGAGGGGAGGCTTAAACCCACATTTCATTTTAGATATTGTGGCACTATAAAGGATTTAATGTTTAAAAGGTCACCGTCTTCTCGGAAAGGACTGCTTTCACTTGTTAGGTGTCAGGCGTGGAGGCTTTCTGCCTCTTATCCCTTCCTGCAAAGGATCTTGATGCTTCTCATCATTGTACTTGCACCAAAATGTTGCCCTGACTTTTTTTTTTTTTTTTTGTTTTGTTTTTTTGTACTTTTAAGATGCATATTTCTTTTACTTTTTTTTTCATTTTTTTTTTCATCAGAGGACCAGTGCTTTCTACAGCTGATCCAGCATTCTATTTATCCTACCTGACCTTTTTCCTTTCAGGTATTTGGTCATTACGCTCCCTTGTTAAAAAAAAAAAAAAAAAAAAAACTTATTGAAAGAGAAAGAAATAAAGCAGTTGTGATTTCTTAAATGTACTGTTGATTCTGTATTCTCGCTATGATATTAAAATTGTGCCTCAAATTCTTGTGAAAGCAGAAATTATGGGGAAATAATTGTACAATCGGGACTGCTAGCGGAGGTTTTATGGAATATCCAGTGTCCCTGATGGAAGTAGCTTTAACAGCGTACTCTATACGATACTCTAT
This sequence comes from Embiotoca jacksoni, assembly GCF_022577435.1. NCBI lineage: Eukaryota > Metazoa > Chordata > Actinopteri > Embiotocidae > Embiotoca > Embiotoca jacksoni. Next base: position 17,627,638 of record NW_027185230.1, on the reverse strand, counting down.
ACCACAAGCTTAAAAAGAGTTTGAAAGTTTTAGGCTGTGCTGAGGGGACATCTGTGTGCTCAAAACGGCAGAAAAACTCAACTGGAGGCCACAGACCAGCAGCTCCTCCTGACATCCGAGTACTGCCAGCTCAAAATTCATCATTATATCAGCTGTAAGCGTTCTCCTAAGAAACTAAGTTTATCTTTGTGCAAATTATGTTGTACTCATCTGCTTAGTCACTGCCTCACAAGTTAGTACAAATGTTTTACAATACAAAGAGTGTCTTTTTACAAAAGCTACACCTTTTGTGTATCCTATTCTCATTCAAACACTGTCAAAGGTTAAAACAAAATTTCCACTTTGAAATTAATTATTATCAAAACAAAGTTGGTTTGCATGGACAGTTTTGCTATGCATGGTTCTGCCATAAAACCATATTTGGAATAAACATTGTCCTGTTTCTTTGTTTATCCTTTAAACCGTGGAATCCATGCAGAAAATGGTTTGTAGATGAGCTGGATTACAAAACAAAAATTCTTTGGTGGTCGCTGTAAATTCTATGTGTTTGCATCTGTTTGCAGTACCGGATTTAAATGTAGAGAACCAGGCATCAAATGATAAAAACTAATATTTTATCTATTTTAAACAAATCCCATAAAACTGTGACAATATTGTTGAATGATTGAATTGATGCTTTAACAAAATATTTATGCAAATACATTTTTAATAAATGATCATTAATATTACGGATATAAATGGCATACTATAGTATGTCGTCCAAAAAGAGATAAAAAAAAAAGTAATGTTGTCCAAAAAGTGATAAAAAAAAGTTGTCCAAAATATTATAAATACGTTATCATATAGCCTGTGGTCCAAAATATCATAACATTTTCATATTATAGCATGCTGTCCAAAATATCACCAAAATGTGATAAAAAATAAGACAGCATGTAGTAGAACAATCAAAAAGCAGGATAGAATTGACCAATCAGATACCAGCATAGAATAGACCAATGGGAAAGCAGGCTTAAATAGCACAACATAATTTTTTAATTCACAATTTCAAATGGTTGAAAAAGCACAGTTGTTGTATTGCAGACCATTCATTAATTCAAGCCTCGTTTTTGATATTATTTTGTTATTAAAGTTCACTAAAACTGCAGAAAACCAAACATATTTTCTAAGTTTCGGTACTACACTGAACTTTTTAAAGTTTGTTTAGTGTTATATCAGAAGTAAACCTTCTAATAATATAATAATAATAATAATAATAATAATAATAATAATGCACGCGTGAAAATCAGGCGCCGTGACGTCAGAAGTGTCAGATTCCGGATATTTCTGCGGGACAAAGAGGCGAGTCTGGACGGACAAAGTTTTTTCTTCGGGACTGCGGAGGGAGAACTTTCACCGCAGGATTTATTGCAGATTTACCTCCAGAGAATTTTGGGGGTGTTTCTACGTCACAATAAAAACAAGGTAACTTCGCTTTTGTTTACAACGTCTTGCCGCAAGCGATATTTAAATTACGAGACGTGCAGGAGCAGTTGAGAAGTGAGTGCTGTAAAGCAACTGGATTTCAATTTGGCAGCCATATTTACCTGGATGCGATATATTTTTCGTAGGATGGCGACGGCATGATCATCCCTATTCTACATCTGATTGGCCTACTCTGATATTCTCGCCCTAACTCTAACCAATCGTCAGTCTTCCTTCCCTTTAACCTAACAAGCCCAGCCAATCAGACGCAGAGGAGGGCGGGCCTTGTGTTCGCAATCCTAGAAAAAAAAAAAAAAAAAAAAAAAAAATCCTGTTTTCTGACATGTTATTGACTACACAGTTAACTGATTCACCTATAAAACAGCTGACAGAATAAACAATGAAAGTTGCCGTTAGTTGAACGTTTCTTTGTCCTGTTGATATGGCTGAAGACTTATATTCTGTTTTTGGCACAGCTTTACTAAATGACATTGTTGGGGCCCAACCTAAACCTTCATAGGACACTTCTGATCACAGCAAACCCTATCTAGGGATATAAATAACACATAACAAATTCAATTTGATAATCATCCCGTTGCAACAATTAAACAGCTGGAAAAACCAACAGTTTGCTGACATGCTCCCATATTTTTGAAGTCCTTTGCTCACACACTGGCCATCAGCAGAGCAGTTTGAAATGTATTTTCTCATGGTTGACTGTTTTTAATGGTCACCTGTTATTAAAGTAACAAAGCACTGCAGCACAGAGACGTCCCCTGCAGGAAATAAGTATATATATATATATATATATATATATATATATATATATATATATATATAAATATACACGTACACAAGTATAAGTATGTATAGAGTCAGAGCTCTGTCTCCCTCTGGTGGCCTGTACCCACTAAATGAAAAAAATAAAATCTATATTTAAGAGTGTCTTCCTGGTCAATGACGATACATTTTGACAGGTTTAACGTTATATTATAAGTTCATCTTTTCTTTAAGTAACTGGTCTGTGTCTGCGACCCAGGATGGCCTCCAAGGGAGGTGTCAGGCCAGACGAAGGCCTGATGATGATGCAGGAGCTGGACGACCGTCTGAAAGAGCAGATTGACAAACTGGAGCATGTTCGCCTCACTGCCGTTGAACTGAAGGACAACTTGTCTGGGGTACATCAGTCAGAATCTCCAATCTATGATTAAAACAGAACAAAAGTCATTTTGATTCAGCTCTATTGTGTTATGTCGTTATTTTCTTCTGTTACAGAGCAACGGTGATCTAAGCCAGTCTATCAGTGACCATATGGACTGGTTGAATCACCTGTCTGAGCGAGTGGAGACTCTTCACATGAACACTACAGTTTTTATTCAGGTGGGAAACAAGATGGAATTTCTAATGGGAAGCCAAAGTGATGTTTTTTTTTTTGTTTTTTTTAAACAGCACCGTGAATATTGTGTAACGCTTCTATAATAAATGTCAGCAGAAATAATAATCAAAGATTTTGTGCATACATGGTTCAGGGTGGCACTCATTTCCTCTTACCAACATTATCAGTGAAGAATGGGGGGGGGGAGATTGCCTGTCTTCTCTTAACATGTGAGCAGGACGACAGCGTCCGGGCAATGACGGAAAATAGACACAAGTGTAAACACCAACAACTGTTTTTCACTAACAGATTTAGGAAACAGTTAGGCAGCTGCAGGATGAATGCACTGAAGGCCATTTGCCAAAACACAAATTTGTATAAGGATATACACCATGGAAATATAATATCATACTGAAATAGGAATGGGAAAGATTTGGTCAGAGCCACTCCTGCAGGAGCTGCGTTACGGTGCCTCCTATTTACATTTTTATTTGTGCTGTAGAAGTGCAGCCATATTTACCTGAAGTGCACAAAGACCGGGATAGTAGTCCAGCCTTGTTTTTAGGTTGTGTAGAAAAAAAAAACTTGTACATTGATGGCTTATTTGCATCATAATTGTTGCAAATCTCTCTATTAAATAATTCAGATTTTCTATTGTCTGTAACCAGAGTTTTAACAAGAAAAGATTTGATCCATGTCATCTTACCTGGTAGAACAGAGCATTAGTCTCTTCACTGTTTTTTTTTCTTGTATGTTTCCAGATGAATCCAAAGCCTCGCACATGGGCAGGGAAACAGGGCTCCAAACATGGCTACCGATGGGGACGTCTCCACCAGGCAGAGGACGCGGCGTCGGAGTTTGGCTGGTCGCCCATTCGTACGCGAAGGAACAGCGATGCTGCCTCGGAGATGTCCTGCAACTGGTGACCATGTAAACTGTGTGTCAACTACGGTTGCAAAGTAGTGCAAAAAAAACTGTTTGCACATTTAATTTTTACTGTTACATTTTCCCACATTGTCATGCATTGCATTTTACATATGACTTAACACTTTTCTACTTTTTCTCTCCCATGCATTTTGTTGCTCGACATGTTATATCTTTGAATAAAGGTACAGCCTATGTCAGTAAGCCTATGTTACCTTTGTGTATAGTTTGTCTGAAATTCTCCAACCTATTTTTTTTTTATTTTGTTTTAAATAGCTACATAAATGTTATTACATCCATAAAAGTGGCATAGGTGCACTCTTATTCAGAGTTATGTCTATTATCTTGGCAAAGGTGAAGTGCTCTCAAGGTAGGTAGGTAGGTAGGTATATACTTTATTAATCCCCGAGGGGAAATTTTTTCGCCACAGCAGCATACATACAAAATCAATAATAGAAACAATAGAATAAAATAATAGAATAGAATAATATAATAATATAATAGAAAAGCAATAAAATAAAATAGCAGTAAATAGCAGTAAAAATATAAATATAAAATATAAAATGCACAGTATATACAGTATATATACAGTACATTATATATCTATATATATTATATACAACAAACCAATAAACACAGTCAACATATATATATATATGTATATATATACATACAGTACAGTATATATCTATATATATAATATACAAGCAACCAAGAAACACAGTCAACAGTGTTATTGTACTGTGATGGATTTTGCCAGAGGTGAGTTATTGTAAAGTCTTATGGCAGTGGGCAGCAAACACGGGTTTTAACAAAAAAAAAAAAAAAGAGAAATAAACTTTTTCTGTGCATAAAAGAAGTTAACATTATATTTTTAGATTAAGTGGCTCTTTAGTTTTTTTCTTCTCCGTGTCTGATGTAATGTGTGTTTTAAACGTGAAATCAAAATCAACCAACCTGAAAACCCCAGTCGACGCGAATGTAGGTCAGCGCGCTCCACCGGCAGAGGGCGCTGCGGAGACTGTCCTCTGTTCGCCCACACGGTTGTAAATAAAGCTTTGGCAGAACGCGTGGGTGATAATTCTGGAAGGAGCGTCTGATTCGCTAAAGTAGCTAAAAAAAACAAAAACCCCAAAAAGGATCACTCTCACAACACCGAGTCGGACTTGTATATTTTTATTTTTTTTTGTATCTTCATTAAAACCCCGTCTGGAAACATGGCAGAAAGCGACTGGGACACCGTAACTGTCTTGAGGAAGAAGGGGCCGACCGCTGCTCAGGCCAAATCCAAGCAGGTAGAAAAAAAAATAAAAAATAAAAAAATGCTGAAATCAGGTTTCGTATGTTAAACAAACCCGAGTATAATGCTGATGCTTTTTTGTTGTTGTTGTTGTTGTTGTTTTTTTAAATCTCGCAAAGCAGTTCGCGCACGTGTTTTGAGTTTTGAACTGCGAACGTGCTTTCAGTTTAATAACAAGTTTATTTCTGACCGGAAGTTAGCCTAGCCACTTAGCTCACGAATCGCTAGATTTTTTTTTAATTTTTTTTTTTAGAGGATGTATTATACATTAATACAATAATAATGTTAACGATTCGGGTTTTATTTTTTATTTTTTTTATTTTCTCAACTCTGATCTCCGGAGGCGACGTGACGAACACGAGTTCAGTTAGCTAACCGAGCAGCTGCGTCCACACCTGCACAAACACGTTTTTAAATAAATCAACCTCCTTGTTTTTGTGGGAACGTTTGGTCTCCATGCCAAAACAAAACATTATTTAAAAATCGTTACTGTAAATCCAGGGTGAGCGCGTGTTATTATTGAAATACATGAGCTAACCTACGTGGCTGCATAGACATTCATTGTTTTGTCTGCTGACGTAATGAAATGATGTAAACTGATGAATAATAATAATAATAATAATAATAATAATAATAATAATAATAATACTTTCACTAATTTGTCATGTTTACCTATTTAAAAACAAGGTGTCGCACATTGACAGTCAATTCTCGATGGTTCCGGTTTGACGTCACTGAGATTGACCGTTGTACCTGGGGAGGGGGCGGGGCTTAACATTTAATCAATAAAGCTGATTGTGATAAATCCTAAACACTCAGATTTTACGTGAGCTAAGAATGAAAACAACAACTAGTCAAACTCTTGAGGAAAAAAATATATGACAACGAGCAAAACGTATTTTTGAATGGAGGTGGATATTAATATCAATCCATTTTGAGAAAAGCAGAAAGATTACTGGCCTCACCTCGTTGGAAACGTGATGGTGCTCAGGTGATCTTTTGTTTACCTTCTTCAACACACTTAGATAAGCACATTTGTTACTTTTTAACTACACGAGTAATAAAAAAAGACGGAAAGCTGAATAAAGCAATCTCCTGATACCTGATTATGTTTTGAAATTTTATGACTTTATGACGTCTTTTTTTCCTCCAGGCTATCACTGCTGCTCAGAGACGAGGGGAGGATCTCGAGACAAGCAAGAAATGTAAATTTCTGTTTTCTGCAGTCATTTTTTTTTTTTTTTTTTAAGTAGACCTCCTAACTTGCAGCGTGGTCTTATATTTAAGCACTTCAGGGATTCCTCTCGTCATCCTACTCTTAGTCCTGCAGGAGAAGCACTTAATTACCTTGATGGTGTTGAGTTTGTGCAGCGTTTGCATGCCTGCCACCCTGCACGACGCCTCAGCATTACATCGTCTCGCCGCTTGTCTCGCAGGGTCTGCGGGGCAGAACAAACAGCATCTTGTGACAAAAAATACAGCCAAACTGGACCGGGAGACGGAGGAGCTCCACCATGAACGGGTTCCCCTGGAGGTGGGTAAGGTCATCCAGCAAGGCCGGCAGGAGAGAGGCCTGACCCAGAAAGACCTGGCCACTGTGAGTATACCGACTTCTCGTGCTGGCGTTGCGCAACATAAAGGCAACGGGACTGCACAGCAAATTTCGGGCGAGAATATCAACATCGGGAACGACAGATAGGCCTTGACTTGTGGCATGAATGAACCACAGCGATGCGGCGTCTGGGACACACCGCGGCGGAAAGTCTCAATTTAGTCATTTAAAAAAAACAAAAAAACGTTCATATCTCATAATAAGCAGAAAAAATAACACCGTGCATCAAATTCTAAAACTTCTCACTCAAAACTCGACTGCTGAGTCGTCGGCGCCGGCCGGGTTGAGTCGAGCTCGAACAATGTTTTCCTAGTTTTCTCTGCAACGTTATAAAACGTTTTTTTTTTTTAATCTCATCGTGAATCTTTTAATTCTGAACTGGGTTGTAGATAAAAATGGGTTCTCATCTAAACAGGCATTTTACATTCTTAGGTAGTTTCAACCAAACTCTAAAATGATGTACCGCAAACTGTTTTTCCTCAGAAAATTAACGAGAAGCCTCAAATCATTGCTGACTATGAGTGCGGGAGAGCGATTCCCAACAACCAGGTCATGGGCAAAATAGAGAGAGCGATCGGTGAGCAGACTGTTAACTTCTTCTTTTCCCCCCCAAATAAAACCATCATGTTTATTCTGTCTCTGTTATCAGTTGTGTAAATGTTCATCTTCTGCCACGAATAGGGCTGAAATTGCGTGGGAGGGATATTGGCCTACCCTTGGAGGCAAAACCCAAGAAGAAATGAACACAAAGCCTCGAAATCAGCCCCCCCCCCACCCACATCCCCTCCCAACCCATCCCATTCCTGTAACCTCTTCCTGTAACCTCTAACTGAAACCTGAACCCTTCCCCTGCCGCCCCCACGCACTCAATCTCTCCTTTTTCCCCTCCCCTCCCCTCCCCTCCCATCCCTTCCTCTCCCCGGGCTGATATAACCGGCGTCCTGCCTGAGGACCTGGTGCTCCACTGCATTGCAGGCTGCAAACTGACAAGTCATCTGAATCACTCTTCCTCGACACACACAAACAAATGAATGATCGAATGCATTTGTAAACGTCACAAAGTCAAAAGTTCAGTGAATTTCCTTTCACCTACGTCTGCTTAGGCTTTGGCATGATGAAATTCAACCTGTTGAAAGTGATGTTGAATCATTTCAAAGGTGAATTCTTTTTCATGATCAAGCAAACTAGTTTGACTAACGTTTAATTCTGAGCATGATATTAAACCAAAAGTGCTTGATTGCATCTTTTTCACACTTCAGACAGTCGGTGGACGTCGTTAGTGTTGAAATGTTTAAATGCTGTGCTTTGTTTTGATCTAAAAATAAAGTTTGACAGTTCATGACATTTCTGCGTTTGAATTTGTTGTCGCCCTCTCTCAAGATTTCATAGCAAAATAAGTCATTTAAAAAAAAATCTTTGAACATTGCTATGTAATTCTGGCAGGTGACGTTAAAAATGATTCTCGAACTCTGATATTTCTTATTTGTAAACGGCGACAAAGAACTCCATATTCAACGAGTTAGTACCTCAAAATAAAAAAAAACTGCCAGAACAACTCAGTTTTTCTTAAGTTTGTGGAAGCATGTATTTGGTGTACCAAATTAAAAAAAATTCAATTAAAAGTACACAATTTCACATCATTTTTAACCACTAATATTATTACAAAATCTGTAAGATTTTACAAAAAATTTTTTTAAAAACTAGACCAGATGGAAAATAACACCAAAAACTTGCTATGACCGTTAGATCTTTGGAAAAGGAAGTGAGATGGTTTTGATGCTGTCCATAACATGCTGTCTGTAGGTAGGTAGGTAGGTATATACTTTATTAAGTATTTAGGTAGCGCCACTCTGCCTGTTCCTTATAATGGTAGCGAAAACCCTGCAAGTGTTTTAAGTGTGAAAAACTTGTGAAAAGTTGTTGTTTCCTAAACTTGGTATTCCCATAAAATGACTATATTTGAATACCTGGAACATATCGGAATATAAATCTGAATGTAGTAGCAATATTGGGCCACTAGATGTCAGAATACTACCAGAAATAGATCCTGACTGCTGTCCTACTCGAATTAAAATACATTTTTCTTAAAATTGCTTCTAATATTTACATTTTGTTAACAACATAAATGGCAATCCTATTATAAATAGAAAGAAACTGGTCCTGCCTTACAAATGTAAATGTTACTTCTGCTGGTAGATTCAAACGATGTCGATTAAGTATTGAAGCACCTCTACAGAAGAATGCTTTTAATTTGTGTAATGTTTCATTTAAAGTCCTAAAAATGAACCACATCTTAAAACTGAGACACACCTGTCACCCTGAAATATTCAGCAGTTGATGAAGCTGTGATGCGCAACGGGTTTCATTTCTCCACAGTGCCCCACTTCGTACCACGGGTTATTGATTTAAGCATTACTTCTGCCGGTGGTAATGCTGCCTTCTGTTTTTATTAAAGATTCATGGACCTTATTGTTGCAGAATAACAAAAGCAGCACGACGCAGGGAAGTGTCAGTGGGACAGAAACCATCCACACACTTGTGTATGATGTCAGTTTAAAGGCTGGTGGAGTGGTGAAGGACCAAAAGGAAGCTGAAGAGGTCTAGTTTATCAGTGAGGCAGTGTAAGCAGAGCAGGCCATAAGTCTGAAGGGAGCTGCAGCTACGTACTGTACATCCTCCACGTGGCCAAGGACGAGGTCGGGGGGATGATGTGTCTTTATAATTAATTAGAGAGCGATTCTTAGTGTTAGGAATCGCACTAATGGATGTTGAACTGAGCTGCTCTGTAATCACTGTAACTGCTGCTGTAACACGGTGAACAGAAAATTTGTTACATAGCTTAGTTAAGGTCAAATGAACCAGCCAACAGTGACCATAAACTGTTCAAACTGTGAGTGGGATGAAAAGGTGAAATATGGGTCAGACAGATTGTGGATATGTAGTTAACTACTCTCATGCTGTCATGCTTGTGGTTTAGAGGGAAGTTTCAAAATAAATGTTGACATGCACATAAACATATGATGTATAAACAGTAACTATAACTTTAAAAATATATATAACTATATTTCTTGCCTTTGTGTTAGGGACTATAAAAGTATTTGAAAGTGCACCACGCACAGCAGCGACTATAAGGAGAGGGAGCATTGGGGGGAAAGTTCAACATTTCTGTCAAGATCATCACTTTAAGAGCCACCATCGAATTTAAAGAACTCAACGATGTGGTTGCCTGCACATATATGGATGCGTGGTGTATATTTGTGTACTGAAAATATCTTTAATTATGTCCCTGCCTGTGTTTGGGCATTCCTTTCTGGGAATAAGAAAAACCAACAAGCAAGAAAATGGACCAGGAGGTACGTCAGGAATATGGTAAATTAAAAAAGGTTTTACAGGGAATTACTGAAATAATTATTTTCACGGCTGTTGAGGGGTTTTTTTAATTTTTTTTTTTTATCAAATTAATATTTTAGCAGCGTGTGGTGATTTTGTTTTTGTGTTGTTGTTTTTTTAGGTCCGGGTCTGAAGACAGTTTGCTGGAATGCATATTTTCCTCAAATAAAGTATGCAACCTCCTGGCCGGTGTTCACTGGACAAACAAAGAAGGGGCCTTGGCCGTTGTTACCAGGGGGTTATTTGGATTCCTGCTCAACAGGCTGCTTCACTCGGTGACTCTGTGTGTGTGTGTGTGTGTGTGTGTGTGAGTGAATGAAAGAGGGAGACGGAGACAGGCTGCTTTCCTGGAAATGCCATTCCATTGGTCAAAACACCATAGCAACATAGTTCCACCTATGACAAGGGAGCAGCCAGTGGTTTTGAAGGAGTGATGTGAAGCAGAAAGCTCCATGGTAGGGGGGGGGGGGGGGGGGGGGGGAGTTGGGGGAGGGACTTGGAGAGGGGTGATGGAGGGCGGGGGGGGGGGGGGGGGGGGGAGGTTTCGGGTCTGTTTTGGCCTGAGGCTCCAAACTCAAATCTACCTCACGACCAACCTGTCTATTGATTGGTGCGATGTACTCTGCGTCTTTCACCAGAGCAAATATTTCTGAAAGCTCAAACTGAAAAACTCCAGTCTGACAGCCAAACTACAGTTTTGTTTTTTTTTTTAGCTTCAGTCCTGTGATTTTTATTCATGTTTATATTTTTAGTAGTTTCTAAATGTACCTTAAAAAAAAAAAAAAAAAAAGTACTTTTTCGGAAAAATCAACTTCCAAATTGAATTTGTCAAGTACTTTAGTTTTTACACAAATATATTTCCAGAAGAAAGACTTGAGGAAAAATAAGAGTGCATTCAGCTTCAAAATCACATCCTGCTGAGGATTTTCAGTTCCCTTTGCAGTCCTTGGTTGTTACAGGGTTAAGATTTAGCAATTTTGCCACAAAGTCTTGCATAATTTAATTTGCGAGATAGAAATACCAAACCAGAGAGCAGAGTAAGAAACATAAAGAGTGGGTTACTTTGTATGTTGGTCATCACAATTACACCCTGCACTTCATCTGTCACAGGACGGAGGAACTGGACTCCAATTAGGTCCTCATTTCTTCTCATCTCTCTACAGTCAGGTCCCCAGTAAAGACATCAAATTAAACAATGTGTACTCGTATGTTAAGTTTCACATAAAGGAACCTGCTGATATATTAACAACAATCAGAATGAATTTGTACAAAATAATGTTCAAAACACAGATACTGCTGTGAGAAAATATATGCACAGTTTATTGATGGATGCAAATAAGTGAGGCACACAAAATAATTCAAATCAATAATGCATTAGTTGTGAGTTCAGGTCATTTTCTCTTCAACGTTAGTCACGGACAAAAACCTGCAGGCAGGCTGTAAACTTCTAGCCTCTCTACACTTTATAAGGAAATTATTTGCTGGAGATAAAAAGTTTAGAACTTGAAGCTTCCTCTGATGGGGACAAAGGAGGCAAAATAAACAAAAACAAAACAAACAAAAACAAAACAGGCCCAGCTGTTGCTGTGCCAAATAAAAAACTCGATAATCCATATTATGAAAATAAAAGAAATTCCAGTGACTACTACAGGATAACAAATTACATCATAAATATTTTTTAACTGGTGCTCATATTCATGGCTTTTTAAGACCTGCTTGGGCTCATTTCTATCTCATATCATCTACAAATCACTGTACAAAGTTGTTACTAGAACATTCTGTGAAAGGCCAGTTTCACAACGGATGAATGATCAGTAATATTTACATTTTGGCTTGAGTCACTGTAACATATACAAAGAACAAAAAGGCACTGTGACAAATGTCCAAAAATTTAAATATATAGTAAAAGTAAGCAGAAGAAAAAAAACAAAAAACTGGGCGTCATCCGTTCGGTAGGAGCAAGCGCTAACGTTACCGATTGTTTTGTGAATTTAAAATACTTCAGAAAGGTTGATCTTTCCTCCTCAGAGGAACCGGCATTATTCTGTGGATCTGGTTAAAGAAAAGCGTGTTGTTTACAGTACAGCACTATGTGCCCACGACTCAACATATGAGAGAAAAGGTGCAACAGAGCAAGTCTGCGGGTGACCTCGTATTTTCAATATTAGACAAATTAGCTGTATATACTGTATATAGACAAAGTTAGCTGCACATTTAGATACGACACAGCATCACCGGCAGACACGGAGTAATGTTACGAGTTGTTAGCCTGTCGTCATTGCGTAAAATGTCTCCTTTGATATTTAATAAATACGCACAATACAGTGTCAAACATGAAACTTTGGTAAGTGTATTATATAATTATGAATACTGTTCATATTTTCCCGTTTTGAATTCATCAGCATCACTGGTACAAAATGATTCTTGTGTGTATGAGAGCGTTTTGTGATTTTTGTCCATTTTTCCCTGACAGCGGCGTTTTCAGAGGTCATGTTCGGTCATGTTCCCCAAGTTAACTGTTTTTTTTGTTGTTTCTTTGTCTGTAGCAGGATACTGTTGGTGTCGAATGTACAGTGCGGTGGACGGCTAGTTCGACGCTTGGCTCTCATGCATGTAGAAATAGCGCAAACAGGTGGGCGGGTTCACAGTTCCTCCAGAGGGTCACGCTATCCGGGGTGTCGACACACTAACTTTGACATCGTTGGTCATTCTCATTCACAAATTCACACTTAAGTCTGGCTCCGCTCGCACACGTTTCAGTGTGTCCTCACTTTAGTGAGTAGAGCAGTTCAGCAGTGTGGCAGAGAGACAGAGGATGAGCTGAGGAAAAGTACTGACAGCACAACCAGTCCTCCAGCTCTGCGTTCCTCTCTGGCTCCAGAGATCGCTCAGCGAACTTCATCATCAGCAGGGCCCTTTTTACGTCGAGCCAGTTGAGAAGGCCCTCGTGCCGGGCTCCGTGAACGAAGCCTCCCCCTTGTCCGTGTCTCTCCCACTGCTGCTCCATCAGGTCCTTCCTGGGGCCCCAGAGCAGGCTCTGCAGGATGCGCTTGGCCTCCTGGATATGGATGCGTTTGATGGGGTCGGGCTGCAGGAGCAGCTGGGCCAGCCTCTGGAGGCCGGCTGAATAAAGGGAGGCTGAGGGGACTGGAGGCAAGTCCTCGCAGCGGTAGTCTTGTTCCTTCAGTGCTGGACTCACCTCGAATGGGTTGGGTTGGTGGAGGAGCTCATAGATCAAGATGCCCGTCTGGAACTCATCAAATTTGCGATACTGGGCCGCTGAGACGATCTCAGGCGCCAACCTGGCGTGGTCTCGTTTGATACGAGGGTCCACGCTGGTGGAGGTGGCGTCCTCGGAGGAGCGGCGCTTGGCCTTGGCAAAGTTGCTGATGAGGAGCCGGGGAAGGTGGCGCTGACTCTCTACGCCGTTTGAACCGTTAACGGTGCTGTGGTCGGTGGCGGTATGTTGGGGGAACTGGGAGGACCTGCGCTGATGAGGCACCAACAACAGGTTTTCTAGGCAAAGGTCACGGTGCGTGACCCCGTGCTCCTTCAAGTGCTCCAGGCCGTTGCAGAGCTGCAGCAGGAGGAAGCAGACGCGACGCTCGTAGATTTCTGGCTGAGTTTTATGGAAGGCCTCCCACTCCCGGACAAAGTCAGCCGCGGTCTGCTGAGGGATCTCGGGGGTGATGACCACCACCCGCTCTCGGTCCACCTGCTGACCCTTCGCAGACGTGGACGGCTGCGGCAGCGACGAAGCAGTAGCGGCGGGCGGAGAGACTTCATCAGAGGGCAGCATGCTCTGAGGGACACAGGCGAGGAAGTGGCCACGATCCTGCTGGAGGTTGAAGTGAGGAGGCATGCTCTGCTGCACGGACAGACCGTAGAGATGACCCTGTTTGGCCTCCACAGACGGACTCTTACAGATCTGGAAAGGTTTACACACAAAGGACAGGAGGAAGGGATGAAGCAAAAGAAAAAGAAAGGAATGGCAAGAATTCCACACACAGAAACAGGAAGAGAGTGACGCCAAGAAACATAAGAGAGGAATTCTTATTAGTTAAATTCCAAGGTCATTGCCAATCTGGTTTCTGTTCTCATGAAAGAGAAATCAGTGTCCTTCATGCAGCTTTAAAACTAATTCCTCAACTGAAAAGCTTTTTAAAAAGGCAGTTTTTAAACTACGAGGAGGTAAAGTTGATTCCAGGACTGAGCCGAGTTTGGATCAAACTAAACGACTACATTCTCTCGCATAATAATTCCATCTGACATAAAAGCTCCCCATAACGTTTCAGTAATGTTCTCATCATGTGTTGGGATCAGATTTACACATATAATCTCGTTTGTGATTAAATGGACCAAATTCCACTTTTATAGAGTTTCAATTTGGCAACACACATGGTTGCATATCTTAAAATCAAAGTCACACCGATACTCACACATGTACTGAATCACACTAATCAATGCAAATTATGATATCATCTTTAGCATCGATGCAGCGTGATCTCATACTACTTTATGTTTGTGTGTCTTGGCCTTGACACGAGAGGTTTGTCTGACTGTAAATCCTGCCTGGAATGTAAAGATTAATTGGGCCTAGAGATGTTAAGCAACACTGTGGGCACCCAGGATGTGGCATAACACATACAATACAAAAAGCTGCTGCTTTGTACAGCACTAATGACTTTGGGACAAAGATCAGTGAGACTGAATCCACACCCTCCTTCCTGGTTGATTTACACTAAATGCCTTGAAGGTTTTTTTTTTGTTGTTGTTGCCGTGGGACCATCCCATCTGAAGCTTAAGAACAAACGAGACCACCGCCCGATTTTAATCTCCTCATTCTGTCTTCTAACTGTCAAATCCCCGCTTTAAAGATACATTTACAACACCCACTAGGCAAATTATTCCTTTAACAGCAGTAAAGATCTCGACTGAGCTGCAACTTGCTCTCTTAACAATTTGAGAAACACTTCTCTTCACATTAGCAATCAAACACAGAGCCAACAATGACTTGAAATCATAGACTTATAGTCTCCTGTACTTAGTGTGTAAAACCAAGGTTTTCTATGAAATGATTAGAAATTCAACTACAAAAATCTGTCAAATGTCTAAACTATTTGAAGCACTGAGTGATGATACAAAAATAATTCTGTTTTTCTCTTTAGCGTTAAAGTTATAATCATCAAGATGTTCTGGAAGTCAAACTCTTTTTTACATGTTGGACTTTACTGTTTAGTCTTAATTATTGTTAAGTTACTGCTTAACTGAACATTTCCTGTTGCTGCTAGTTGACGCTGGATGTCCAAACAGCATTGTGGCTTTTACTGTGAAGTAGTCACCGGAAACACAAACACAGGAAGTAGCAGCAACAGGAAGCTGTTAAATGAGGAGAGAACTACTGCTGGTTGCTCATAATGAAAAAAGGCATCGTTATAGACTGATTAAAATAACGTGCTTGTTTGGTTGGACTGTAAATAGATAAACTAGTCGCTCTGTAATTCTGAGAAAGTATCTGGAGTGTTTTCTGTTATTTGTGATCAGTATTATGATTAAAAAAACAACAACTATTATATAAAAACTTCTCACTCCTGCATTAGGCTCAGTATTTAGGGATTACCTTCACAGCGTAGGAGTTGCTGGGGTCGGAGGCGCAGGCAGCGGAGTAGTACACGGCATCGCCGGCGTTGCAGCTCGGTTTGTTCGACGTGAGCCGGAACAGCGACCAGTTGCTCTCCTCAAACCGGAGCTGGTTCCTCTGGGAGTGCGTGAAGTGATCTTCACATTTAAGAGCCAGGCGCCGCAGAGACTCGGCATACAGGCCGCCCAGCTTCGAGTACACTCCCTCTCTACTGTCAATGTTACTCAGAAGGGTCTGGAGCTGCAGGCTCGAGCCCAGGTTTGGTGCCGAACACGGTTCCGAGGCCGAGAACGGCACGCTGAGCTGTGGCGAAGAGGAGCAGGTGATGCTGCTTCGGCAGTGAACGCCCAGACGCCCGTGAGCTTTGATCGGCTCGTCCAGCGTCCGCGACCTCGAAGATCGGGCCAGTGGAGCGTGACAACGCTCCAGAGACTCGTTGGAGGAGAAGATGGGCCGCGGGTCAACGGGACTGGACGGCAAACTCGAGCGGGAGCCGACGTCGACGGACCGACACACGTTGCTCTCCGAGCCGGTGAACGGGAGGCGGGGGTAGGCTCGGATGAAGGGTTTCCCGTTGGAGCTGTCGGGCGCTGACACGGTGCGGTTGACCATTTTCTTCTCCGGGAGTGGAGGCGGCTGGTTGCCTAAACTGTGAAAGGAAGGCGGGTGAGGAGACCCCGGAGCTGAAGCCACAGGACTTCTGAGAAATGGAGAGGAACAAGACATCCGTGTAACATCACGAGAACCTATGAAGGAAGAAAAAAAATGACATTAGCAGGTCATATATAGCATGTTGTTTATGGAAAGGATCGAACTCACGTGTACCAAGCAGAAAGAAAAACACACAAACAATGTGACATAAACTTGTCTGGAGCTGGAAAATAAAGGCTCAGCCATGCAGATAGAAATTAAGACCAACAACCACCGGCAGCTTTTCTTCTCGCTGCCTTTGTGGATTCACACAGTGTAACCTTTGTTTCTCAGCGTCCTTGTGAGTTAATCTTCTTCAACCTCACAGTGCTCACAGACTTACATATTCCTGGACGACAGCTGTAAATCTCATTTACTGACTTCACCCCTTCTGTCACTGCCGACTGCTCAGCCGCGATACGAGCACATACCTCGTCTCCTCAGAAGACCTGGAAATTTCCAAAACCCCGGGTTCAAGGTGACACTCAAAACATCTTCCATCCAATTATGATCCATTTGTCAATTAAAGACTTAAAGTTGGAACTCGACTTTACAGCGAAGGAGACAGATACTGAGATAATTGTGTGGTGCGGTCTTCAATAACTGCTTTCACAGAGGGGAGAAGATTGTAAAGAAAAAAAAAAAAAAAGTACTCTGTGGGATGTAGCCAAGCCCTTTTTCCTTCGTTATCAGGGTCCATAATTATCTCTTCAAACAACATCGGCCAGGAAGTTACAGCAATTACAAGCGTCTGAGCGCCACTGAGGTTTAAAGCTGATACATGAAGGACGACAATAATTTCTAGACCAAGGACAGATAGATGCCACTCATTCTGAGCCATGTCTCTAAAGATTGTGGGGATCTCAAACTCAAGGTATGAAAATGAACAGTCAGTCATAACAAATTGTATTTGCACTCCACCAGAGGAAGAGAAGCAATAAGCTGACAGGGTGCTGCTGTAAAAGCGTGCAGTTCTCCCTTTCCTGTTTTTACTGTTTCACTCTGTACAAAGTGCATCCTTATTGTTAAACGTGACACTGAA
This sequence comes from Embiotoca jacksoni, assembly GCF_022577435.1. Lineage (NCBI taxonomy): Eukaryota > Metazoa > Chordata > Actinopteri > Embiotocidae > Embiotoca > Embiotoca jacksoni. Next base: position 17,610,203 of record NW_027185230.1, on the reverse strand, counting down.
ATACAAAACAGCTTCCACGGACACCCAAGAGACTTGTCAAAAAGGCATTTACACATAATCAGTTCAAACCTTGGACTTCCTTCACATGTTTCTCTTTCAGTAAATAGATATTTACCAGTCGAGACATCCTAAAAAAAAAAACTGTCCATAACCGGACTGGATTCAGTGTGAGGTTCTTACCAGTGTCAGCAGTCAGGTTGTCGGTGGACGCGCCCGGCAGGCTGGCGCTGCCCAGACCCCGTAAAGATGAAGTGGGACTCTCTACTGACCCGTGTTGGCTGCAGCGGTCCAGCTCCATGTTGCTGCCACTCATCTTACTGCACACTCTGTAATAGATAAAACCACAAAGCAGGGCTCGGTCAACACAACGAGATAAACAAGATATAAACAAGCATTGCATTGAGGCTGTATATGGTGCAAGGAGCTGCTCAGTCAGTAGCTTTGTCATGTCCTTGTAAATGTGGAACCACTCCACTTCCTCATGTGTTTTTTTTAAAAAAATCTGCGATTGTGTTACTAGTAAATTCACGGGAAAGAACACCTTGTTTTTGATGTTTTAAATGACGAAACAGATACTGAAGAGTAATTTCACTTCCTTGTTAGAGAAGCACACTTCTCTATTCACTGTTTGCAACTGCAATAAACAAGCTTACTGAAAGCAACGTCTCTTCACTCAAGTACAATAGCACCTGTTATATTATCTGAACCATAAAGTGGGTCTATGGAACTTCTGCTGACCACAAGTGTCAGCAACAGCATGGTGGCACATTAGATTTCACGTCATTTCCCATGATTCTCCCCGAGTAAGTTGCTTTTCCTCATTCCTGCTTGTGGCTAGCAGCTCGAGGCAATTGACTTGCATGGTGGGTAGTCTGACTTGCCGGATGTAGACTGTGGATATAAACCTGCTACTGGCCAAATATTTCAGTAGTTTTTGTCCTCCCCTTCCGCTATCTGTGCAACAACAACAACCTTCGAGCAGCAACCTAAGTGCTGGAAAAGATTTTGATGGGAGATTTGGATGCTGCAGCACGGCAGGCCTGCTCGCTTCTTTCAGCCATTATAATGCCAGTGCTCGCCTCCCCACATGCAAATGTTCCACCAGAACAACCTTGCTGACTCGTGACCTTAGCTCAGCACTGCACATGACAATTGTGACTGATTTATAATGACGCACGAGAGCAGCTAGACCATTCTCTTGCATTGGCACAGCACGGTGGAGATAGATTTGGTTATGCAAGACTATATTACGGGTTAAGTAGTTGTCAGGTTTAGACAAAGCAGAATGAATGAATCTCTGGTTCTGATGCTTTTTTTAAACTATCTGTCATGTCCTTAAATGTTAGTGTCTCTCCTACTTCCCCTTTATCTCTAAACTATGCACTATAAGTACAGGCATAAAATACTTTTTAAGATATTGTTGCCCGAGTGCGTGGGAAGGAACAAGGGGGTGTTTTCTTTTTACTGGCTCGAAGGGAGCCTTGCATTCTTTTCCTATTCAGTTTCCTGACTACCACGATGACCTCTTATAATGTCAATGAAAACTGTGCATGAGCAGAGTTTCTAATCAAGGTGACCAATTAAGCTGAGTGACGGCCATTCACTCGTCTCATTATACCCGCTAATGGCTCAGGAAAGCAAGGTCTCGTCCCTACCCTTCATCTCTCATTCCTCCCTTCCATCACAAAATGACTCCTCTATCCATTTATCTGCCAGCCCCCTGACTTCAATTCCACCATAAATCAGCAGAACAAACAGATGAGGAGGAGGGAAAGAGAGGAGCACTGGGGGGAGACAAAGGGTTAGGTATTCTCTGTGGGCAGTTAGTGAAAGGATACACTATCGTTTTACAGACAAAAGAGCCGTGATGAAAGGCGGTGGAAATGCTTAAGCACAGGAGAGATGGTAAAGGGTGCAGGGATTATAGGTCCAGGTGCATGTGCATGTCTCTCACTCTGGATCTTTCAGATATGTATCCAAAACATGAGATTTTCCGTGGTGAAAAAATGTCCCCGTTTATGTCCTGTGGAAGGATGTGAAGGGACAAATGAGCCGTCTCAGGAAGGGCATGATAAATAAATAAATAATAAAAAAAAAGGACTTGGATTAGGACTGCATAGAAGAATATACAAGCATTCAGGGCCTAAAACTAATAATTAATATGAGCATTATTTTCTCAATTAATTGAGATTTTTTTTTTTAAGTATGATTTTAACTTCAAACAGGATTGCATAAAATGCATTTGATCACATTATTCTTCCTGTGCTTAGATTCCCAGTTTTAGCCTCAACATCAATTAATAAGCATCCTGATTGCACAATAGATATAATCACTTTCTTTGCCCAAACAAAGTACATGAAATATCAGTAAATCTGTGCGACAAGGTTTGTGTTCTGTCATCCACCCGGCCAACGACAGTAACCCACATTTAGAATATAAACAATCACACTTCAGTAAGTAACGCACTGGATCCGTTGACACACATGCTCTCCTGACGTGTGCGGTATTAATAAAGCTGTGCGAGAGGAACTCGGGGAGCTTTAAAAAGGGATCGGCTCGGGGTTACAGCTAACTAGCCACAGATAGCAGTGTGACAGTGTAAACTGAGACCCACACTAAACTGCTGTAGTGTTGTTGTTGTGGATCAGGTTAACAAAACTGGCTTCACCTCCTGATTCTTATTTAGACCTTCCTCAGTGGTGAATATATAAACTGACACCATTAAAAGAGACAAAGTACGTACGTTTGTCACGTCTTTTGGGTGTGACAAAGTCTGCATACACAAATTAAATTTCCAGGGCAATTTTATGTCGAGACAATAACCTTTTAGTCATGATACAAGCTGGTTATGTCGTACTATAATTCAAATGAAGTAGGGTTAAGAGGAAAAGCAGGCTGACTCAGCCTGTCGTACACTGAAGAGGACTCGGAGGTAGTAACAGGTACACATGTACAACATCATGCAATCTTCAACATCCATGCAACAAACACAACCTCAAAGAATCCACGGTGACAGTTTCCTTTTTATGATAATATGTCAGAGAGGAATTGATTGAAAATAGTTTCATTCTTAAGTGTTCTTTCAAATAAAGACTCACAAAAGTGTCGAATCTATTGTATGTCTGTTGTATCAGATTACATTTGATCCTTCATGTTGTGCAACCTCCATGCATGTTACTATACAGTGCAGAGAAGAAAGACACCCATTGTTTATCTGACCCTGACTTTGGGCTTGTTACTATGGCTGTGTAGTCATAAACCAAAGATCCATTAATGTTTGACGTAAATCTTTTTTATCTTTTGCAAACTGCTCCAGCCTTACCTGATCTCCCTTTTCATTGCAAATCCCTTCCATTTATATGCAAATACAAAAAAATATCTGCAAGTTTAGTTTGGTTGCTTATCCCCTGCAACTGTCCAAAAACTATTTCACTTCTCTTCATCTTATTACTATTTTATATGTACCAAGAAAATATTACAAGAGATTAGAAGACGAGCTAAAAGCAGGGTATGAAAGAGGGAGGAAATAAACATCATCGTATTCAAAGCTACTTCTGAATTTTGGCTACCAATACCTAATAGAGGCGTGATAAAAGCAGAGGCTTCTGCTTACCTAAAAAGCCCCTGTTGTTCATTATAAACTTCCTGAAACAAAACCGCTGCGTGAGCAAGAACATCACCATTTCCCCCACAAGACTAAAGATAAAGGTCTCAGCGTCTACCTCGAGACACGTACCAGAAAAAGCTGCAGTCAGGTGCCTACCTCATGCTGAAGAAGCAGAGGTCCTTGTTGGGCCGGTGGACACAAACTGCCCCTGGATCAGACTGACGGCTCTCTAAAGCCCCGCCATGTGTAGTAACACAACCCTGGCTCCACACGAGTCATATGTGTATTTAAAGTGTCTCAGCAGGAGAAGCACCGAAGCACCTATCAGATGTGTTAAATTAAAGCGCCCATATCTCTTATGAAGCATCCGCTCGTTCACCTACTGGTTCACTTTAGAGCAGCTTTAAGTCTGTCAGACAGCAACGAGATGCCATCCGCTCTGCTGCAGAAGAGGGATCAGGATGGAGGGAGGGGCGCTACGTCCCGGAACAGTAGCTTACAGAGCAAAAGGCAACTCAAACCCGAGTCAAGCTCGGTGGACGTGAATCCACGCGGCTGATCTATAAATTCTACTTCTACCGGTGGCAACTATTGGCCAGGCCGGGACAGTTTGGGAGTTGCCAGGGGCAACAATCTGTTCACTGAAGCCCCTCCCTCTGGGCAACCTTCACTGACCAGTTGACACGCCTTCCTTGTTAGAGAGTACTTGCACTTACATACACACACACACACACACACACACACACACACACACACACACACACACACACACCACACACACCTCTCTTAAGCTGGCTTACCACATGATATGGTGGTTGACCTGTTACAAAGAATAAAGAGCAAAAGATTGGTGTTTTTCACAGTGATCAAAGGCTCCGAGAAGCAGATTTTTCAAACCATCTGTGGCTTTTAAATGATTCAGCAGATCAAAATGCTGCCTCACTGGGGGGCTTGTCTTTGTGTGGGAAATGTTTTCCGTCCAGTCAACTCACAAGAGTCTAATTTCTGCCAATAATAAATCTTAATATCCTCATAATAAAAGTTTGGATTTTGACTGAGTTGACCAGGGACACTTGTTGATTAAACAAACTAAACCCCGCCGATAAACCAGGAACGCCAGAGAGCCAAAACTGTCGCCGGCTGGCTGAAGGCGTGTTCCCACATGTGTCGCAACAAGGTATTTTTATCAGGGCAGAATGTCGGCAATGTCATAACAGGAGAGATGGGTCCTTACTAGAATTACCACAAACATACGGGCCCTTGAAACGTGATCAGCAATCTGTGTTTTTGACAGCTAAATGTTCTCCATTAGGCTTTTTGCTGAGTCGAACTCGAGATACTCTGCTTGTTTTGGGGAAGTTGCAGTTGATGTGTTGCACCTCATCGTGCCGTCCACGACAAAGCTATAGTTTATTTTAAGGAGATCATTTGATGCTCTAATAGCTGGTACACAGGCCCTCTTCTCTTTTCCTGCTTTGGGTATCTGACTCAGACAGCAGAATGTATTCTTAGCCTCGTGGAGATTTAGTTTAACGCAAGTGTGCATATGTTACAGCTGATAAATGGCTAGGAAACCCATAAAGGAGCACCCCTAGAGGTGAAAATTCATCATTTTGCACATCTTGTAAGAGATGTAATTGAATACGGTTACCAAGCAACACAAATACCCAGGGTGTGCATTTCAGCAGCAACATGCTGCCATCAAGAATATCATTATTTTGTCCGTAGACCCAACTGAACACATGCTAATGGAAGATTGGTCACTGTATAACAACATCAATTGTTGTACTTCTACTAATGTACATTGTACTGCAGCCAAAACAAATTTGCAGCAACATGACACAACAGTGGACCATTAAACAGACTCATGTTGTGCGTTAATTAGAATTGAAAAAGTCACAATGCTTTGCATGAATAGAACAAGGCATGCATTGAGGAATATGCCAGGACAGTTGGAATGATCACAAGGCGCCAGAATGGAGACTGGTTCAAGGCTGAATAATGATGCTATGAAAGGAGAAGACACTGTAAGATTCACACACATCACTGCAGTAAGAACGGCGCAGTCGCAGGCGACGTGCAGCGGCTTACAGTCCATAAGCAATGAGAACAAAACGCATTTACGCTAAGTGCTAAATTATGTAATATAAAGAAACCACCACTGAACTACAGTCCCAGTAATGCAAATGCAGAGACAACAAAAGGACCGAACAGAAATATGTGCTTTAATTGTCAGTTCAGGTTTGATAAATTAATCTTGCAGTAAGTGTTTGGTTTACGAGCATCTAATTGAGCATCTATTAGACGTTCTCTTCCATTGCTGCCCTGTCGTAAGCAATATTTTAGATTGCCCTTTCACTCAAGATGGTTGATGTATTTGCTGTGCTTCTATTTATCATGAAGAGTATTTATCCTGTAGTTCTAAGCAAGAGTTTGAGAAACATAACAGCGAATTTTCTAGAAAATTACATACTAACACATAAAAGATTTTGCATCTGTGATTCTTTTCAGCTTCTCTGAACAAAGTAAACAGCATATAATAGAGTCAGTTTCACAATTACAAAGAGCTGATAACTTTTTACACTTAATTGCTGTAAACTGAGTTCTGTGATCATTTATGTTTATCGGTCATTGTTTTTAAAAGTTAACTGGCAACATGATTAACAGAGAAAGTTTCATCAGTAATGAAAATAATCCGAGACTTTTTCAGATTTACTAAATACAGTCCTACCAGGAGACTGTTAGTCTTCTGTCCTGTTTGAAGAGTTAATAATTGAATGTGTAGCTGCCAAACAAAAAGCTCTTTGTAATTCTTACCTGTGCAGTTTCTTAGGTGGGGGAGGAGGTGGGTTGGGGTCATTGTTGGCAGCTCCCTTTCCTGCTGCCAGCAGCTCTGATGAGCCGGCGTGCAACGGTTGCTTGGCCGGCATGCTCCCGTTATGCTTGCCCTCCTCCTCTGCGCCGGTGCCCTCAGTTTCCCCCTGACAGGCACCATTGTCGGGGGCCGCCGGGGGGGCCGTGCCTGGCTCTGTCATCGGAGGGGGGCTGCTGTGGGCCTTCCAGTCCCTGGCCTCCTTCCAGACAGCAGCACCATTGACCAGGCCTGTCCCTCGAGTGGTTGTCCCCGGGTTGGCAGCGAGCTTCTTCTTCTCCGTCTCTTTCCTCTCCCTCTCTTCCTCCTCCTCCTCTTCCTCAATGCGGCAGTTCCAACCAGAGCTTTGGTGATGGGGCTTATGCCACCGTTCGGATGGTGAACTCTGGTTCTCTGCATGGACCTTGAAGTGGCCCTCTTTAGCGGAGACGAGGAAGAGCATGGGCAGTTCAGGGAGAGGGACGGGAGAGGAAATGGATGGCGAGAGGCTGGAGGTGCCCAGTTTGGGAAGCTCAGGAAGAGGTACTGGAGAGGACATGGATGGCGAGAGGCTGGAGGTGCCCAGTTTGGGGGAGCGGATGTTCCTCTTAGGAGGAATGGGTGGGCTGGACTGGGGCTTAGGGTACAGAGTGGAGGAGTCTGTGGCCAGAGAGGATGTGCTGTGGCTGGGGCTGGGCCAGCGGAAAGCTGGACTGCTGGGGTCTTTCCGTGCTGTGGGGCTGAAGTGGCACTGGGTGCTGACGGCTGAATCTGGGCTGCTCAGGTAGAATGTCCTGTTGTTCAACTCCGTGTGAGCAGCCATCACAGTGATCGTAGCCCGTTGACTCTCTCCAGAAAGGTCAAGCTCAGAGCACTGGGACGGCTTAGTCTGGTTTGGGGACTCAGGATAGGATTGCGGCCCATTTCCTTGCGGCTTGCGTTTTTTCTTGGTGCTCTCTGCGTAAATGGGCTCAGAGTCTTGTCCACTGGGAGAGTTGGGAGCTGACCTCGGGCTGCCCGTGGCTGGCGGGCTTTGGGGGCTCCCTGCCACGTCTCTTCTTCCTCCCGACCCTTCTGGTCCAGGAAGTGAATCTGTACTGCTACGATAAGAGCAAGAGGAGTCCGATAGGCTGCCCTGTTTAGACAGGACAGGTACAGAGTGGAGGGATGTCGGGCTGCCGTGGCTAGTAGCGTCCACACTTAAGGCTGTGGTGTAGGGAGGGGTAGAAGTGCTGTATGTCTTTGTGGTAACGGTGGTTGTACTCCCATTGCAATGAACTGTGGCAGGACTGGAAGGGATCATATCCACTGACAAAGGTATCTCCACAGATGCCTGATGAGACCCCTGATAATTTGCTCTGGTAGTCACACCACTTCCATTATAAGTGCTCTTGGTTCTGATGGCGGTCGTGCTGTTCTGCTGCCTACTGGAGTCTTCGTTGGCGTTTTTGTTTAGACTCTGAGAGCCTCGACCTTCCTCCTGGGTGACGAAGATGTTGCTGATGATCATGGAGTCCTTGGGCAGCATACTGGGGGACAAGGGAGCCAAAGAGAAGCAGTTGTTGTAGGCCATCTTGACATCAGGACTCTGAAGAACCGCATCTCTATGGGCCTTGTTGCAGCCATTACTATCAATGTAGAGAGGCGACAGGTCGAAGAGCTTCTTCAGGTCCAACCGCTCAGTTGGGCTTTTTGTGTTGTCCTGCTGCAAATAAGCATAAACACAATGTTGTTGTTTTTTTTTTTTAAAGATACACGTATCCAGACAGATAGAAAAGCACGAAACAAGGTTGGATACACAGAGGAAACGTTAAAGAAACTCACCTGCTCGATGTTCATGTTGACGTCAGTTGGCTCGTTGGTGTCGAGGCTCATCATAGTGGGTTTGACAGCAATGGTTGGCTTGCTGTAGGGCGAAGGTGCCGTCACTCCAGCTTCTTCATCGCCTCCCAGGCTGCTCTTCAAACAAACGGCGGGCGCGCCGCCATCCAGGACGCCGAAAGTCTTGTGCGCACTAAACGGATGGAAGCAGTTCTTACAAGAGCCGGGTTTCCACACGTGTTCTGCAAAGTCACTGCACGCGGACATCTTCGGTTTGCTAAATCGGGTTTGGTCAGAAGTGGCGGTGAAGGTATCCGGCAGATACGGGATGAACTCTCATGGCTGCCCCACAGAAGATTGCAACGTCACAAGATGCTGATCACAAGGCAGAAGCCTATGTAGAAGACAGAGAAGGAAGAATGAGATGCAATTAGTCACAGTTGTCATTTTATGGCTACAGGCTGTATCTTCAAATGTCTTTGGGACAAAGTATAACAGTTTGCAATACATAAAAACAATGACTAATGTAAAAAGGCCATAAGTTCTTTTTAAATTCACTTAACAAATAAGAAGAGCTATCCTGACTTTTCAAATGGCATCTACTTCCTCCACAAGATGTTTCACACTTTAATATAAAGACCATTTTCAGGTTTCCACATCATACTCAGTTTAATCAGACTGATCGGCTTCCTAACTGTTTGTGATGTCACAAATCATGCTTGTAGGCTCCACCCCCTAAAATAATGGGCTCAATTTTCATTGAAAATTGGATGTAAAAAAAAAACAGCCTTCTAGTTTCCAACTCTGCACAAACACCTTCCTGTCCAGTGAGGCTCAAACATTCAACTAAAAGAACAAAGAGGAAGCACATTTATGAGTGCCCTCCCCCCCCACCAAAAAAAATCAACTCAGACAAAGTTCAAACATCTATTTGAACATTCAAAGACGAAACGGATGACGGAGTCCAAGCTGACAGTTTAAGTGTCATCCGTGGATGTAACTTAAGAAGCCCTGATGTGTGCTGCGCTACATGTTCCCATGGCCTCCTAAATTAGAGGGTATGTGGTTTCTGTTCACCCAAAGGGGCTCGCCGGTGGGAGCCCAGAAACATAAAAGCCCTCCGGAGTCCTCTGCACCCCTTCCCCCCCTTCCCCCCCGACATGCAAGAAGAAGACGGAGGAGCCTCAAGCATCCCGGAGGTCGGAATGTCAGGAATGTCTAACGGGCGCAAGTCTCACCGGGGTGAATCTCACACCCACGACAACCTCCCTTCCCCCGTCCACACACACACACACACACACACACACACACACACACACACACACACACACACACACACACACACACACACCTCCTTCCTCTGCCTCAGTGTCCTGTTGAACTGGACTGACAGCGAGAAGATCAACACCGTCTCGGAGAGCTCGTTTGTTTCCCGGCGTCTCGGGGTCCCTTCACAGCTTTAATTGTCTCTCAACAAGGTGCTGCAACGACACAGAATCACGTCCAACTCACGACCTGGACAAAACGCCTCCGAGGCTCAACAATCGCTCTCCTGAGACAGTGAAGCGGCGTCTGTATATGTACAGAGTTTATTCACATTTATTCTAAAGTTAATTTTTTTTACCTCATAAAATCTTCAGCCAGAGCTGTTCTCGATCTGTTTATTGACTCAAAAAAAACAAACTGCAACAGATAACGAATACTTGACTCCAGAAGAGGTGTAATTCACGGCTCCAGTGTACCGACTAATCCTCAAGGCATGAAGGGTTTTCCTGTTGGTAAAGATAATGCATGTTTACATGCTTCTTTGTTCTGTCTGACTCAGTTTGAGCAGGAAAGCAGCGACCAGCCCGCTGGTTGTTTAACCGTTCCTGCGACGACAGAGGAAACGGAGTCTTATGGTTTTGTGCGCGCGTCATGTGAAGAGACAACTGATCGGAGACGCTGCCGGGCTTCCTGCTTTAGAGGACAGACTGACAGCCAGTCACCTCCGTCTCCGTCGGTACACTTTTCCCCAGCAGGGAACCGCCGACAACAACAGAGGAGGGCACGAGGGAGGTTCGTCTGAAATGTCCAGCATTTTTTTTGGTTTTGGCCAGACGAGACTGGGACGCACGACAACGAGACTGGGACACACGTCAAACTGCGCACGCTGCAGGTTATCCTGCTCTTGTTGACATGTTCAGCCCTGGTTGTTTGAACAGAGGTGGACCACCTTGTCTACATTCCCCACACCTCCTCAAGCTCAAGGTCCAATATTTCTCACTTCCTCTAGTAAAACACACACACACACACACACACACACACACACACACTTAACTACATATCCACAATATGCACACACAGAGCAAAAACAGCCACAAGTTCAGCCTTCAACATAAAACATAGACTATGAAGATTCTCTCATGGGCACGTGAGAAGTCAGTGGCGACAAATAATAAGATGGTGCGCGAGGAGAAATGACTTGAGGGTGGATGTTGGTCTGATGTGGGATTTACAGTTTTGGGCCTCCTCGTACAGACAGTATAATCCTGAAGGTGGCAAACGTCGCTTCGATCTCTGCACTGAACATCACAGAGTCGCCCGGCCAGCAGAGGTCTCAAACACAACCAGGATAACGGAGAAATGAAAGTCCACTCCAACTACACTGGGCTATCCATTGCTTGAGGCTAAAACTGTATTACGGTTGCCGGGCTGTGATGGACTGGAGAAGGTAGTCGTGGTGTATTGTTATGGACTAACAGTTAAACAGCCCAGAGATGCAATCAAGGTGAAGGTGAACGCTCTCAACAACAACAACTGCACTTTAAAGATTCATGACAGGAGCACACACCCGAGCGCTGAGCTTTTATGAAGTATAGATCATCTGATGGTTATTATTCGAGGGTCACTGCGTTGTCCTAATGGCTGTTTTTTACTGAGACCCCGCCCCCACCCCTAAAAAACAAAACAAAAAAACAAAACATAATTGGATGGCATTCCCACAGAAAAACAAAGTCCAGTCATTCATAATCAAAATAATTGGACAACCTCTCCTCCATGTTACAGTCTGATAAGCAGGTCGTCTCAGTGTGCAGCCACTCACTTTGAATACAAATTCATTTACAAGCGACATTTGTCACGCCTGCTCACTCACTCACAGCAGCAGCTCATTCATTCATTCAGAGGCCACAACCTGCGTTTTCGGAGGTCGGGGGTAGGGGTGTGTGTGTGTGTGTGTGTGTGTGGGGGGGGGGGGGGGTTTCCTGCCCAAAAACTTGTCAACTTTTCTCAGAAACTTCCAGCTTTAAGGGTCGGTCATTTTTTATATATATTTTAACCAGCATCGGTTTCAACATCCGCTCGAGCACAAGCAACAAAAACCCCACGTGTTTGGGTTTGAGACGTTTTTGAAAATGTGTGTCGCGTGTTGCCAAATTTGGTTTATGGTGGGAAATTGGAAAGGAAAACACGTCTTAATATATTTTTAAAGAAATGCTGTATTTTCACTTGCATTACTACAAACACACACACAGGAAACGCAACTTCAATCTATACGGCTCTCACCGAGCCACTATAACAGGTGTACCTGAGGAAAACAAAGGCTAAAACGCCAGCTACAATGCAACCATGCTCAAGTGGCCAAGGTTATCTACCGCCTGCTGACTGCTTGCTTGCTTGCTTACCTGCTCGGACCAGAGAGGAGATCCCTGGCAACACAAAAGATGTCCCAAAAAAAAAAAAAAAAAAAAAAAAGGACCGCAAGTAATCAACACAACTGTCTGCTCCTCTGATCCCCGCAGAAGCCGATATCCATCCGTCTGTATTCCACATGCGACAGGTTACAGACCGGGAGACTGTGTTGCTGCAGGCTGCTTTCGGCTCCAGCCGGGCATGCTGCTGCTGCTGCTGCTGCTGCTGCACTGTGCAGAGGTGGAGTGCTGCCTGGAGCGGAGCAGGAGTCCTCTGCAGCGTGTGGGGGGTGGAGGGGGGTGGGGGCATAGGGAGGTGGGAGGAGCTCCTAACCAGCCATGCAGTCTGGCCAGCAGCCACACTCAAAAGATTTTTCATGAAAGCTTTCTGTCCTGGAAGCTGTCATAAGACTGTTTTTTTTAATTTTAATTTTAATTTTAAATACACAATCCAGCTCCCCCAAAGATGTTTAAAGTTGCAGCTTTAGGCTACAAAGCAAAGCAAAGACTTCCCGGCTTAAAAAAAAAAAAAATCCCACTGATTTGTGCAGGTTTCTTCTGCAAGCAATCAATCTTGATCAGAGGCCCTTTGAAGTGGGGAGAGTTGATGTGTACAAGCTTCTCTGTTGTTGTTTTTCTGGCCCTTCCCTCCTGCCTGCTGCCCCCAGGACCGCTGCTCCTGCTTCTGTTCATCACAGCGAGGGTGACAGTGATAGAAAAACACTGCCGCTGCTGCTTAGCCAGGCCGGACCCCTGCTGGTTTCCACTACTGGCGGCAAAAGGAGAGGCAAAGCACAGGGAGTGACAAACACAGCCGCGGTGTTGGATGAAGCCAGTCATCCATGGAGATTAACCTTTTAACCGAGCATGTCCTCTCATGTTTTACTGAGAAATAACACTGAAACAAGGTGTTATCTGTTGTCGTTTTTCAACTGAACCTCTGAAACACCTTCAGAGTCTGTTGAACATGTCTTCTGAGTTGTCTTAAGGATGGTAAAAAAAAAAAGAAAAAAAGACAGGGCCTATGGAGATGGAGAAAAGAGAGATATCAGAAAAAAAAAAAGGAAAAAAACCCACACAATACTATAACTGTTAACCCCCAAATCGAGGAATCCCACTGGTGGAGTCTGCTTCCTGTGGAGGACACGTCAGTGCACATGAGGATTTATAGCAGCGCTGAGACAATCAGCATAAGTGGCACATCAGAGACTGCATCCAAGAAAAGTGATATTTTTTACAAGACCACCTGTTGAATTTGGAAAGAGTTGCAACCCTCTCAAGAGGATTAAGATTTTGTTGCATTCCATCTATTTTTGGCAGCACGTCGCACGTAATAATTCTGCTAATGGGGTAATTCAAATAACTTGGGAGTTGCAAAACCAGATGCCTCGAGACCCATTTAGACATGGCTCAGTCATGTATATTGCAGCACAAATTATTGTTTTATCTTGCATTAAATCTATGCAGGAAGTGGCACGTCCTGTTCAAATATGGATGTGTATCGGTGTCGTGTGAACTACATTTGATGTCATTCTGCAAACTCACAGGAAAAGCTGCCATGTTACGGAAACATCCAAATTAGAGAAGCACAGCGGAGGGGTGTGCAGAGGTTTTAAACATCGCAGTGTTGAAGGAAATCATCTCCGCAGTATATTTACATACAGTGAAGGAAGTCGTGATGGTGAAACAAGAAGTGAAAAGTGTGAAAATACAATCTTATTTGTCTAGATTCTTCGCTGATTCTCATAATACATCCATTAAACTATCTACACTTGTGATATATTATTCATAAATGATTGCTGATGAATCAAAAGATGCTAATATGTCATGTGACATTTGCGCAGCCCCCTGCTTGTGCTGGCACGAGGCTGACTCTGTTATGGCTGTGTACCGAACGTCCCATAAAACATCTCGAGCTGCTCATCTTTTATAACACTCCCATAAATTATGAAGGCAACCAGAGCCACTTGATGTTAATCCGGCTGCCAATGAGAGCCTCCGCCACACCGAGCACACTGATGAATTAGCAGTTTGTTGGCGTGCTGCAGGCTGCAGGGAGTTTGAGAAGCGGAGGCAGACTGAGATGGAGGTAACCTCTCTGCACGCTGCAACATGAGGATGCTGTTGGAGAGGAGCCAATCGCAAACGTCGGCGTGGTAAAATACGAGCAGCACTGCCTCGATGCCTCGGTGTTATGCATGTATCCATGTGAGTGCTGCTTCGCCTGCTCTCTTTTCTCTCGTCCATTATTAAAGATAAAATCATCTCAAATTAAATTCAGTGAGGAAAAAGTGGGATTTAATGCAAAGAAATGGACCTCTGATGATTGAAGGCGTTACTGAGGTCATCAAAGGTACTTTTTTTCTTCTTCTGATATTCATTTAGAAAGGCCTTCAGTACTATACTGTACATTTACTGTCTTTCAAAAACACTCTCTTCATCATCAGTCTCCTCAGTCACAATTAATCCTGTTTTTCAGTCCCACACAAGTTTAATTCACTGAATTTACTTTCTCTTTCCCTTATTTACACTTTATGATCTCTGAGATTTGTTGTTTCCTGTAAATAGGTAAAGGGCATGTGGGCATCTATGCCGATTTTGTGGGTATAAAGATCAGAGGTCCGAAACTTTGTGATGGTTGTAATCCTTCCCGGCACCTGCGTTGTATTTCACAAACAGTTTTGTCTACTTGCTGTTGAATCGTGCGAAAGTCAACTATTTTATTCTCCCGGTAGTGGATGTGAAAACTTCCTACTCATGTGAGTGGGCATTCTTGTTGTTAAATGTGAAACCTCTTCCCGTTACATGGGCTCGTACCCAGAAGGAGAAGTTCAGCGTTTTTGCCCTCTCACTCTGTTTGTTTGGGCTAATTGACAAACCAGGATTTGTGCTGCTCAGGTTTCCCTCTGTCACTTCCCATTACCACAAGAGGCCCCATAAAAGATATCCTGTCACGACACCAAAAGGTCTTTGTTTGCATTTGGCCTGCATGTGAAGAATAACTCTTTAGTCAGACACTGGACACATTAGACTCTTCATTTGAAATCCGATGCTCATCTCCGATTCTCCTCCACGGAAAATGAGAAAAAAAAAAAAAGGTTCAAGTGAAATTTGAACATTTTCAACAGGTGCTCGAAATGAAAGGTGAAAGAAGGGAGGAACTTCTGTTTGCAGTCAAGTCTGTTTACTGCTTGTCGGAAACACTACAAAGAGAGCGAGGAGGGCAGAATGTGCACCAGCTCCCTCAGGACTCACTTTCTGCTCCGCAGGTCGTCTCTCTTAAAAACCTGAACATTCAAAGGTAACGTGTAACCGTACGCCTCTGAGAGCCAGGCACTAGCAATTAATTGCGTGTGTGTGTGTGTGTGTGTGTGTGTGTGTGTGTGTGTGTGTGTGTGTGTGTGTGACTGATTTAGTGCCTTTCCCCTCCTCGGTTGCCATGGCAGTCGTGGAGAGGAGTTGGTGTAGTTAGGAATGCAAAGATAACGCAAGGCAGAGCCACACCTCGCACACAAAGACACACACACACACGCACACACACACACACACACACACACACACACACACACAAAGTAAAACTATACACACAAACCCACTCTGTATACTTTCAATCACGTTACACAGTCTCAGTGTTTCTCCGCCGCCTCCATCGGTGCATTCCTGTACCTGTTCATACAGGCTCACGTGCTGATTACAAAATCCACACTGAACACTGAGGTAGTTCATTTCACCATTGATAGGGCATGTCGTTTGTTTACAGAGATTGAGGGAATTTCTTAAGTAAACCCAATTTAATTTGCAAACATTACTCATAATGATAATCACTGCATAGCTCAAAGTTTGACCAAACCTTTACACTGTTACTTAGATTGACACAACTACTGAACAAGCTGTCCCACCACATTAGAAACAGGGGATGTCCATTAGTGTCCACACAAAGAATACCAATCAGCAAAGGAAATAGAGAGGCTGTTTAACTTATCTGTTTTTAAAAGTGTAGTTAGTTTCACCTCTTGACAGTTAATACTGACCTAATGCGTTTCAGCAACAAGGGAGGGCACCATTGTTTTCTCTTTTAACTTCCTGTCTACACAGGAAGTGAGAGCGTTTCCTGTTCAGAAAGATGATTCGTAACAATTCATTTCACAAAGCAAAGATCAGCTGATTTAGTGAAGAATAATATTCAATAATCTGCATTGTTATCCTGATAAATTACCACTGAATGATACAAACCATACGACTTCCTCAAAGACACGAGTTCTCCACTAATGAAAAAAAAGGTGTGGACGGCATAAAGTCAACAGTGGGAAGAATAAGTGCTGCTGCTTGGTTTCTTGCAGTTTAACAGATCTGTGGGCGGAATCATTTATAGTGTTCAGGATTTCAAGTTAAAATCCAGTTTATGTTCATCCTGAGGTCACCATAGAAGAGTGTATATAGTGACCTTGGGAGAACGTTCAAGTCTCAGCAGGACATGAGCATCTCCTGTTTGATTTTTAATCACAAAAGAAGAAACTGTTCTTCGATAAGATGTTAAGAGTTCAAACCTGTTCAATCTGAGAAGTCAAGGAAAAACAGCCAAGGAGCATTTTGGTAAAAAAAAAATAAGTAGTTCAAGATTTTGAGGGAATTTTCTTATTTACTTTATTATCATGAGTCGATAAGAAGACAGGCAGGAGGTGATTAGCTCAGCCTGATGAACAGCTGCAGGCTGCAGTGAATTCCTGTCCACCAAATGGAACAAAGAGTCGCAACTCAACAACAGTAAAAGCACACAAACTTTCTGTGTCTGAGGGAATGAAACATGTTGTGTTTATCAGTGAACTTAATGAGGGCTGTAGTAGGAAGGTATTTTGAACTTTAGGCCAGTTGTTTTTTTCCCCTTGGCTGAGTTTCAGCTATGAAGTTATTCTTGTGTTTTCACAGAGGGAGCTAAATCTCAACTAAAAGTAAATTTCCAACACTTTTCCCCAAAAAGTTAAACTATTATAAATAATATGACTTGAATACTAAAATATCCCAGTCAGTCCTGTGTTCCGACCTTTCATAACACTGAGGATATCATCAAAGGAAAACCTTGAAATGGTAATTTATATCCTTCAAGTTTCATTTTAATGGGCAATCAGAAGCCACGGTATAATGCTGAATAATTAACTGGCTAAATTTGCAGTTTTCTGTATATTTCAGTGCAAGTGACCTGTCAGCAATAAAAACTTGATTATCATCTTCAGAGTTAAAGCTGATAGACATTTGAAATCAGTCAGACATGTCGTTCAGAGACGTGCCAGCTGCTCAGTTTTTCATTGGCTCACAAACACACCGCTCTAATACCTATTGCACACTATTGACCTGTTTGTCCTGCGAGCTGGCTGCTGCTCTGCTTGAATACTTAACACACATAAACACCAACATGAATGTTAACATAGTTTTCACAGATGTGCACACACACATGCCAGTACACACACAAACACACACGTAGAGCCATCTGCCAGATGCATTAGCCGTCTACAGATGCTCAGGTCAGTCCAGGCTCAGATTGCAGGGCAAAGCACCGGGAAGGAGTTCAGGGGTTCATGGGGGGCTTAGATAGTTTTAACAAGTCAGCTTTCTCAGAGGGGGTTCTCTCTCTCTCTCTCTCTCTCTCTCTCTCTCTCTTGTTCTTACACACACACACACACACACACACACACACACACACACACACACACACACACACACATTTTGTGTATATATATATATATATATATATATATATATATATAAAACCTAATTACGTTAACATGTCTGCAGTGAAACCATTTGAGGTTAAATAGGTGTAATGCATCTTTGGCTGAGATCTGCAAATTGTGATTACAGCAATCATGAATAATGGACTTTTTTGCCATATCAGACAATGTGATCTACCCGAAAGCATAAATCAAAAAGCGAGTGAAAGGTACATCATGCTGTGATTTTTTTTTTTTTTATTGATGACCGGTGCATGTGTAAGAGTTTATTTAAAAAAAATTTTTTGCACAAGAAACACATGAAGTGAAACAGATTTGTCTGGAATGATGAAGTTAAAACATACATATGGGCCTATTTAGAAAGAAAATACCTCTTAACGTATAATACATCATGACTACCACATCACAAGTAAGGTAATATGTGACTTGTGTTGCAGTGACACTTAAAAATCACAGATAAAAAAGGGGGCTTGTGAATCACTCAGGAAGGTAAAATGATAATTCACATGATTTATTTTATCTTCCATAAACTTTACTACAACTAAATATCTCACATACAATTTGCCTCCTAATAAATGTTGACAAAGCATAAAATTTACTCTCCAGTTTTTATGCAGCTCCAATTCACTTATCTTTTAAATGTGCTGCATTGTTCTCAGGTTTCTTTAAGAATAAACCTCTGATTCTCCATCAAATGAAAAATATATCGTTTGGTCCCGACGCATGTAAATTAATGGAGATCAAACTGCAAATTCTGTAGCTTAAATCAAAATCGTGTATGTATTGATCTAATTCAATTAGAGTCTTTGTGTTGCCTCAAATAATCCAACATGACAAAACCACTGCTGTGAAAAATGAAGTAAGAGAGCGAGCTTCTTGGGTTCAGCTGTGCTGCATCTGTTTTTTGTTTTTTTTCGTGCCGACATGTAGCTGCAACACCTGCTTTCACAACTGAGTCAGACATCACCGTTGGACTCAATGACACTTCCTTTCTGAAGGTCAAGTCATCAAAGGACTGCATCAGCTCCAGTAAACTCTCTATAAGCCTGCTTTCGTTTCACAACTTACTTTAGAGGAGTGAAGCTGAACTAGCGACACCTTAAATAACCGAGGGCCAGAAAATGAACTGAACTGTGAACAGAATACAAAAAAAAAAGGAAGGAAATAAAGAGAGACCGCAAGTCACAAGGGAGTGCAGTATTTACGAACACTGTCTAAAGGGCTGCTGAGAGTGAGTCATCACCTGCTGTGAGCTCAGTAAATTTAATAATCTGCAAATAACCGATTCAATCTTTAGGTTATTCTGCAATCTACAACCTTTCCTCTCAACGGGGGATTTTCCAGTTCAATATATTACTCTAATAATCCAAAAATACACTGTACATATTATTTTTGAACAGGAACACTGTGAGGTATTTTCCAGTAATTCTCCATAATTTGAAAAAAAACCCACAACCCTGTCTGATAATTTTGATGATTTTTAGCTCCTCCGTCTGTCTGCCTGGTGAAGATCGATCTTCCTCTGTGATGTGATTACAGTAAGACGCCGACAGTCAATCTGACTCCATCTGCCCATCTAACTTTCTAACTGTCGCTCACACCAGCAGTAAATCCATCAAGAAGCCTTCTATGAACCAATCAATCAATCTTCATTTCGCTGATTATCTCATGTCTGAATAATGATATAATGAAAAACAGTGAGTATCTGGGACGGACCCACTGACCCTTCGACCAAGACGCTGTTCTCAGACATGGAGGCGGCCCGGACAAAGAAGAGAAATAAAGCACCATTCTTTCTTTACAAAGTTTCTTACGTAACATATAGTCTTAAGATAATTATTTCAGCCTCTTTGTTGTTGTTTTTGTTTTTTTAAAGGCTTGCCTGAAACAAGAAATGAGGAGGTGAGAATGAGCTAGTTCTTACGTCGTTGTGAGTTTCGTGATCAGTCTGTTGTCACTTTCAGGTCCTCAACAAAGAGACTTAGGGACGGTGCTGTAATTGGCTCTTTTGTGGGTAATAACGGCCCTCTTCAGCTTTTTACACGTGTCCACTTAGTGCCACGTGTAGTGAAAACATCAGAAGTCAACAGCTTTCTAATAACGCCGTCAAACGGATAAATAAAAGACGTTTCCAAAAGGAAAGCTGAAATCATTTGTCTTGTGTGCTGATTTCTTTTTGACATTGTTGTTTCTGTGCGGGGTGTTTTGAGTCTGAAAAACAAATGAGTAAATGAATGAATGAATGATGAACCCTTGATTAGTCAGTAGGAGACAAATGAAATGTAGGTTTGTTTCAGAGGAGGGTTTTTTTTTTTCCTGTTTTTTTTTTTAACTCTCACTCACAAACACTCAGAGGACTCTAAACAAAGCCCCCTCTCAGAGAAGTGCCCGAGGCTCTGTATAGAAGAGAGCTCTATGGGGATGAGTAGCGTGTGAATCACACTCGGTTCCCAGACGCATGTTTGCTCCAGACTTCACCTCCCCCTCCTGTTTGCCTCATCTCTCTGCCCTCCGATGACCTCCCAGAGGTCAGCGTATCTTTATATCATGTCGAACGCCAAAGACTTGAGAGCCGCACATGAAAAGAGGTGTAGTTAACAGCCTTCACGTGTCAAGCACTGAATTCTCACAATGCTGACTGCGTGTTTGTTTTGTGTGTGTTAACACTCATTTTTTTGTGTTTGTGTTTCCAACTACAGTCTTGTGTATATACAGCTATATCTATTTCCCAAATCCTCACTATCTCTGTAATCCTCACCGTCACTTACTGTTCTTCAAAGATGATCATTTTTCTCAAAGCTTGTTTTAAAAAAACCTCCCGATTGATGTGGACTTCATGGGGTAACAGGATCTCTCCTCTATTTCCAAATATTAAAAATAGTTTCTGGAGAAATTTTTACCTAAAAGTGCAGGACTCTGGCATTTACATCCAGAGTTGCGTGTGTGGTTAAAAATTTGGCAACAATAGCACTTTGGTTAAGGCTAATAAAAGACTGTTAAATGTTTATAAAGTCACTGCTGATTTAAAAAAAAAAAAAAGTATTCTCTCAAAATGAACTCGCTGTTATCAAGTTAGTGGCATATACAGTAAATGTGATTTCTAAGAGACAGGTTAGGATGCTTCTAACAGCGATTCTCACCCAAAAAAAAGTCCAGCATTGAAAGAAAAATAGTGTGTGTGTGTGTGTGTGAGAGAATGAAATATAATCCAGGATATCCATGCACAAGGGTTTGTAATACTCACAGACTGGATTTGCAACTTCTATATGTTAAATTTCATCTTTCATTATGAAGATTGCGGGTCGAAATACAATATTAATTTTGACAGTAAACTAGCAAGAAAGTGCACCTGCATGTATTTGATTGGCTCACGCAGTCCTTTGTTGGATGATGCCGCATTGCGCGACACTAAAAGTTGAGCCTGGTCTACAGTAGAAAACATTTAATTACTTCTAACTATGATCATTTAGGTATGAAAATTCAGGAAGGAATGGTTTGCCGAGGTGCATTTTAATTCTAATTTCACTCTTGTCCGTCACTCTTTGGCTTCCTATTCTTCAACAGCCATTGTTGGCAGCAGCCATTAGCACTAACAAACATTCACGGATGATTTGGCCGGTGCCAACTTTAGTAGCTCTCTAATTTTTGCCAGACGTTTACACATACAGTACGTCTGTTGAAAATATTTAACTGACTTTGGTTAACCTTTCGTCTCAGCATAGCAAACACTAACTTACAGTATATTAAGATCAGAGATAGGAATGTCAAGATAAGGTGAATCAAGGGCAAAAACAGTGATTAACACGAAGAGAGAAAAAAAAAAAATCAGGGTAATGAGAATACAAGAGGACAGTTTAATGAGAGCAGAAGCAGACTGCTTTGTAATTACAAGAGCAGATGTAGAAAATACACGTCTTCTAAAGAGAGACTCTGGGTGTGATTCTCTGTCTTAATCTTTGCTTGTTAAATCTTTGGTTTTAAGTACACAGACTGAGTGGGACGGAGAAACGACGCGAGAGGAGGGAGTGCGGTGAAATGGGGCAGAGAAACAATAAAACAACAAGGTGACACTTTCAGCATGTAAAAATAGCCGTGTCGCGTTTTCAGAAATAACTTCTGTCTGTCTGGGGAACAAAGATGAAAATGACATACTGTATTTGGACAGCTCTACGTCTCATTATATTTAGAGGTTGCGGTTCAGTGCCCTGTTTATATTGAAACTTCATATCTGCATTGTGTGCATTGAGTGTGGCAACGGCTGTTCTAAGTTTAGGAAAGTTTTGTATTTTTTTTCACCCTGCAGTGACCTATTTTTGTC
The DNA here is from genome assembly GCF_022577435.1 of Embiotoca jacksoni. NCBI lineage: Eukaryota > Metazoa > Chordata > Actinopteri > Embiotocidae > Embiotoca > Embiotoca jacksoni. The sequence goes on along the minus strand of NW_027185230.1, from coordinate 17,588,209 downwards.
ACCAGTCACTCTAAATTGACTCATCAGCATGAATGTGGTCAAATGTTCTGCATGACAGAAAACCAGGGTGTCTGGTTCAGTAGCTCTGAGTGATTGTCAACACAAAGAATTATCTCTGCAACCGTTTAAACCCTACATGATCATTAAAATGCCAAATAGTCATCTCCAAGTGAAACTCAAATATACTTTTGACTCTTACTCTGCTTCTCAGATCAGTTTGAGTGACCAATGTTCAACTTTTCATATCTCGCCACCTTCTCAGATGCAACTTGATCTCTAAACCTTGAAATTCCACACAGGTTAGCCAAAGTCAGGTCAGGTTGCAGTAAACTTGTCAGTCCACCGTTTCCTCACCCACTGACATTTCTGCATTGAACCAGAACCAGACACAAAGAGCCCTGGATTTAGTCAAGTCTGCATGATCCCACTGACCCGATCCTTTGTTCACATGCCTCCTCTTACACACAACATCTCTTCAGGTAAGAAACATTTTACAAGCTCTTAGAGTCAAATTTGCTGAATATTTGTCCTTTTCAAACACAAATAGATTTTTGCATCAACCTAAAAGCAAAATGTTGCAGCAACATTAACAAAAAAGGGAAAAGTCTGTGACATCTAACTGCTAAAACACATCTCATTTCGAGAACCACACTGTTGTCTTAAAATCCTCCCTGTGAGAGAAACACAGCCCCTGAGTCATTAATATTAACTAAATTCAACAAAAAAAAATCAATATGGGAGGTTTGTTTCTGCACAGGAGCGTGTCACAATAAAACATTTTTGATCAGGCACAAATCAAAACTCACATTTGCACAGAATAAATCAAAACAGATTGTAAAAGAAGTGTCAGCGGAAAAGCATCTGTTGTTTCCTGCTGGTGATCCTGCCATGATTGATAAACCTGTTTTACATTTCCAAGGTTCACAGAGAGAGAAGCGTCTACAAGGCTCCCCTCTTTCTCAGTAGGTTGTCTAGTGTGCTTTCAAATCCGCCATCGTCTCTGCTTACATTATCAGCAGCTTATTATAATGATTATCATCATTACAACAACTGCTATCATCAACATTAGATGTGTACTGTTCTAAAAAATGTTTTTAATAAGTGTCGTGTACACAGTATACTGTACTCTGCAGAAAATGCAAATCTCCTTCAAAGACTTGGCTGGACCCTTTTCCCCTAAAATAGGTGAGTCAGAGATATCAAATATAATCAGTTGTGGGAAACTTTCAGCCACACAACAATTTACTCCACTCACAGACAACATCCAGGTATGAATCATCCTTCTGGATAATGTTTATATTTCCCAAAAGTTTTCTCTCTTTTAAAAGTCTTGCAGCAACCATGTAGGTCCTTTGTCCTCTGATCTACGACCCACAGGAGCAAAGCTGTGACGGGAGGAGTGTAAAGAGATAAACAGGTTTCCCTTTTATAACGTCAACTTTTTGGGCAATAAAGAGGACCTTCGTTGCCATGGTTACGATAATGAACACACGGTTTAGGTGCCTTCATGTCATGGTTAACATTCGGTTTGAGGGGTTTCCTAGGTTAAAGTCCTAATGTTTTGTGAACTCATCCATCCACCCCAACCTCCTCCCTGCACAGACTTAGTGGTTCTACAACATGAAGGTTTGTATTATTATCTGGTCACCGGACTATAAAGATGGTGCAGAGTCACTCACATGGAAATTACTCGCCTGGTGCAGAAACCAAAACAGCTTCTAGGTTTGCTTTCTCTCATTAGTGTTACCCCCTGCTGAGCTGCAGGTTGCCTCTTGGGCCATAGACATTGTATAGTCGTAACATGTCAAAAATAAAACTATATTCTAGGTGCTCGGGAGGTTTTACTAATAATATATAAGAATATTATATTTACTAATATTTCCTCATTTTTATCAAATGATGCCATGATGTTAAACCACTGTGATCTCAGACTACCAGGAAAAGAGAGATTATATTTGTTGAATCCTGATTTAAAATGTATTTGCTTGTTTGACACCGAATTTAATTTACAGTAAAAAAAAAAATTCAGCTCAAATACCTAAAGTCATATGAAAATACAAGCCCTCACTATAATTAAATGGACTTGATATGTGTGTGCGGGTGTGTGTGTGTGTGTGTGTGTGTGTGTGTGTGTGTGTGTGTGTGTGTGTGTGTGTGTGTGTATTAATCACAATTACTTTTTAATGACATGAAACAGGGCTGTCTGTCTCAGAGGAGCAATGCATTAACCTCTGCTGCACCCAAACACCTGCCCACCGACTTAAAGAGAGTGGAAGAGAGACGGCACGAGAGAAGAGGATCATTTCAATTCAGTGTTAAGAGTTCAAGATGCTACACATGCACACGTGCAGACCAGTATTACCATGGTTTTTGAATATACACTATATAGAGTATGTTTCTGGTATTTCTTCAGCTGTTTCATACAAGACTTATTCATGTTTTTGGTTCCCTCTTCACTGGCTTTCACACAGAAAATGATTTCTGCCCTTATATGAAATTGCCATTTATTTTTGTATCTCAGTCTCCCGTACAAAGAAGGAGGAGGAGTGAAGAAGAGGAGTGAGTCAGTATGGAGAAAAGGTGATTTAAAAAAAAAGAAAGGGGAAAAAAGTAAAAGCCTCAGGAAATTTAATGTCTGTTTAAGCTATCAAAATGTAATTAAACAATATATTTTCCTGAGAGTTGCAGTACTATGAAGCATCAATAAATTAACATACTATTAAAATACTTTAAAAACTGAAGCTACTGCAGATCTTTAATCTCTGACAAAGAGGAGACACTGATGGGGAAACCGCGTGCAGACCTTATGTTTGCTGCTGTCATCTATAATGTATCAGGGGCACATCTGGCACTCGCTGCCATCATACTGCTGATGGTTGACCACACACACGTGCGCAGATTATCTTGGACACTTGAAGTTTCTTCCCCCCCCCTCCCCTAACAGAGACAACACAATCTTGTCACTCCTGCCATGTTTTGTCTCAGCTGAGAGCGAGAGGTCGGGAGGTGACAGCGGCACGTGATTTTATGCTGTCTTCATGTTGGGAAGTAAAATCAATAAAATGCATACTGAAGAAAAGTTTCTGCATAAATACTTAGGGAAAAAAAACAGGAGAAAGAAAACAGGAGTGATTAATGCAGGTGATCTAAGGTAAAAAAAAAAATAATAAAAAAAAATCTCCTGATGATAAATCATTCAGACTTGTGTCATTTTTAATAATTCAGATGAGCATCATTTTTGACCCACGGGATTTGAAGAGATGACGGGGAAACCACTCGCTTACATCCCCTCTACCCGGGAGATCGCATTACCAGCCACTGCATTAGGATGATGAGAGCACCTGCTCGCTCTCATAGCTATTATCAGACTCCGAATGGAGGTCAGTGTTTATGATGCTAAATTAAAACGTGGTGATTAATAATTATGTGTGCAGCGGGAGGATGAGATGAGGAGTACGATTGAGCTTTAACAGCAGGAATCTCAGATTGGAGCATAACAATCATTACAGTTTCATATACTGTGAATAATGACTGCAACTACCCCAGCGACTCTTATTATTTTATACTCCTCATAACAATAATTAATTGTTGTGGTACATGGTATAAAAATAGCCCAATGATACAAACTGTTTTGTTGGGTGTATCTTTGCTTTCTTGTTGAGCGATAACACAGCTAGAATTTTCTTCATTCTAAAAACATTCAGAGAATATTATGCAAAGTTATTGTATGTTTTCAGGAGCGCAGATGAGCAAACTTGCGCACACTTGCATTGTTAAGTTGTGACTGGTTTCTAAGGTTGCGTAACCACTGTGGATACATCGTCAATGATAAAGCCTGGATACTTTAAAACCTTTAACTCAATTAAGTTTATAATATTATCTCACTATTTTCAACCGTTTGTTCTGGATTCCTCATCTAAAGTGAGACGAAATGTCCGTTTCTACTCCAATACTGGAGGGCTTTTATTTTGAAATGGATACAGGAAGTGTTCAGTTTGTATTATTGCATGGTAGGATCAAAACAAGTCGGGTAAATCAAGTCTTAAATATCAATATGACATGATGATGATCATTCCATTGTTTTTAGTGACTCTCTTGCATCTAAAAGAACGTTTTGGGAACAACAACAAAATCCTGAAAACATTCCCAAAACAATTTCTGGTTGGGACGATGCACAGACACGTAACACTCTCATGTCTGTAGGTTAAGTATGAAGCAACAGCATCTTTAACGGTGTCCCAGTTTGGTCTCGACTAAAATAACTCGGCAACAACTGGATGGCTTGCCACGACATTTGCTCCAAAAATCACAGTGCCCCGAGGATGAACTGTAATAATTCGAATGACTATTTTTCTGGCCTTAAAAATAACTCTCATCACCCGCAGCTGTTCTTTTTGTTGAATGCTGATTTACAAATGGTTAACATGCAAACCAAGATGGTGAACTTAGTAAATATACCTGCAACACATCAAGAGACTGAGAGATCAATGTTCTTATCGAACACTTGACAAGAAGCAATCAATTTCCTAAGAGGTTGAACTTTTCCTTTTAGCGTGCAAAAAAACCGTGTAAAGCATATCCAACTGTCGTCTTGTGTACGCTGCTCATCCCCTTCGTCGGGGCCAAATCCCTACAAGGCTTCTACATTGGTTTTCTGAGACCAGCCTCACGCACTGGGTCATGTCAAACTGGGAATTAATGAGTTACAGTAACCATCCAACCGAGCTTAATGAATGCTGTAAAGTGCAGCGGCATATAGCCCCAAAGACACACAAACTTTTCTGAAGCACGCGAGTCATGAAAGGGTGACCACACACACACACACACACACACACACACACACACACACACACACACACACACACACACACACACACACACACACACACGAAAAATGTAAAAAAACAAACAAACAGGCTTGTAGTTCTGTTTCTTTGGCAGCTGTCACGTCTGATCCATCAACGTAAACACATAAAGAGAGAGAGAGAGGGAGAAAACACATAATAATGATGACCACAAACTTCCCATCAACCCACAGAGGAAATGATGTCCTTGCTCCCACATAATGTCACCGCTCCTCGATTCATAAAGGACATACCATTCTCCATCAATACCCACCACAAGAAACCCCACAGCTCCTCCGGCTTCAGATATCAAACAACTTCCAGATTAACAGCAGGGCGAGCAAAACCACAACAATAGCAAGGATATTAAAAGCAGAGTTTGCTTCAGACTGCTGCTCTCAGCAGAATAGAGGACTTATTATCACTGAGGAGGGGAGATAAATCGCTTGGTCATGACATATAGCAGGGGGAAAGATGACTTAAAATCATTTATAATGCTTCTTATGAATAAGACAGAGGACAGAAAGTGACAAAACAGTTTTACATCCTCTAATCTGGTTTCAGAGGTTTGATGAATTCCACAGATTTTTGTTTCTATCTTTTCTGGGAATTCGCATGAAACTGAGACGTGACAAAGGCCTGGTTTTTTTTTTTTTTTTTAATCCATGATCAGCTCATAAATAGCAAAACAACATTCACTGCTTATTTATCCTAAACAGAGCTGCACAGGTTTACAGTACAAACAGCTGGCAAACATGAGGAGGTGGGGCAGGTGTGTGTGTGGGGGGGGATTTGGCAGAGTCCCACTTTTCTGATTACATACATGACAGAAAAAGAGAGGCAGAGTTTGTGAGTGTGGTGGGTGGTCTGGGCAAAACCTTCATCTCCTTCTCTCTCTCTCTCTCTGTCTTACATTTTCCCTCATATTCAGTGTCTTGACCTCGGCCAAGCAGGGCAAGAAAAGAAGGAGAAAAAAAAGGGCTTTGCTGTCTTAATGAGCACCTGTCTGGAGGTGGGGGAGGCCGGGAGAAGGGAAGGGAAGGGGGGGGGGGGGCAGCAGAAATTCCTGTCTGGTTTCTTTGTGTGTTTGTGTGTTGCCAGTCTTGTAAGCCCCATCACAACAGAGATCGCTGATTACTTGTCATTTGCTGATGGACCAGCCACAGGTGCAGGTTTTTCCTGCTCTGTTGCTCTTTTCAGAGCGTGCTCAGATGGAGATTTTGGGCCTTGGTCTAACCAGAGGCAAATATTTGGCCACAGTCAAGTCTCTGTGTCACACCCTCAATCTTACCTCTCCTCTTCTCTGACTCAGTCGGAGAGTCATTCAAGAATCTGATACAAGGACAGATGCCATGTGGCTCGACTACAGGAAGGCAAACATCTTACTGTTTCTTGTCTGAGAACGAGAGCGGAGAATGTCAAAAAACGATGATGAATACATGACGATACTGGTTTTGTATGCGTGCAGATATGTTACGGGATCACGGTGTGCATCTTGAAGTCTAAGATTAAATTTAAAGCATTAAATGTTACACAAAAGGTACTGATGTCCAAAATTAAGCTACGGAGCTTTTTAGCCGTGTTTTATTTGCTCTGCGCTGTCAGAATATAAACTGCTCTGCAAATGAGGAAAGTTGAAACACGAGTTTGAATGCACTGTGTGAACTTTACTGCCCCTCAAAGAGTACACAGCCCTCCTCAAACTCTTAATTGAATGAAATACTGTGGGACTTACTGGCGCTGGCATAATGTGTAAGCGGTTGGTTCACCTGCAGCAGTTCATCATCCAGCCCTGCAATTAGTGTCACCATGCTGTAGAGACTCGGCCTTCATATTGATTTACCTGCTGAGGCTTTGTCGACCGGCATCAGGTACAAACAAAAACCCCTTGAAATAATTAGTTTGTCTAAGTTTTAAGGTAAAATAAATAATTCAGCAGCTGAATTTGGTCTAAAGCTCCAGACATAATCATTAAAGTAAGCCAGCTGTCCCAGACACACCTCACAAATATGATGGAATACATTTCTTAAAAAAAAAATCACTGAAAACTCACTCACAAATCTGAGGCTGGTTTGTGGGTCCTCTACACTTTCCAAAAAAAATATTTAATTCATTAGGTTTAAATACCAAAAAAATCAAAGCGTATTATTATGAGTTAACAACTCCGATGAACAAAGGCAACAAAAGAGCAGAATGGAGAGGTGGGGAGGGAAGATAGGGAGCTAATACGGAGAGAAGAAAATCCTGAGTGGTGTGATAATAGACAAGATCTTCCTGTTGTGCAAACCTCAGCAGCGAGGATGTCCCCTGCAGCCACGCTGACTCCAGGAGAAAAATGTCTCCCTGATTTGGCCTCAGAGTAAAAACTGATCGTTGTTGTTTGTTTCACTTCACATCATCTGAAATAAGACGGAGCAGGCAGGAGCAATAAACTGGATCGCTGTGGGACGACTCTGATTGCTTTTCTATTACGCTGGAAATGCTGAATCAGAAAATTGTCTCTGCAATTACACTGGCCTCCAGCAATAATAGATGATTCGAAGACAAAGAGACTCATTCTGCCATTTGGGATATAAAAAAAACAAAAAAACCTCTCTCCTTAATTTGAACAACTCATGGATGAGAAATAAACTGACGTTTTCATGATTTATTTCTTAGTGATGCTGCACTTTATTTAGTAGCTGTGCATGACCTTGTAAATTGCGAAACAGATGTTGTAGTTTTTCAATTCCAGCTTTTGCAGAGAAACAGTACTCCAGTTTATTTTGAGTTTTTCTATTCAAATAGTGTTTTAAAGTTGATTAATGTCTGAACTTTCTGCTGAAAAGAAGGAAACACTTTTCGCGTCCGGTAACACTTTGGGGAAGGCAGCACTCTGCATTCATGTATAATTAAATACCGTAAACAATGTAAGCAGGAGAGCTGAGGTTCATCCGAGACAATGTTTACTCTTTCAACTAGGCCTTCTGGGACTCCTCTGTTTGGTCTGCAGACTTAAAAGTCTCATCCTCCATCTTTAGAGCGGTAAATTAATGGGCTGTTTGAAAAGAACCATACAGTACAGCCAAATAATGCATATACAGCTAAATGCATTTTTATTGCTTTGATATCCAGTTTTAGAGCTACTTCAGAAGCTGCCTGGACTTTGTATCGTAAACATTTTGCTGTATTACAAAGTAATAAACCTGATTAATGCTCAGCTCTTGGCTGAGCGACTGAACAGATGCAGAATGGACCATTTGTGAAACAGCAGCCGCCTCAGTTATATTGGCACAGTCCAACGCAGGTTCACCACTTGGACTTTCATGCCGTCATAAAAGTGTCCATGAAATCCTCCGAAGTTGTGAATTTAGCAAATAAAGACACAACACCTGAATACGTTGTACTTTAACACGAATGACAAGATACGACACCAGAAATTATATTCAGCTGCTGATATTTCAGCCACTTCTTATTCCTCGGCTGTCAAATACAGCTGTTTTGTCACAGCTGTTGGAGTTGGAGAGATCCGCAGAAGGTGCCGTTTTGCTGTCCGAGCAGTCTTACTCACTGTGATAAGGAAGGTCGAATAAGGTCAAATGACAAAGTACAAAGAGGGTGCGGTCGTCGTGGGCGGTAGGACGGAACAAACCTAGAACTTTCACACGGTTCAAGTCCGTGATAAATAAAAAGTCAAACCTAAACTACGATCTTTTCCTCTCCTCGTTTTTGGTGCATAAAATTAAAGCTTTGTTTGCTTTATGAAACAAGTAGAGAAGAAGACCACTGACATGCACCATCTATTCAAAATCTTCAAAAAATGTCCCCTCGGGGATTAATAAAGTATATACCTACCTACCTACCTACCTATGTAAATATCTTTTTTTAGTGACAGACACTCCTGGGTTAGCATGCTCAGACACACAGTATGTGTGAGGGCAGAAAGTGAGAGAGGCCTTTGAGCCTCTTTGGAAGAAGCGCATTTCACTAATGAGTAAATTATTAAAAAGGAAAAGCCTCTAAAAGTACAACCGCACAGAAACACTCATTTAAATATTCTGTTTTTAGCCCAAACTGTCGAGAGGCAGGAAACTCAGAAGACCGTTTACTGTATCAAGACTTGAGTGTTGAAATCTTTTTCTGTTGGATGTCGTTAACGTTTCAGTTAAGTTCTTGGCTCAGGAGAGAGAGAAAGAAACCACACCTGTCACTGCACATGCACACACACACACACACACACACACACACACACACACACACACACACACACACACACACACACACACACACACACACACAGTCTCTCTCTCTCTCTCTCTCTCTCTCTCTCTTTTCAGAAACTATCTCCAGCAGGGAAAAGTGGAAAGTGTAATGACTACTTTGTCCTGAACAATTTCTCCCAACAGTGATGATTAGATCTGCATTCCACGCTGACGCTGTCACCATCAAAGAGGAGACAGAAAACCAACCACCAATCCTCGAGGTTACAACCATTTTTTTTTTTTTACTTCATCTACCTCTGAACACAGAAGGAACTTGAAAAATCTGGTGGAACTGATTCTCTTGAGGATACAGATGATATAATAATCTCCCTGTAAATGTCCCATAAATCAAAGAGAGGATATGAACACATCTTCCTCTGCTCTCTTTTAACACTGCGTTGTGTTTCACATGGTGTTGTGGAGCAGAATACGGACAGCAATGTATGTTTCTTTAGTAGTTGTTGTTTTGGATTAACATCAAGCCTCTTCTGGTCTGACGATACATTCTTAATGCGTTAGGAGTTTTCCTACGGAGACAAACATAAATATCTGTCCTGAAGTCTGGCCTACAACATTTAGATTTTCTATCCTGGTGTATGTGTGCTTTGTATGTGTGTGTGTGTGTGTGTGTGTGTGTGTGTGTGTGTGTGTGTGTGTGTGTGTGTGTGTGTGTGTGTGTTTATCATAACTTTCTTTTCATCTGGTCATTCAGTGAATTCATGCACAGAAGGTTTCAGAGAAAGACTATTCTCTTTCTTGCTTTAAAGGTCAGCGAACCTTTGACACATCTTGCAGCTTTCTCTTTCATTTCAGACTTTTGATTTTGCATCTCTCGATAGATTCGACCTTGTTAACTGTAGAAAAAAAAACACAGCACCACTCACAATATTGCATGTGTGTGTGTGTGTGTGTGTGTGTGTGTGCGTGTGAGAAAAGGTGGAGAAAGGCAACTCTCCTTGCTGCTGAATTATTCAATTTCATACAGCGCTGTGTAGATATTCATGCATGATATTGGATGGGAGGGTATGGGGGAGGTGATGGGAGTGAGAGTGGGGGGGGGGCGTAAAGATATCAAAACAAAACAAAGATATCAAAACCACTGTCCTCATTTGTATGCATGTCAGCATCTGTTTGTATTTGCATGCATGCTTGCATCATGTATGTATTTCATGAGCTGGGAGATATTTGTACGGTGGCCCGAGGAGCTCAGCGCGCTGCAACGTGAGAATTAAAAACACACAAATGGACACGAGCAAACTCATGAAAATCTTATCATCAATTTGACAACTCAAGTGCAACATTTAAAAAGAAAATGCTGCAAATACAAAACAAAACATTAGCAAATACAGAAATGCTGAAACAAAAATGAAACAAAAAGATGGATGTGGCTGGTACAGGCTTGCTGTTGCCATGGTGACTCATGATTTTACTGTCGACTATCCGTCAGTGGATAGAGTTGACATGGAAGTTAGTATTTTTTTTAATTTTTTTTATTATTTAAAGCTTGTTTTCCTATTTGCAGTTCATTTCTGTGTTTGGTTGTATTTTACAACTGTGCTGTCAAACTTGTTAAGATGCTGTAATGATTTGTTTGTGGGTTTTTTTTAGCTCTCAGAGCCACAATATATTCAGCATAAAACAAAAAAATTGGTGAAGAAGGAAAAAAAGATAATTACAATACATTTGCTACTATTATGATAAGAGACACTTAATTTACAAATCCTTTGCTTCACATAAAAAAATAAAAAAATAAATCCAACGACAACGCTTCACACTCGTCCGTTCTGGGTTTCTTTACCAGCAACTCACAATATGGTGAATAATTATCAGGGTAGACACTGTATCATTCAACTATTGTCTGTGTGGATGAGTGAAGACATGCCCACTCCTCTGTCCTGCCTCTCTTTTCTTACTGTTTTCCTTTTCTTTTCCTCTTCTTTGTCTCATTTAATAATGATTCTTTTCTGCCCGAACAATGATTTTATTTGGGGGGTGTGGGGGGGTGCGAGGGGTCAGTCTTTATCCCCCCCACCCCCCTTCAAGTTTCCCACATGCCACTTAATCTCCTCCGTTTTCTCTTTCTTGCCGTCTTTCACAGTTTGCGCTCTCCTCACTTTCAGACACTACTGTCTTTTCTCCACTAACCATTATAATAATAATAAAAAAAAATTGTTCCATATTTTCTCTGCTTTTCTGTCTTTTAAACTGAGAACAAAAAACATCACAAACCTGTCAAAATCTCTGTTTTGAATATACATGGGAAACCTCCATCCTCCAGGGGTGTGGGGAACATCCTTTCACAAGTTTCACTTCTCTAAATAATTGGTCTGAGAGACTTCACTGTAAAGGAGTGTGAAGCTACAGAGAGGAGGTGCAAAATGTGTGTGAATCACAATAGTCCACGATGGTCGCCGGCCACATAGTAACGTATGCATAGTTAATCTTTTCCCATACATTCAACCAGTGTGTCAGTTTGGGGCAGCCACACAAAAGCCTTTTGTGCGCTTCCAGTAACCCCAAGCTTTGCTGGTCATCTTACTTAATTGGCTATGCTCTGTTTGTGGTATTGACGGAGTGTGTGTGTATGTGTGTGTGTGTGTGTGTGTGTGTGTGTGTGTGTGTGTGTGTTTATCCGGTGTGAGACAGAGAGAGAGAGAGAGAGAGAGAGTTTAATGGGGAAGGAAAACCATCTGATTAATGATTGGACTTGTTGTTTGGGACTACTGGAGAAGTTTGAAATCACTTTCTTGAACTTGAGATGACACTTTTCCAAAAGAATTGACAGAAGCAGAATTAATTTTGTGCACTCACATTCTGGTGTTTTGAAAAACCTAGTTAAGCAATAAAGTTGGGAGAATTACCATCACAATATTTACCAGTGGGTCCAGGAGTTGTGTACATATTGGGAAGTCAGCATTTAGTACTCCATGTTAAAGGCATGTATAAAAGAAGCAGCATTGTTCATGCGCTGCAATTTGAAGCTCGTCTTATGTGTATGTAGGAAGCACAGTCAAAAACTTTCAAGACTTTGCCTATAACAAAACCAAGTGGTCCCTCAGTGCAGTGAAACACCGCCCAGCACTTCTGCAACACCTGCACACTCGAATGCTGCCTGGAAATTGGATTCTGTAAAATACTTTTTCAAAACAATAAACCTTCAGCTTGAATTTTATTTTGGGGAATAGAAAAAAATTGCAGTGAGTAGAGGTGGTGAGGAGCAAGGATTGTGTTCCAGGCAAAAGAAAACTCAAATATTTGCCCTCAGACGTCTTTTGAGCGTCACAGTAGAAAACTCTGTGTTGCCAGTCTGATCTTGGGGGATAAAATCACGGTGCATAACCTCCGTGAACGTCAAAGACCTGTCGTGCCTTTTTCTGTCTTGGAGAGGGATGTTCTGTCCCACTTGAAATGATAATGTCCCTGAAAACGCTGCCAGTCAAATGATGTCTTTGTCATTTCTGGAGCTTTTGATGGTGAAATCAAAAATATACACGTACCAGTGGCTACAAAACCACATTCAACGCAGCTGCTGATGTTATTCAAAACGCTGAAACTTGGACAACTTAGTCACGAAAGTACTCCAAACTTCTTATAGCACATTACTGTGCTGTGCCTCATTAGTGCATCAAGAACAGTCTCAGAACTTTTTACATGTTAACTACAACGAAGGAAAGTGATAAAAGGAGTTTCAGGGTAAAGACTGAGATGAGTTTGGTAAACATAACGCTATCATAGCTGTGTTAGTAAAAAAAAACTAAAACAAATCCAATAAGGAGCAGGACACAACTGCTAATGTTACCAGAGTGGATGTCCCATAAATATTTGGTTTTAGTTTTGCTATGATTGTATGTAACAAAGAGTTCTTGAGTCTATTCCTTACACCCTCTAAACTTCTACAATCTCAACTGTCTGTGTCAAACCGCTAACATAACGCTGGAGGACGGGCTTGTGGGTTAAAATTTGAGCTACAGTTACATGCAAACTTGAAGAACTTTAAAGCTGCCTTGTAATAGTTGCTGCTGTAACCTGTGATTGTGCAACTGCTGTACATGGGAAGAGTTTAGCTAATGGACATTTACTTTCAACCTCCCTCAGGCTAGCACACAGATCTGCTCTCAAACACACACACACACACACACACACGCACACACACACGCACACGCACACACACACACACACACACACACACACACACACACACACGACACTAACTTCCCCTCTCCGGTGCTCAAAAATACCACCACATGCTGACCTTTCATCTCCTTTCCTTAAGGAAGCATCTCTACCAGCAGGACATCCTTTAACTTTGTCCGCCGGGACATGGACCAGCGGAACGGAGGGACAGCGAGTTTGTCATTGTTTAGAACCACTAGTCTTCAGGTCGCTCTCATTTTTCTAATGTACTCACAAGGACTCAAATTAGGCCTCGGAGATCTCCAGTCCAGCAGTTTTCTCCGAGCTTCCTGAGCTTTTGATTAATCCTGAAATGATCTAAATGTGTCCCAGTATGCGTTATTATTTCCAGACCGCGATGTTGCAGTTCAGCCGAGTCCAATTGCGAGTACAGAACGCGTTCCTTTGTTTCCCGTCGAGCCTTTTTTTTTTCTTTTTTTTTTTTTGATGAGAAAACATTTTGTGGGAAATGTGATGAATTTCGGAGGCAGCGGTGGAATCTGCAGTGTCTTTTTTTAATTTTTTATTCCTGCAGATAGTGAAACAATAAGCTCACTTAGGGTACTGTGCACAAAAGAAAACAGTGCAAGCGTTTCTTTGATCATGAATCATGTTTCATAATCATCCCCGGACCAGTCATGCAGCACGTATAAGTCTGTGAACCAGCATGACTGTTTGCTGCCCTCTTCTCTGATGTGTTTTACAGTTGTTCCTCATCCGTGGTCACTCTTGCTTATCAGTCAGCTTCCTGAGTGAAATGAGATCGGTCAGCGACCCGCTTCCTGTCGGTGTGATGCCAGCAGGTTTCAGCTACTTCTCCTCTGAGGTCGAGTCACATCTCAGTTTGAAGTCACAACTGTTGCTTTCTTCACACACTTCCCTTGTTGCTCAAGTGTTTGGTCACGATCGACATTTTACCACAATGTGATGACGATGAGAGGACGGCCGACTCATCGGCGAGGTCAACAACCTATAAAGCAAGCGCCATTTTTTGTTTTGTATATGAGTTGATTGAGTCTAAAATGACTCACACAGACGTGTTGCAGGGCTTTTCCAGTGTCCTCATTGGTTGTGCGTGTGTGACTAATCAGATTTACATGACAGCTTCTTTGAATTTCAGAGGAAGATGACTCAAATTAGCTTTAATTCCCCCCCCCCCCCCCCAAAAAAAATTCCAAATGAGAAACAGCTGTACATCAATTTAAGAGGACCTATTGTGCTTTTCTGTATTTTCGGTCATACATATACCATATTGTTAAAATGTTAGGTGTACATATTAAATGTGGCCTGGAAATGAGTATAATAGGGTCTCCTTTAAGTTATGACTTTCTCTAATTATGTTTTTTGTCAAATAATGCAAATGTGTGTAAATCTGTCAATCAACTGTCACGTGTATAAAGATTCATCACAGTGATGCTAATTTGTAGCTACTGTGAAAAACAAAATTAACTGAATTGAACTGTGTTCAAGGACATTTCAACACATTTTATGATCAACATAATCAAGGAAGCACACTTTTTATGTTATATATTTCAACAATGATTGTTAAAGTACCTCTTTACTCTTTACTGTACTATTGATTTATGTTTTTTCTTCTGTGCTCATCTCACAAACATTTGGTGTCGGTGGAACCTCCTGAACAAATATACAGTAAGTGAAAAGATAACTTCCCCTTGTTTAATCTTGGTGTTTTGGTATGACGAGAATGCACACGTGAGAGCTGCTTCAGCTTAAAGAAAATTCTCTTTGTCTCTCTTCACGCCAACTGCTTTGAGGCACAGCGAGAGACTTACCGGCAACACTCACTTTGCATGGAGGCATGACATGACATGTATACTTCTGCACCGAAACCTGAGTAAAAAACAAACACACACACACACACACACACACACACACACACACACACACAGAAATGCAGTGCCCACTGTACCTCCCTCAGTGAAGCCCAGGAGGCAACACCTGGGAAGGTCTACGTCAAGGAAGTATGACAGCCACAGCTGTCTTACTTACACACACACACACACACACACACACACACACACACACACACACACACACACACACACACACACGTACATGTACATCCTGCCATCTGCCTCCTCGTATCAGCGGTTTGATTAATAACTGCTGTGGTTTTGTTAGCTGTCTCTTTTTGTCTTGTGGCCCAGAGTGTTTAAATGTCTCTGCGTGTTGTTCTGCCCGTTAACACAGTAACACAGGATATCCAACATTGTTCTGCGCTCAGGCGCTGCTACAAAATAAAAAAAACAACAACAACAATACTTTTGATGGCATACAGTAAAAAGCTGATATTGAATTTGATCAAATGAGAGTCTGGGGTCACAGTGCGCTCAGGACACCTTCAAAATAATAAACCTGAAGTCTTGAAATGGCTGTTTTATTAGTCAAGAGGGATCAATAACAGATGAACGAGCATTTAGAGAACCCATTTAAAAATGTTACGGTCATCTCACTCCTGTACGTTTTGTTATTTCCATTTATTTCCTTTGTTCCCTCTTGACGTGAGATGTACAGGCGAGAGGAATACCCCACGCAAGACTAATACAAAAATTGAAAACCCCTACTAAATCATTTATGGCCTCTATAAGTGCAAAATGCTCTCTCTCTCTCTCTCCTCAGGGAGGACCAGGGAGCCATGAAAGAGAAGTCTTTACCTGTTGTTACCGTGTCAGCGCGGACAACAAGACGGAGGAGGAAGAGGTGAGACAGAAACATACAAAGAGAGGTGGAGGATGATAGAAGATGAAATTGGAGATCGGAGGAAAAGCACAGAGATGAAGGCAGAGTAAGAGAGAAAGAAAACCGAGGTGGCGGCCTGAGATTTGACAAATGTGTTGTGGAGACTCAGACAGTCTTAATAAATGTGTTTTTGATGAACGGACAATAAAAAAACAGTCTGGTAGAAGCGATCCTCGTTCTGATCTCCTGCACTGGGAGACATCGTTGTATGTGTGCATTTAATATTGGTTTGGATGATATTTTTATGGGAATCATAAATGTTTGTGATGAATCATACAAAATCTTTCTTCAACATTTGTGTAAATTACATTGCCCGTAACCACAGAATAAAAGGCTTATTGGTCGAAAAAAAATAACGTCACTTGACTGCTACGCTGCAATACAAAAAAAAAAAGCAGTTTCTTTATTTCTTCATATTGTAGATCATTAACTGGTCTTTAAGTTCCCCTTTGAGCAGGTCGTAACATGGAAAAAGTCATCTGGAGTCACGCAGCCAACAACATCTTAAACCACTTAATTGTATTTACTTTATTTTTGCAAACGATGAAGTCGTTTATATAAGTCATCCAAAACTATTTAAATGTGTTAATGCCCTCACAGTTCAACTTCTTGTATATACTGATATCATCATTTAAAGTAACATATACCACAACTGATTTTCTCCCCATTATCAGATTATAATTGATAGAATAGCTCATTGGTGTAGTGATACTCAGATACACACTGACCTCGGCAAAGGGCAACGCACGCTTTAAAGTAATGAGCAGATCTCGGTGATTACACTTCATCAGTGTTGCTAAGCAACAGCTGCCAGACATGGGCAGAGCAAGGAAATTCTTCATGTTTCATGCCACTACAGCGAGAGCGAGGCCGTCGCAGCCGTCGGGTCTTTTCAACGAAACCTCACTTCCTGGTATTCATCCGCTTCCTTCCTGTCAGCCAATTAGAAAACGTTCGTGTCACACTCCGGGCGGTTTGGTTTTTTTAAGTGATATCTACGACAGCCTTGACCTACTACAGATTTCTCTCTGTTGTTTAAACACTGAGATGCACACTGAGTGGACTGAATGTAGGAGGGGGGGGGGGGGGTTGCCAAGGACAGACGATATTGTTTTGACAGATGTGGAAAAGCATTATCTTATATTTAAGTATGTTTGACATTCATTTCCTCTGGGACGGATGGAAATATCCCTGCTGTGGCAACACAGTTAAAAAAACAACATACCAGGCACCACCTTTATATTTCAAATTACATGGGGTGGGACTTTTTTTTATATGCTTTGACTCATTGTTGGATATGTGAGCAGTTATATGGAGCCTTTCTACCACGTCTTGCCCCACACGAGTAATGTGATCCCTGTCACTAAGTGCTGTCATTCCTATGAATGTTCCCGTTCTATAGAGAGCACGGCCATGAGAACATAACTGCTCCCAGGGGAAAGGCTGGAATAGACCGTGTGATGGGAGTTGGGAAGAGCTGATTCAGCACTCTACTCTGACCTAAACCACCCCCCTCCCCCTCTCCACACCCACTGCCCACCCCACCGCCTTTCTTTCTTATCTATCCCATCCCTTCTACCTTCATCCTTTCTAATAGTATACCCTTTATCAAGTCTATCTGTCTGGGAACATGAAACAAGAGAAGGGCTCTGGGGGAGTGTTTGAGGGGGGGAGGGAGGGAGGGAGGGGTTGCTTTAAACAGGAAGACACACAAGGAGAGAACTGTAGGAAGAAAACAGGGGCACTGCAAAAAAAAAATAAAAATAAAATAAAGATAATGCAATGAATGACACCGTCCAAAAGACTTGACGTCATGTTTGTTTACATTTCTATGTACATTTATCTGCTCTTGCGTGTGTCAACAAACCCCACAGAACAAAATGGTGCCCATTAAAATCATTTTGTGGCACCTTAGAAACATTTACTAACTTATGATGATAAAAATACCATAAAAAGACTAAAACCAACAATATGTCAGCCCATGTGTCAATATTGTCCGTCTGTCACACAATTACTAAAGGTACAGAAATGGGTAATATCTATGTAACTCTTTGAAGTCAGTTTGTTTTCTAATTTAAAAAAAAAAATGCATCATTTTTGACTGCGGACTTAAGACACAATTAAATATTTGCTGCGTGTAACACTCACTCAAAAAGCGCCAATATGCATTATGATGAAGGAACATGTCACCCAGCGACTCGATGATGTGATCAAGTTTTTGGTCGAATCGGTTCATTGTTTTGTTCTTTTTGGTGGGATGTGTTGACAATAAGAAAAAGGTTTGATAATGGCAGACTGTTCCTTTAAACCTTTGATATTTGGGCATCCTCTCTTCTCCCTGTGACTGACAGGTGGTCCTATCTTGCAACTAACGTTGTCATTTAGAGGCTTTGGAGTCCATCGTTACATCCATTTATATCTTTTTAGAAGAAGACATTTTTAAAGCACTTCATTCTGATAAACAACGGTCGATATCTACTGCCTGAAAAAAAAAAAAAAATGAATCGTGTTCTTTGTGGAGAGGCAGCAAGCACATACTAAAGGGAGGCAGCGTTTTACGGTGCAGAGTTAATGGAGCGGGCTCAAAAGTGTGAAAGCATTCATCTCAGTGTTTCACTTCACGACCCTTAACTAAATAGTAAAATGTGGTGTGACACGGTGACATTGCACGTGCATGGACTTCTGCATCCGTGCACATGAACATGCTAGACACCTGCAGGGTGTAAATCAGCTCCCGAGGGCCCAGAGCTGCCCCTCTCTGGCAGCTGGTAGTGAGGAAGAAAGAGGAGGAGGGAGGGAGGAGGGAGGGGAGGGTGAGGGGGCGTCCTTCTTCTTCTCTGCTCAGCTTCTGTGGCCCTCTGATGTCGGGGGAGTCTGGTTTCACTAAAACTGCTGCTGATACACATCCGCAGTGGGAGGTTTGGGGATGCTGCAGTGGGCTTTAACAGTAAACGGCAGATAGACAGAGCAAACGTTTGTCTCCCGTCACGCTGATAACATCTCTTCTGGAGCCACACAGTTCAGGCCAACGCAGCGCTTGTGTTTTCTCATCTGTTTATCCGTGTTTCTAATGATAGCCGGATTATCCAGATCTTTTTTTTATTTTTTTTTTAAAGCTTGACTGTTGCTGCCCTCTTTTCAATCCTGGCAACGCTTTGTGTGGCAATTTTATTGAGCAGCAGCGTGTTGATTTGAACACAAAATTTTAAAAAACCCAAAAACAACAGTAATCCTGCAGCATTTAAATCCTCTCATCCGGATACCCACATGTACATGCACGCGCAAAAAACCCACATCTCCTTTTCTAAACAACCCAAATCTGTGAGAAAGTGAGAATGTCCTTGGCTGGTCCTTTTCTAACATGTCTGGACATGTCTCAGAGGAATGCGTGTTATGTATGGTGGCGGACAGACAGGGCATTTCTGGCAGTTCATGCACCAACTACCGACACAAAGTCGGAAAGGTCGATGGCCCCGAGCCCATCTACCTCCGCCAGCCAGCAGCCCCTCAGCGTGGGAAAAACCACTCAGGAATGTCTTTAAGAGACATTGCAGCTCTAATAAACAAGCTCCCTCCTCTACAGGTATGTGCTGCAGCAGATAATGGGGGAATCTGTGTGTCTGCGTGGGGAATTTTAACCACACACAATGAGTGTGTGTGAGCATCTTTGTGTCTGAGCCATTCCTCATCAATGAGCAGTAAGTACACACAGTAAGAGGTGGTAATCAGTACCAATTATCCTCAAACACGAAGAGAGTCAAGAGGAGCATTCCTCCTCAGCACGCTCAAGTCAGGCTTGATTAATCTAAATGTATGTGTGAAGCAGCATGTGGAATTGGTGGGCATGCAAAAAGAGGGAATTCAATTACTAATAAAAGGCATGAACTTGCAATGATCTTGATTACATTATGGTGACGCCTTAATTACCTTCGAGAAATAACGGGACATGTTTATTAGTGTCGTATTGCAATCACAAACATGTTTGTGTCACTCAAGATCGAGCAGACGTCATTCTTTCGGAGCGCCCTCGACAAAGCGAGCTTTGGAGAGCTGCCGTAAAGACTTGGCTGTGATTTTATCACCGAGGGCCCGTAAGTGCAAAACATCACAATCCCACCGAGGATCATTACACACACACACACAAACACTCAACTTATTTTTCCTCACCATTTAAAAGCAAACAGAGACTTTGTCAGTCTGAGTGGGTTTATCCTGTTCTAATTGATCTGCAGTCTGACACCCTGTTAATGGTGATTGTAGGAGAGAGACTGATCACTGGACTACGGCCTGAAGGAAGAGGCCAGATAATGAGGGAGAGAGTCAAAGTGACACACACTAAAACTGAGTGGTACCACAGATTATCTTCCATGTTCAAGTTTTTATCATCGAGGTTTGGTGTACTGTAACCTTACTAAATTTACATTTAGATCAAAAAGCGCACTAATAACTGAAAGTGCATTTCTTTCTTGCCACATAAACTTACTGTGAACACAATATAGTTTCTGCAGATGTTACACAGTAAAAACCTGCATCTCACTGCTTAAATACTTTTTAATTAGATCACACTAGATTTTGAGGCAATTTGATTCCATCTAGTTTCTGTGAGAAACAGTAAAAATATGAATACAAAATAACATGCATTCAGTTAATATTGCAATAAAGTGACAGAAAAGAGTTTGTAGCATGTGTACTAAAATGGAGAAACAGTTAAGTTCCTCGAGGTCATCGAATGTTTCCCGTTCAAGCGTCACTTCTCTTTGTATTTGTTTCATTTGGAAAACAACAAAACTATGCAGCATCTGGTAAATCACGACACAGACACAACCCGGTTCCTCTGCTAATCTCGGCATGTTAAGCTGTCCCCTCCTGCCCTCTGCCTTCACCACAACTAATGGAGCTGAATTCACAATTGAGTGGTTACTCATTTATTTTACAAATTTTTCTCCATAAGGCCTGAAAAAAATAGAAAGACAGCAGTAAGTAAACAGATATTCAGGTTAATGTCAACACCTTCATACTGATGTTAAAAATGAGGGTTAAAAGTAAAAGAAAGTAAAAACGTTACTGCCAAACAGCCGCTGACTCTCAGCAGGCAGGTTACAACAATATTAAAGCTCAGATTACTTTGTACACACTGAAACACCAAACTATTGTTCTTCTTTTTGGGAAGTGAGAATGAAGGTCTTAAAATGAGAAAAATAAAAAAGAGGTGTTTTTAAATTTAATTGGCTTAATGTGGACATCTATATTTACTTATTCCCGCTGTTAAAGCTTAAACTTGCACCACATTACTTAAATTTAAAAAAAAAAATCCTATGTAGATAAATGGGATGAACAAGAATGTGTTTAACAAAACCTCAACATCAGAATCAATATAAATAAATATCAATCTGCAATAGTAAGTATCATGTGTGTATCAAACAAGTTTTCATCTGATCTGTGATGATGAATAATTGTCTTCAGATTTATATAAATTGGTATGAAAATTGCGTGTTGTTGGATAATTTGGGATAACTTGAAGGTTTTCTCATGGGGACAACACGGCCTACATTCCCATGGTGGTGGGATGTCGCGGGTCGTCTTCTGTCACCGATAGTGAACAAGTTAAAGGTCAAAGTCAGAGGTCAATGTGAGACGTCTGACCTCTCTAATGTTGGACTGCTTTATTTTGCTCTCACTTTGCTCGTTACACTTTCAGTTTTTTGTTTTTTTCTATCCTGTCATCCACAAGCACACGTCTGCAGCCCAAAGACTGGAGAGAGAGAGAGAGAGAGACACACACACACACACACACACACACACACACACACACACACACACACACACACTGGAGGGTATAAATCATCTCCTATTTTGGTGATGCTAAAATTTGGGTGAAGCGCTTTTTTCCTTGTCGTCACTTCCCCTTCCACTAAACTCTCTCTGACTAACATCCACGGGCAGAGTCTCTGTTAAGGTATTTCTCCACAGCCGTCTCTCTAACCAGCGATGTGGCAACACCCAGATTTGGTTTTCCTGAAATGATATGGTTTAATCTGGTTGCGAAGAGAACATCTACATGTGCATGTGTGGATTTATGAAAGAGTAGTTCACCCTCCACCCTTTTCCCTCTGCATTCAGTGGTGCTTTTCCATTTGTTTTATATATTGCTGTATGAGTGGCAACAGAAAAACTGAGCTGGACCATGTGTAATCCTTAAATATTGTATGGTGTGGCACACAGGAGTCTTTAACTCGGTTCACTTCCTGGTTGTGTGCAGGATCAACGGCTGCATCCGGAGACAAATAGAGAAGGAAATAGAAAAGGAAATCTTAAGAACATCTGGTAAGGCATTGCGGACATCAATCAGAGGCCTTCTATAGTTACTTAAACTCTTTCTCACATTAGTGCCGGATGAAGTATTCAGATCCTTCGCTATCCTTCACCTCTATGTGACGTTAGATTATTAATACTGATGCATCAATGCAAAAGCAGTGTTTCACTAACTGCTTGAGATCGAACCAGTTTGAGTTTCTTTATGACTTCCTGAGGGTCTCAAGATAAATGTGAAGGGTCCTAAGATTATTCACGCTAATAAATTATAATTTTTCTTTTTAGCTTTTTAAATAATTTTTTTGCAAAAAAAAAAAAGTTTTTAAAATTTTAATACACATTAAATGAAAGGTTTAACGAGTAAAAGAGTAAGACTTAATTACACAATTAGAGAGAATGTCCTTCCTCCACCACTGACTTGCATGACCTTTTTCTGGTTCTGCCCGTCAATTACGACTACAACGATCCTCATTGAGCCTTTTTGTGTTTCCTTTTCACTTAGAGACGATCCAGTGGTGTAAGTTTTAGTTTGAAACACCTTTATCGTGTTTGGTAATAGTTCTGTGCGACTGTCTTTGGTATAATAATCATCGTCAAAACCTCCTCTGTGTAATCAGAGGCAGCACTTGGGCAGAGTCCCTGGTGTTTAAGCTAAGCCATCATTTGCTACGCACGTAATCAGAGACTAAAATAATCTGTTTATAACATGACTACTAATTTACCACAGGATGACGACAGCCACACGACTCCCTGCGTCGCTGAGTGGTCAGACTGACACAGATGCACACACACGTGGTTGGGGATGCCGTAGATAGAATTCAGTGCATTTGTGTGTCTGCGTGTGTGTGTGTGTGTGTGTGCGTGTGTGTGTGTGTGTGTGTGTGTGTGTGTGTGTGTGTGTGTGTGTGTGTGTAGTTGTTAGCCGAGAGCACTGTGGAAAGGTCTCGAGGGTGAGAGGTTTTTTCCAGCCAGACCCAGAGGCAGCCAATGTCCCACATACATGTAGCTCCCTGAGGCGGAAAACAACAAGCTGACTCACTGACTGACCTTCTATGTACATTTAATGCACTGAAGACCACACCGTCCCTTTGGTCACAGTTTTAAGTTGTTTTCAAGCAATTTCCAGTCAAAAAAAAAAAAAAAAAAAGGTCCGTCAGCCGTATATAAGCGCAGTAATGGATTAAAACTTGTCACTGAGATGACGTTCATGTGACTTCTTGGCAGTTCATACTGACAAGGCAGCAGCAGATAGCAATGCAAGGTGCTTCGGAAAGGTGAGATGAATGGGGCTGAAATACAGACCGCACACTATCTTTACCCCTTTTTTACGAAACAAAACCTGAAGCTCTCTTCATAATAAGATACGCTATAACCCTAATGAATAAAACATACAGAAAGTGGCCTTTCAAGCAGCATTAATTTGATAGTTTGGCCAATTTGGGGCAGGATTGACATTATGACCTTATGAAGTTATGGTGAAAATATGGGAAAACAAATGTTCACCAAGCAGACTTATGTACGTGCAATATTCATCTTCTTTTTAGCTCGGTTTTGGTCTCCACTAGTTCCTGAAGGAAATATCTCTCTGGCCATTATGTTCACCATCTGATTGCTGACTTTATGGATCTGCCGTTTGCTGTTGGGAGGTGGCGTACAGTGAGGTTTTGTTTCGATCCAAAGCCTCAAAAAAAAAACATCCTGATGAGAGCAGTGAATGTGCCGAGTCGGGTGATAATTAGGTTGTGAGCCTTCTCACATTACACGGACATTTGACCCTTTGTTAGTATAACATGGAAGTAAAACTATTGATTAGTGCAGCTTTAACCAGCAGCACAAAAAAACAAAACAGATCTGATTCCTCTCGGTTCCCCAAAGGACTGTGGCTTATCTACATGTACAACCAGTTATCAAATGCAGAAAAATATGGAAGAACTGATCTCCTTTGCCTGTAGAGTAATCAAATGTTGTGAAATGTGAACAATTTCACAGACAATCTGACGAGTAGTTATTCCCTCTCAGGCAACCGGCAAAATCCAGTCTAACAGGTAATTGGTTCCCCATACAGCACCGTGGTGTGCACAGACTTTTATATTGATTATTCATAGCAAAGATGAGATATTTCTGCTTCATCCTGGTTGTTGTTTACTTGTTGTTTGTGGAGACATCCTCTACTTCAGAGCTTTGTTGAATCCTGAGTCAAAAAGCTACGTGGTGATGTTCACACGGACTGTCGGCACTACTCACTTTTAGGTTTTCTCGCACACATATACATAATGCATAGTCAGGCCTTCTGTTCATGCGCTCAAGCTACAGTAGCTGTTCTTCTTCTTTGTCAACAGTGTGAGATAAGCCTCCGTAGAGACAGTGACAATCTGATTAGACTGAAAGGCAGCATTATGGCATAATCACATCATTATAATCTCAAAGTAATTATCAGCGGACTATGAAATGCAAATGAGCAACACAGAGATTTTGTATAAATTTGAAAAAAGAACCTCCAAATATCTTTTCATTCCAGAAAAGATGAAATGGTGCTTGTGAATGTGGTTTAAAAAGCCCAGTGCTGCAGCAGAGCCAGATTTAAGTCATCTCTTTAAATATAGAATACATGGAGGCACTCTCATTCTGTGATGAAGCACATTTCTAATATTTAAAGCCATTTCATTTGCAAGAGAAGTTCAATAGTAGCTTCTCATTGGTGCAAGTGAAAGGATGAAATCATTCATACTCATGCTGTATTGCTTCATGGCTGGAGAATGCTGTTGTACACCACTTTAAGTGTTTTAAATCAATGTGACCCAGATCGATACGGCCTCTTCCTGTCCGATTGAAACTAATTGCAATGATTTTGTTCTGCTGGATGTGACCGGGAGAGAGCTGAAGAGAGGGCCGGCATTACTTGGAGGAACTGATCCTGAACCGCTTTTGACCTTTTCAGTCATTTTGAAGGCAGCTCTTCTGTTTTCGTATAAACACGGCGTTAACGACGAAGACAAGCGAGTCTTTGTGTAACCACTTTTCTTTGTGTCTGCTCAGGAAGCCTGATCATAAGACTCACAGGACTGTGTGCAATCTCAGCAGATTGTCACACTGCAGAGATGAATAAAGTATCATCACACTGCTGCAGCTGGAACATTGTTTCTGTTACTGCGCATTTATTATTTTTCCATTCTGGGAAGCTGAACAGGAACTGATTGTGTGTTTGTGGAGAGTAAATTTAGTGGAAACAAACACGAGCAGGTAAATGTCCTTTATAATCGCCCCCACCCGCGTTCTCTCAACAGCTGTAACTTAATAGGATTGGTTTTATGTTGCTATCGCTCGACGTGTTTAGCTAACCACAAAATGTCACCGGGTATTTTGAGGCATTTTGAGGTTAGTTTCTGTTTTAAGCTGTGTTGCTGGGGATTAACGTGTGAAGGGACGTGTCACAGCGCCTGAGTCACTGCGTCTGAGATAGACGGTGATGTAAACCAATCCCTCTGACATTATTTTCTTTGCCCTGACTTTCTGAGCAGCTTTCCACTTCAGTGAAGCCCGTTTCATTATCATAGATGGTGTTATTAGATTTGTTTTAATACTGATGCAAAAATGTGGGAGCAGCATTTTACTGTGATGGTTGGAAGCTGTGGTCTCTAAATCTACTGAGTTTCTTTACATCACATTAATGAAAAGCTGAACATAAGTATTGTACTCACTTATTTGTACAGAGCAGGAAACTACACAATCATGTTTCCTGCTCTGAGCTACACGTTGGCATGTGCCGCAACTGCAGTTACTGTAAGTCTTGCTCTTCAAAAGCTCATCCATCTCTGACAATAGGGCTCGACTTTGAAGAATAATTGTTTTCAGAAGCATAAGTCGGCAGTTTAGGAAGATTAGGGTTTAAAACTTTAATTAAAAGCCTCCGAACGAATGATTCACAAGAGCCCAACAATGCACGGAGGAGAAATCAGCCACAGCTGTGAAGCAATCTCAGAAATTGGGATCAGCTGGAAGCTCGGTTTCGAATAAGCATACATAGAAAACATGAAGATTCATCTGGCACATATACAGCCGAAGTTTGGTCTTACTAACTGAGCTATTTTTTAAATATTAATAAGGCTTTGCTTTCTTGAAGAAACTGCATCCAAGAACCAGAAGTGTTGTCTTTCAATGTACTTTCATTGTAACGGGGAAAGTATGACCTTGATCTCGACCTTCTGATTCGGTTTTCTGTCTGTGTTGAAATCCTGTTTATACTGCTTCCAAAGACATTTACTTCAGAGCGCAGAGAGTCTGTCTCTCTCTCTCACTCACACATCTGTTTCCATCCCTTTAGAGGATATTGGACTGACATTTATTTTCTTGGAGACTCACCCTAACCCGAACCCGAACCCCCAAAAATGTATATGGGCTTGTTTTTGTCCCCAAAAAGACATCGAGTCCTCACAGCGTGACTGTGTAAACAAATTTAGGTCCCCAGAACATGAGTAACACAAGCACACACACACAAATAATAGATCCCTGCAGCGGTTCAGTTTGATTAATGGGCACACTGAGTCTAGCTCACCATAACCAGGAATTTGCTAGCTGCTACATTCATAAACAACAACGTGCCACCATGTTGTTTACAGCGAAGCTTTTTCATGTGTTCATCTGGGGGATTTTATCTGTGTCGTAAAAATCTTCCGGGTTATAGTGTGAGGAGAATTTCCTGTGAACTTTACTCGTGCTGTTTTTATGTCATCTTTCATCGGGTGTGGCTCGTTACCTGCCTCCACCTTCCTCTTTTTGAATTTTAAAACTGAAAACCGAAAGGCTGTTTTGTTTTCTTTCCTTATGACCCATCGTCTGTCTACACCTCTGCTGTAGAGGCAAGTCAGGTATCTTTTATTGCAACAATGGATGACGTGAGAGGAATCCCTTGTAGTGACAAGTCCACACAATTATCACTCTCAGAATTTCCCTGAGCTCTGTGGAGCGTTTCATCTTCTTTCAGCTCGTTGTTTTGGTTTTATTCGCCTGCACTTTTTACTGATTTGTTTTGAATTTTGTTTCTCTCATTAGTGTCATCGCTTCGAGATGCAGCACGGAGCTGCGTTCAGTCAAAAAAAAGCCCAGCATCCAACAGCAGAAAGACTTTAAGCAGCTCAAGCAGCATTTTATATAGATTTCAGTGTCTCAATCTGTGATAAAGCTAATCTCTAATATTCAAAGCAATATTTCCCCAATATTTTACCGACATATTTCCGACTGTTAGATCGTACATAGGTAAACTTTTTTGAATTTTTCTTAATCAATGCTTTTACCTCACCATAACAAACAAGCTCAAAATGATCTGCTGTTATCTAAAACAGAAAGAGACTAAAATGCTTTAAAGAGTAAAGTGAAAAACCTAAAGTCTCCCTGATTCATTTCAATAAGTTTCATATGAAAAATAGAATAATGATAATACAACCCGGTGCCAAAGCGTGTGAGTTTACTAGTGGATACTGTGTCAGTGCCACAGCGTGAAAAGTAAACGCAAATATGACCAAGTTTAAAGCAGGACGTCATGTGACTGATCATGTGTCCAAGTACACAAAGTGATAAAGTCCAGATGTGGAGGATGTTTCAAGTCCGTGAGAAAGCAAAAGTCAGGGGGAATTTCTTTTAAATCACGTAACTTACGTAATCAACTTTGAAAAAGGTGAGTTAAATAACTTCCGCAATGCAAAGTAACATCGTGACGTATTGTTACTTACTTAAAATGACTTATTTTAACCCAATTCGTTTTTGTAGTCGTGTCACATCTTACCAAAACTATGATCTTTTCCTAAACTGATGTTTTATGTTTTTTTTGGTTCCTAAACATAAGGCATGTTACTTCTTGAGGCAAAATGTGACACTGACACAGTATCCTCTGGTGGACTGATGGGTGTATTACATGCTCTGGCACGATACCCAGTTTAATAACACGGATGGGTGGATTACGAGTGCCTGCTTTCTCATGGTTTTTTTTCACTGTCATGGGCAGAA
This sequence comes from Embiotoca jacksoni, assembly GCF_022577435.1. NCBI lineage: Eukaryota > Metazoa > Chordata > Actinopteri > Embiotocidae > Embiotoca > Embiotoca jacksoni. The sequence goes on along the minus strand of NW_027185230.1, from coordinate 17,559,879 downwards.
AGCTTGGAAACGAGGAAACACTTATACTCAAGCCAACTATTTGATCATTTAATTGTTGTAAAGTGGAAGAAAGTCGACCAGAAATCAAATTTTCCACCAACACAAGCCAAAAGCACTGTGGTTTATTTTTAGCCGTCAACACATCCGGACTCAGTGCACAGAGCCATTTTTTCACTGTATAGTTTTAACTTGACCTTCAATTGTTTGACATGAATGTCACGGGACTTTTTACAAGACCAGCAAACGCTCACTTACATATCTATTACAAACACCTGCACGATCTCATCTGGCTTCACCCCCTGCCTGACTTCCTGAGGGAGGGCAGCATTAGGGCTTTGAACTGAGGGGTAACCCGCTGGTGACAGGCTTGGTGGCCACAGACATAATCGAATGAAGATTTCAGTTGTTCTGGAAACCCCAGCTTTAGCCTGCGGGTCTTGGAGGTGGGCCCCAGAATTCAGAGGAATGAGAGGCGGTTCCCGTGCTGGAGCTGAGGACACAAGTTTAAATCCTGCACCGCTGGGAGAATACTGATGAGAAGCTCTGGGATGGTGATGGAGGAGGAGGGGGGGGGGAAGCATTGACAAGCACAGAGCCTTGAACCTGAGAGGCCTGTGGTCCTATAATATATTTATGGGAGGTGTCATTCACTATTGCTGGACCATATCAAAACTGCAGGCCCTGGAAATAATCCACAGCTTCCAGTGACGACACGCTGTACTAGTCAGAGGTTTCAACAAGATGATACACATCTCAGTGCTGCGCTGGCTACCAACACAAACACAAACACAGGAGTGGTCTCGGGTGGAGTTTCACCACGAATGATGGTTTTAAATACATGATTACATCATCTCATGGGCATGTGAGGTACACGGAAAAAGTGAAACAATGCATGTTGTTCCTTCAGTGTGTTTGTTCCTCCCTAAAATAGCTAAAAATGATTAGTTTGGTCATTTAAATGAAACTTTCTGATGGATGTTTATAGGTTTTTTTGGATAGAATATAAACTCAGAGGGATATACAATGAGTCAATGTCATATATTTCATGTTATCAGCTACTTCAATCGAAAGTTTTATTGTCCTCAAGATGTTTATCAGTTCATGGCTTTGGGATCACATCACGTCCGATGGGAGTTTCCATTGCTACTGTTAAAACTGACACAATGGTTTGTATAATATACAAATGAAGGTCACAATAAAGGGAACACCGGTGTTTTGGTTTTGTTCCCACACCTCAGTTAAGCCCAAAGTTTGATCACTAATCTTTATCAACTACAGACTACTTTTCTCTTCCACAGTTTCCTGCATGAAGTCTGAACATTCACTTGCTGATTTATGCTTTTTTTAATAAGAGAACATGAAATGTGAAATTACTCTATATTGGACTGTTGCTGGTTGATGGATGGTTATGTTTCAGTAAGATTATATGAGCCCAAACGTTAGTTTTGGGAGTGTAAAGACCAACTGGATGGTCAACTGCTTCCATCTAGTGGCCACTACCTCACATTACATCTTATCTAAAAAATCATAACATACCTTGACACAAATCATTTAGTAGAACATTCAAACACACACACCGATGATCTAAAACATGCTGAGATATAAGATGTTATATAAACACGATGACAGTCTGATTATGGACCGTAGCGAGCAATAAATAAAAAAATGTTCTCCTTCCTCACGATAGAAAAGTTGTAGTTTCATGTGAATGTTTTGGCTCCAGCTGTTCGTCACTCTGCTAATGAAAACGTTTTCAGTATATGACCAATGTGAAGACACAATTATTAAGTTAAGCCATGTGGTACTGAAAAGGCTTTTTCCATAAATCAGTTGAAGTTCAATGTCTTGCAAAACTGCTATAGGTTACAAATTCCCACATTAATCTAAGAATTTTAAGTGCACTTTGTTTTCATCTCATGACCCCTCAGGTTTATCTACTGTCCCTGTATATACAATGTTTTAACAATTTTCTGCTGATACTTGTGTACTTTTACTTAAGCAGGATTTTTCATGCAGAACTTTCACTTTTACTGAAGTACTTCTTCGACCACTATAATTATTATTAGATGTGATTCAAAAGCAGCTAAATGGTAAAAGGTTGTATTTTAAGTGAAAGACATAATATTCAGTCACCACCAGGTGTCATGCTCATACCTACACTTATATTTGAACACAAACTTCAGAGCATCAGTATACAATAATACAACCCACCACTATTTGTTATATTTTGATGTCAAAGAGGCCAATCAACCATGCATTGTTTGTCAGCGGGTTCATGTTTGATGAAGTACATGATTTTAAAGTGATTTATTTTGTTGTTAAACCACTGACGTCACAGTGAATCTCATTCAGAAACATGAACGTGTTCAGGCATCACCCCGCCGTCCTCAACATGTCGTCAGTGAGTTTAATTGTTGTGCTTTTAACATGTTGTTTCAAAAACATGAACAGTGCTTCTGTTTGAGCTCGTGCACTCATGCAGCACGACAGCAGGGTCGGTCTGGTTCACAAAAGCTGTGATGTCAACACTTTTGTGTGCTGTCAAACAAAGTTATCCAACGTGAAACAACAGCTCGACGGGGATTTCCATATTCCATCTGCTTACTTTTTTTTTTTTTTTACTCAATTATGTATTTATTTATTTAAAAGCACATACTCAAATCCTGTACTTAAGTAAAAGTAGCAATACTGCAGTGCAATGTGCAATGTTGCAGCTGAAGTACTGTATATACCTATAATATAAAATAACTATTAACTAAAGGTTAAAGTAAATGTAGTGGACTACAAAGTACAACAAAATAAAGTGGAGTAGAAGTAGATAGTACTATTACAGGAAAGTAAAGTACAAGTACATCAAAATTGTACTTAAGAACAGTATTTCAGGAAAGTTCACGTTCCACCTCAGGTGTTCGCATCCTGGATGGAGGTTCAGCAAATAGGAGCGTTAGTGTCATCATGGATAATTTGTATGTCTGGTATGAAATTAATAAAATGTCTATCAGAAAACAAGTAGGTTCCTTTTCTGTGTCCATGTTAGTTTCCTCAAGAATGTTTTTATGGCTCTAAAAGAGCAAAATATACCAAATATAACTTGACACCCTGTGCGGCCTGCTGCCAATCAAATTGAAGAAGAAGAAAACGGCTGCTGCAGATATACTTGTGTTTGTTTCTGCGTGTATTTGGGTGTCTGTATTAAATAAGGGGGCTCTGTTTTGCTTCCTGTCCCATCATCTCAGGAAGCCACATTCTCGACACGTGATTGGCTCGCGGTGCTCTCATCCCTCCAATCGCGGAGCCGCTTTGGCTCCGCCCGCCAACATCACCAGCATGGCGGAACAGCGAGAGCAGGAATTCCGCCTATGCGCTCGTTGACCGGGTATCACGGATGATGACCATCAGCTGGAGACACATGTCCGTTGCTCAGCGACCAGCGGCGACCCCGAAAGCCAACTAGTCACCTGCGGGCGATTTGGCACCGGCGCGTCCTCCGGTGGATGAGGTGGTCCGCCCCTGATGCTCCGAGTTGGACCGGTGCCTTCCTCTTCTCCGAGTCCTCGCTGGGACGAACCGGGACATGTCCCCCTCGGTGAATTAGTATCCGAAATAAGACGATGGATTTGTTCGAGGCGCTGCGTTTGGACGAGCTGTCCCTCGGTTTGGCAAACTTGTCCATGTTCCCGTACTTTGAAATTGCGCACTACGTCGTGTCCGTCGTGGCCCTGAGAGAGCAGCCAGGTAAGAAGCGCACGGAAAGTTCAAGATCGAAACCAACTCGGGCTGCAGGTTTTTAAACCTTATATTGAAACCTAACGTCACAAAGGAAACGTGTTTTTATTTATTTATTTATTTATTTATTTTATCTTTGCTTCACGTTTGACTTGTTGAAACTTGAGCCGTGACAACAACCCTCCCACCTGACTGCCACGCAGCCACACGCATCTGGCATTTAGAGAAATAGTGCCAACTCATTTTTATTATTAACTTATTTTATTTTATAAAATGCTCATCTGACACAACATTTTTACATTTTCTAATTCCTGGCTGTCAAATGAGAAGATTTGACCTTTTTCTTATATTTCACTCTAAATCTAACGGGAACATTTGGCTCAACATAATAAGACATTTGAAGCACCTCATCTGCTGCAAAGTTTGGATGGGCTTTTCCCTCCATTTTATTTTATTTTTTTTTTTTTTTTGGGGGGGGGCATGTCACGGATTATTTAAATCAGTTAAAACAAACTTAATCAGTAGGCCAATGATTAATGTAAATAATATTTAGTTGGATTAACTTTATTTTGAAAAAGCAGTGGCAGAAAGGGATTCACTGTCATTTTGAAGTGATCAACGATTTGATTAATGATTCACCAAATAAATCAAGTAAGAAGTTGTAAACACCGAAAGTACTGAACGTCATTATGTACTGCAGATGATGGAGATTGTTTTGCGATCAATATGATCTTTTATTGAAATGAAATGAATCTTCCAAGCAAACTCTGTGCAGTTTTAATTAACTAAAAGTAATGATAATAACTGGACATACTTAAGGGCTGACAGCTGAGGCCTGTTTAATAATCTACGTGCTTCAAATTACAAAAATATAATTTATATACTGTCAGTATAATAACCAGCAGTTTCCCTCCGTGTAAACTCCTTGAGTTGTAGTGAACCAGACTAGATGGGGATTATTATTGTAGTTGGAGACGGATGTTACTGAGAGTTGTTGCTCAAGTTTTAACTGACAAACACATAAAAACACACACGGGTATTAATTTGAGTTCAAAAACAACAACAACAACAACAACAACAGCTCCCAAACACAAACGGTTCGCCTCTTCCGCAGCCAATTGTAGCAGCTCAGCCCAAAGATGGGCACTGAGCCATGTTATGTCACTGAGACAGTGGCTGTGAGGACAGGTGGACTTTAACTGCACAGGGAGTTGACTTTCCACACACACACACACACACACACACACACACACACACACACACACACACACACACACACACACACACACATTCAGCCCATTGTAGTTGCTGCTGTAAATCTCCGGTCTATTTTCGAACTTGCCTCGCGAAGCATCTGACCTTTTTCACCCTTTGTCCTCCACCCTCCACTATCTCTCCGAGTAAAGATACACAGAGATCAAAGATATGCGCAAACAATATGCAACAGATCACGGCGAGAAACCCTCATTTTACCAGGTGGAGTAGGTTAATTAGAAAAATAATAATAATAATAATAATGCTATGCATGTTCACTGAAGAAAAGTTTGAAGATAGGTGACAAACAAGTTACAGAGAAAAGTTCAATGAACCCCGAGTAAAGACACAATGTCTTAAAAACACCCAGGAAACTACACCTCCCCCCCAAAAAAGGAAAGGAATGCTATAAACCATTCAAGCCTCCCTTTTTGTCTTCTCCTTCCTGTGTTCAACTCCTTCCTGCTCCGAACTGCTTCTGCAGACGCTCACAAAACTTAACAAGAGGAAATGATTATATAAGCTCCGAATGGGAGAATGCTGAGTTTATTTAACGACGTATTCTCCACAGATGGACAGCTTGCTGGTTTCTCTTCACATGTTTTGTCACGTTATGGAGCTATTTTAAGAACATTACTGCGGATAAACTGTATAGGAAGTAGAAGGACAAGGACATGGAAGGAGGAGGAGGATGGGGGATCCTCTCCTCAAGCCCAAAATAACCAGAGATATTTATTTTTTGTTATCTGGTGCTGCCTGTAATGACAGAAGAGGAACTATAGTTAGAGAGGCTCAGGAGAGGTGTGATTAGGATGGTATCCTTCACAATAAAATCGTTATAATGTTTGGATATGATAATGATAAAAAAAAAAAAAAAAAGTTGGTTTAATGACTGTTTTTGATCAGTGGAACAACTGAACTGTTTCTCAGCCACTAGTCTTATCTCAACATCCCCTTCCTGTGTGTCCATTCGTAAAGATCTGGGTTTGCATGTACGTAAATAAACACCAAGTCTACTAAAATTGGGAGATAACTGACAAATTTGTTGTCATTTAAAATGACTTCACAGGCTAGACTGGTCTTGGATCACAGCAGATATTTTAGTTTAAGCCGGTATTAGCCGACACAAACTCACTAGGTTGAACACTGAGGCCTGGCAACGCTCCAATCGGGTTGTTTCCAGTCATTTGCATCTGAATGGGCATCAAGATTTAGCTCATTTTAAACTACTAGCAGCCTTTAACAAAAAGACATCGACTACCTTACAACTTATTTTGGGCGCCAAAACCGTTGACAGTTTATAAAAGTGTTCGTAGCTTCCGGGTCTGTAAAACGAGGCCGATGCGGAAATGCCTTAAAGTGTAATACCACAGTAGGCCACAAGGGGTCGGCTCTAAAAAGGCTCCATAGACTCCCATTGAACTTCCCTCGTGAAATATAATAGTCAATACATTTTTCATTTGTCTGGCTTTCAGAGAAGCTGTACAACGTTCACGCAAACACGGTTTCTCAACTGTAATCACAGCGGAAAAACAGAAGGTGCGAGTGGAGCCAAGCTAATGTCAGCTGGGTTCAAAGAGACTGATTTCAAGTGAGGGAACGGTCTTTGGTTTGTTTTAATTTGCGGGAGAACTGAGGAAAAACTCTGTCTTCCCGCTGTAGACGGACAGAAAAGGAAAAACAGAATCAAAGAGCAATTGAAGATACGACATGTTACAGCTGCGGAGCAGTTGGCCTGCGTTGCCCAAATTTGACTTGTAAATGTGTCTCCTTTAAATGCAAAACCAGGAGACTGCAAACTCCATCTGGGGAACGGAGTACTTGTAGCCCGGCATGTGTCAAAGCTGTGTATGTGAAATGTAAAAAGTGCATGTTTTTAGCGTTTGGTTTTAGACTTGCAGATTATAATCAGCCGTGTTTTATGATTTGATCTCCTTTCCTGCTACTTCAACCACTCGGGCTCAGACACTGACGACAGCAGGAACTAAAGGTGATGACAGAGCAACAGAGTTTACTGTGTAAGCAATGTGCTGCCGCTGTAAGAGCAAAAGCACCGGCACCGAGGAGGTTTTTTCTAACTTCTTCTTTTTCTAACTGTGCCAACGACCTTTTAACCACAAAAGTTCATTACATCAGATTTTAGGAGCACGCACAGAAATAAAATCGGAAATATTTATGTCTCCTGCGAATACTCTCATGTAGAAACTTTAAAAAGCAGTCGTAAAAAACAAAAACAAAGCGGTGAAGGGAATTACTGCACTGCTAGATGAAAGTGAAAAAGTGAGCCACGCAGAAGGAGGCCAAGGGACTCTGCAGAGGAGGCAGATAGAGCTGTAAATCCTCCAGGTTTACCGATCTCTCTCCAGGACTCTATAATCTGTCTGTAATCCTCAGATTACCAGTTCGGTCCCGTGTGCGGCCACAGTGACTCGGGCAGGTAGCTCAGGGTTCACTCAGAGCTACCTGTCCGAGGTTAAATATGTATATCCTACAGCACGGTGGCAGCATTATGTGGTGGAATCAGACAAGTCATACCTGAATATGTTTGCAAAGGTACCTCGATTTATGCAAAAGAAAATACAAAATCTCAGGATGGTAAATTTCTCAATAAGAAAACACGATGACGGTTTAGGCAAACAATAATTATGCTGAGTCTATTTTTGTTATTGAAGATTAAAGGACATCAAAAGCATCTACAGAGTTGTTCTCATCAGTGTTAGAGGAAGAATTCAGCGCAAGTAAAAAGTAGGTAAACTAATACCACACTGTGAAAAAACTGCAGTACAAGCAAAGTATGGTATTCAAAACCTCACTTCAATAAAAGGATGTATTATCAGCAAAATACACTTAAAGTATCAAAAGTGAAAGTACACACTGCAGTAAGTGCCACGTATCTAAAGATCAGAAAAACACTCCTGTTTTTAGCTTTGTGGTGTTTCCAAGTTAATCCAAGAGGGTATTTAAAACATTTATTTAGTTTAAGAAGTAAGATAATTTTCTCTACTTGTATAAAGGAACATTTGATACTGAAGTTTATCCCCAAAAGAATTCTTATTCAAAATCACCAGATTTGGAAAAACGTGTTTTTCCCTGGATAAGAAAGGTACGAAACATTTTAATCTTGAAAGAAACTACTAACTAAAAGCTGTTAGACAAATTCAGGGTTGTAAAAAGTACAATATTTGCTTCTGAGAGTTAGTAAAGTAGGAGTATGAAATTGCATAAGGTGGAAATACTAATGTAAAGTACAAGTACTTTGAATTTGTCGCTAAGTAACAGGACATGGAGAAATGGACTCCACCACGGGTTCTTTATTCTTCTGGTCCTACAACTCATTTTAAACTCGTGACTGTTTGTGTCATGCAGTTAGCGTGCAAACGATTTAAATTGAAAAAGGAACGCAGTGTTCCTCTTAATCAGGCTGGAACCACGGAGGGAATACTGAGCCACTGAGCATTATCATCAGCCAACTGATCTCATCGCTGTTTGAAACTGTAAATGTCGTCCCTCTCCTCTGCACTTTGAACTGTGAGCCCGGGGTTATGTACTGGAGCTGGGATTGATCCTTTCTGTGTTCCCTCTGTTTGTGAACTCTGAACTAGTTAATATTTACTCAGAGCAAAAGCCCAGATGGCGCGTACGTACGACAGGGGAGAGGCAGACGTATAAAACTCCTCCATCTTCTTCTGAACTGTTACAGATACTCAAGATGAACTGGTTTCTGAAACTAGTCAAGTCTATATTTTACTAATTGTCTGTTTGCCTTTAACTTTAGTGGAGTGACTTGTACAATAATAGTAATCATGTGTTGCAATGCTTATTGCCACGACGAGAGTGTTTGTTACAGCAACAGTGTTCACCGGGTGTTTCCGGGCTTTTCCAGACTCGCATGAGACGGTCTCAATAGGAATGATAATACCTAAAGTATGGAAAATTATACTACACTTAGGGGGCTTAAATAGATCCACTGTAATGTACCTGTGTTCTTGTGCAGGAGCTGTGGAGGTGTCCCGGGTCAGCCCGTTGGCCTGCTGGTTCAGCTCCATGCTCTTCTGTTTTGGAGGAGCAGTGCTGTCTGGGATCATGCTGGCCGAGCCGCCGGTCGCACCTTTGTCCAACAGCACCAGCGTTCTGCTCGCTTCAGTCGTCTGGTAAATATCTGAAAAACACAGTATACAGATAAAGAAATGAACATATGGGAGGAAGCAGGTGGTCGGATTAGTAAGAGGTGCTCTGCAATTTCGAGGTAAAAAAGACACAAACAAGTCATTATCCTTCTCTGCCTTGTTTCTATCCCATGAAGGAAGCGTGAAATGTGGAGGACACCGAGTTAAATAGAGGTTATTGTAGAGTTCCCATCTCCAAACATGACGACTTTGGTTCCCTCTGCTGGTGGCACACATAATTACACCCGTCTCACAAAAACATGCACACTGCCCTCTGCTGGTGGAATCAGGCACTTAACAGCCACTAAAGGGTTGACACCATCCAAAAAAAAAAAAAATCATCTTTTGCTTTGCTTGCTGTTCGGATAGTTCGCACACGGCTACGAATGCGGATATGTGAAACCAACAAGCCATATGTGTGTCCACAGGTACCTCGTGTTTTACTGCCCCATGGACCTGGTGTACTGCTGTGCGGCCCTGCTGCCCCTCAGGCTGGTGCTGTCAGGGATGAAAGAAGTGACGAGGACGTGGAAGGTCCTCGGAGGGGTCACTCAGGCACACGGCAAATACAAGGACAGCCTGCTGGTTATGATCGCTATCGGCTGGGCTAAAGGTCAGTAGGTGATCATGTGCACGTGGATTTAGTTTCTCAGTGACGTCATCCTGTGAGCGTTATATTAAATATTAAAGTAACAATATGTGTTACATATTAATGTGTATCCACCATATGCCTCCTCTCTTCCCTCGCTAGGTGCCGGAGGAGGTCTGATTAGTAACTTTGAGCAGCTCGTTCGAGGTGTATGGAGGCCAGAGACCAATGAGCTCCTGAAAATGTCTTAGTAAGCCTTTTCCTGGGACTCTTTGATCATTTATTACATCAGGGATTCTGTTGTCGCCTCTGCGCTCACCAGATGACATTTTATTGCACTTTGTTTGTGATATTATTTGGTGATATTTTAGGAAATGATTTCACATTTTGGGAAATACAATTTGTTTTACTTTTTCTCAGCCAGGTGGAGTCAATAATCCAAATACCTTCCCCTGAAAAATTAGCTTGGAATTTTTACACTTTTGGTGGTTTTTTTGGCCAGATTTTAACACATTAAACTTGTTTCCAGTTTTTATGATGAACTCAGATATCTGGTTCCAGGTTTCACTTTTTATATTTACCTTCCAGACAAAAAAAATGGGATTAATTTTCTCATGTTAGAGAGTGTAATTTCCTAAAATGTCAAAGTATTCCTTTAAACCAGAGTGGAGGCACTCAATAAAGCAGAAGATATTATACACATATGTGTGGGTAAATATCTCATTAAACATCCTCTCTGTTATCTAAAGGCAACATTAAAATGGATCTAAGTTACTTACTCAAGAGGAAGTACATGCGTACATCTCCATGTGCCTCCAGTTTGGTTTATGTTAGAAAATTTACTCAGAGGCTTGGTTCAAAATCAAACATATCGGACATTTATTCTTGCAAGAAGGAGCAAATACATGCACCCTCAAAGAGAGGTGTAGGGCAGCTTTTATACAGTTGACAAATAATTAACAGTCACCCCCAATTCCTTTGTATCTGCTTTCGTATGGTAATATTGATTAGATTTGCAGGTCACAAGATAAGGACACAGGGGAGTCGTCAATTAGATGTGGAAAGTAAGACAAAAAGGAATCACTTGCAAATAAGAGAGAACCCAAAAGAGACTTTCCGGAGCCACAATGCAAACAAGAGGAAGAAAACAAATCTTTTCTTTCCATCAGTTTATTTCTGCACATAAGAGGTGATGTATGTTTAGTGTAAAGTTATCATCCTCACTGTTGTAGAAATTTTAATTATATATATATATGTATCTTTTCATATATTACCAGATGATAACTGATCTTTTTCCTTGCATGTGTTAAGCCCCACAAAGATCACCCTGATAGGGGCGGTGCTGTTTGCTCTGCAGCAGACCCACTACCTGCCTCTCCAGAAGCACCATCTGATGCTCATTTACACCGTCTTTACCGTCGTCAACAAGGTCAGTGTGGTGGATCTGTTCTCGTTTAAACCTGAAACTGTCACCAGAATATTCAGCCAAGATTATAACGAGTCCGATACGACACCGGAAGGTGCGTTTTGGTCCATTTAACCGCTAACCTAGACAATAAATGCGCTTTCTTTTTTAATAAATTGGATTGACAAATGTCTCGGTGCCACAGCTCCTTCCAAATGTGCGGCGTCTAGTCTTCCAAATGACCTTTCTCCCTCCGCTATCTTTTTGAAGTTTTGGCTGTGGTGACTCACATTAGCTCGGTATTACCCGCAGGGCTGGGGCTTTTGCATCATTTTCATCAGCTTGCATCATCCACTTTTCTCTTCTCTGGGAAACTTGTGCTCTTGACTGAGACACAGATAAATCTACCACGTCTTCTTTCAACTCTCGTTCCGTTAGCTCCCTCCGACTCTGATCTGTCAAATTAGCTGCGAACCATTTCGTCAGATTTAGAGTTTTTCTCCAAACCTGCTATTTATGATGTTGTCTTCTTTATGATGCGAATGATATGCTTCCCCCCCCCATGACATGTAAATATGTGACCCTTTTATTTAGAGTTTTTTGTATGTAAACTACGACACCATCACACAGTTGGTAAGCTTTCTATGAACAGAAGAAATTTGACCTTTAAACCTTTCCAGTGTCATTTTGTACACTGCTCCAAAAAAATAAAGGGAACACTTAAACAACATCCTAGATCTCAATGAATGAAATATTCCAGTTGAAAATCTTTATTCATTACATAGTGGAATGTGTTGAGAACAAAATAACATAAGAATGATAAATGGAAATCAAAATCATTATCCATGGAGGTCTGGATTCAGAATCATACTCAAAATAAAAGTGGAAAAATCAGACCACAGGCTGATCCAACTTCTGTGGAAATTCCTCAAGACAAGTCCAAATGAGTCTCAGTAGTGTGTGTGTCCTCCACGTGCCTGTATCACTCCCTACAACGCCTGGGCATGCTCCTGATGAGACCACGGATGTTCTCCTGAGGGATCTCCTCCCAGACCTGGATCAAAGCATCAGTCAACTCCTGGACAGTCTGCGGTGGATGTGGCGTCGGTGGACGGAACGAGACACGATGTCCCAGATGTGCTGGATTGGATTCAGGTCTGGGGAACGGGCAGGCCTCTGGCTAGCACATGGAGGGCTGTGCGGCCCTCCAAAGAAATGCCTCCCCAGACCATCGCCAAACCGGTCACGCTGGAGGATGTTGCAGGCAGCAGAACGTTCTCCACGGCGTCTCCAGACTCCGTCACGTCTGTCACATGTGCTCAGTGTGAACCTGCTCTCATCCGTGAAGAGCACAGGGCGCCGACGGAGAAGCTGCCGATCTCGGTGTTCTCTGGCAAAGTCCGATCGCCCCGCACGGTGTTGGGCTGTAAGCACAGGCCCCACTTGTGGACGTCGGGCCCTCGTACCGCCCTCATGGAGTCTGTTTCTGACAGTTTCAGCAGAAACATGCACATTAGTGGCCTGCTGGAGGTCATTTTGTAGGGCTCTGGCAGCGCTCCTCCTGTTCCTCCTTGCACAAAGGAGCAGATAGCGGTCCCGCTGCTGGGTTGTTGTCCTCCTACGGCCCCCTCCATGTCTCCTGGTGTACCGGCCTGTCTCCCGGTATGTCCTCTGTGCTCTCGACACTGTGCTGACAGACACGGCAAACCTTCTCGCCACAGTGTGCATTGATGTGCCATCCTGGATGAGCTGCACTACCTGAACAACTTCTGTGGGTTGGAGACACCTCATGCTACCTCTAGTGGTGAGGACACTGGCAAAATGCAAAAGGGACCAAAAATCATCCAGAAAGGACGAGGACAGAGAAATGGTCTGTGGTCACCACCTGCAGAACCGTTCCTTTACAGGGGTTGTCTTCATAATTGCCTCATTTCCACCTGTTGTCTGTTCCATTTGTACAACAGCAGGTGAAACTGATCCACAATCAGTGTTGATCCTAACTGGACAGGTTGATTTCCCAGAAGTGGGATTGACTTGGAGTTACATTGTGTTGTTTAAGTGTTCCCTTTATTTTTTGGAGCAGTGTATTGGTAATTCAGACTTAAAACTCATCATGTGATGTTCGAGGTCAGAAGTCAAACTTTTGCTTATATACAGTACACACCCAGCAGATATTAGCATTAGCAACATTAGCATTAATTTGATGTTTTCTGGCCAATTTATTAAAAGCCGATATTCACCACGCCTTTTTTCCTCTTTTTGGAGGAAATATTTGGTTCCATAACTAATAAATGCTCCACTATGTTTACTGGCGAGCAGCTTTTAAAGTTAACTTGCTGAAAACAGGCGCCTGCTGTGGACGATAATAACACTGATGAGAGCAACAAAAAGTGTCTGAAAATGAAAACCATAAATGGAAGGGTTGTAAAATGTTCAGAAGAGTAGGATGAGGGGTGATAATGTTCTCTCTCCTATACAAATAGTCATGTAATCCATTGTTAATATAAGAACACTGATTATAGATGGTATGGTGAGGGAATGAGACACTCGCACAGTTTGGAAATGATGGAACATCTTCTCTTCTAAACACAAAATGTCTCCCTCATATTCAAGCCTACGTCCTGACACATTCATCTTCTGTTTTTCAGTCGAGGATGATGCTGACCGGCTCCTCCACCTCGCCCTTCGCCACCATTGAGTCGGCCCTCTACAAGACCCTCTTCACCGGCTACTCCCCTTACGCCGCCCTCACCGGTGAAGTCAAGCAGGCGTGTATCGTCGACGGCGCGACAAACGGGGCGGCCTCTACCGCCGCAAGCAAAGACTCCGATGAGAACGGATCAGCGGGGCGGCAGATTTCTCCAGCCGACAGACAAAGTCGCTCGCTCAAAGCCAAAGAGGAGTCAAAGAACGCAACGACAACAAAGTACAAGAAGACCGACTAGTCAGCCTTCGCCCCCGTAGCGCCTTTTCACCTCTAAGCAGGGTTGTGGAGTCACTTATGATTCAGATTTGTCATGTCAGGAGTTTACTTAAACTTTCTCCTCTATTTTTATTTTTTATTTTTTTTGAATTCAGAAATACATTTTCGTCCAATGGGCTAAAAGGCTTTTCTTTTTCTTTTCTTATTTTTGCATTTCTTCAAATGCAATTTCAAGCTGAAATAGATTTTCAACAAGAGCCTCCACCCAAGCCTTCACCTTATTCGGGGATAATCACCCCATCCTTAAGGTACTGTAATATGTATGTTGTTGGATGTGAGCATCATACAATCCTCGGGCTGATTGCACACTTGCAGTACAAAGTGTAGCTTCATTTTTAATATATATTTATACTGAGAACAGAGTTCATGATTAGATTTCTGGGTTTTGGGACCAGTGTTTTGTACCTGCTGATCTACGAATGTATAATTTTCTTTCTGTACATATTCTGCTTCATGTAAATGCTGAATTTCTTACTCTGAAATGGTCACATTTTTAAAGAGAAAATATATTCTACGAGAATTAGATATTCTATTTATGCTAAATAATTGCACTCTTGAATGTAGAACATTTTGAAACGGATCATTGTTTCTTTGGGGAATGCTTTGAATGACAAGTGAAAGAAAGCACGTGAATAAACAGGTACAAATGTCCAAAAAAATGTGTTCTTGTGATTTCTATCATCTGGTTTTATGAGATGGATTTGTACCGTTCAATAAACATGAATGTAACGCATGTCACTTTGAATCCATTTAAAAAATGTGCATGTCCCTGAAAGAAAGCTCATTAATGCAGCATCAAACATTATGCTGCTCTTTCAGCTACATTTGTTCACAGTATCATGTGTCAAAGAATAAACGATAACTATTTTAACTGCCTGTAAGTTGATAGAAAGGAGCGCAGCGTCCAGAAGTCCCCCCTCCCCCCTTTCTACCCCCCTATAGGCTGAAACATTGCATCAGTATAACATCAGCACCTGATTGATACCTCAACCTCTTTAAAAAGCTGCTGGAGAGAGATCCTCCAAATCCCCCTCAATTCTCATCCATGTACCCTCAGACGGCGGAGAAGCCCCCTGTGAATACAAATTAAAAACAGAGGGTGGGTGTCGAGGAGAAAAGGGAAGACGTTCAAAGACGATCAAAAGCGATACTGGTGGAGATGATGTACCTGCCTTTAAAACACCCCGAGTCCACACACGTCAGCTGTACGCATGTCAATTACAGGCGTGTATCTCAAGGAGTGTTTGCTGTGAAACTGCTCGGCGTTGATCTTTCTGACTCTAATGATGAACTGTGTGACCTGGAAAACTGAGAGACACATTAATAAGCTGCTGTTTTCCTTAATGCTGCCTTTTATGACAAGAAGGCAGGTGACATGACAACAGCTCAGAGCCTGAATGTTCCCAGGCAATTCTCTTAATGAGGTTCAGACCTGTGTGACCCCCCCACCACAATTACTCACTGAACTGAGCAGCCCCCCCACCGTCGAGCCTCTGCTCCTCTCGCCTCGCCCCCTCGCTCCCTGCACTTCACCTGCCCTGCAGCACATCTCCTCGGCCTCGTTTTTATCCCCTCACTTCTGCCTGATTTCCATGTGTCAGGTGCAGAAAATTAATCCTTAAATGTGGGCACACAAGCTGACACATTCAAATTGTCTGCACGAGGCACTCACCAACTCACATACGTGACTTTGGACCAGAAATAAAGGTCACAAAGGATTTGGCACACTGTGGTTGAGTAATAGCCTCTCTTCAAACACACACACACACAAACACCTCGACACAATGGAAGGATGCTGTCAGCACAAACATTCCTACACACATTTGGACGCACTTTGATAACCAAGTAAAGGTTGGGGACATACCAAGGCACGCTTCCCACAAATAAACCAACAACAGAGCTGCAAACAGACGGCCAGGCAAATATATATTTGGAAGCCACCAGGGTACGTCTGACCCGGTCATCCTGAGTCTGTGACCTGGTTTATCCTTATTTAGGATAAGTTTCCAGATGTTCTACAGGCCTATTGTCCTTGAAAAGAAGCCCGATATACCTTATTTGTCTGAACCATGAACCCCCTCTGCTGTAAAAACACATCACTGAACCACACGGTTGCTCCGGCTGATTATTTCCTTAATTACCTTGCACACGGGCTCTGCAGTTCATTTTGAAGCAATCCCACATTCACCACTCTGCTGCGTTAAATACTCCCAAGTGCACCAAATCTGCCGCTGTTAACACTCCCCAACAAATTAGAAATGAAACTGTTTTGTTCTTTTCATTGGATTTGCTGTCACTCAAAAAAAAAAAAAAAAAAAAAAAAATTAATGTTCATTGACTCATTTATTTCCCCCTTTTTAGAATTTTGGCCGAAAATATTAATAATTGTGTGGAGCTCTTTTATGTTAATCGGTGATGTCATGCAGAGAAGCAAATCTACAGAAGGTGTAATAAAAGCCCAGAAGGTTTCCATTTTATGTCTTAGACTCCCAGTGGTGAAGCTATAAACACTTGAGGTGTCTCAACGTCCACTGCTGCCTAGAGGACAGCGTTTCTGCTGATGAAAGGTGCAGGACAGGTGATTACCACTTGGTGGCGTGAGGAGGCGTCATGTCCTGATGGCCTGATGCCTGGGAACTGACAGGCTGGCCAGCAGCTGCAGGCAAGAAAGGATGGGGACAGGAGGGGACCCTCTTTGCAGAGCCAATGGTGGCTGCTTGCATGTGTGAGGGTGTGTGGTCTGGTTTAGCTGTGCTTGTGAGGATAGACTGTAGATATGGCACTAGTCTTGTGAGGACATTTTGGACTATGGGGACAGTTTGGTGGACAGAAGGGCTGATTTCATGGATAATGGTGGAAGACTCCCATTATAGGTACCCAAAGACTTCAAATTGTTGTCCAGATGTTTTAAAAGTGAAGTCGAAATTATAAAAAAATTATCAACAGCAAAGATGTTTCTGAGTGTATCCTTATCCACGATAAAGACATGGACTGTATTTTTTAGGTTTGAGCTGTGGTTAGTTTGGTTGCCAGTTACAGTCACGACATTACAAAAGAAAAATCCTCGAAATTAAGACAAAACCAGCCAACTTTCATTTAGATATGTGTGTGTGTGTGTGTGTGTGTGTGTGTGTGTGTGTGTGTGTGTCTCTGTGCCGATGCATGTGCATGTGACATGTAGAGTCGCAACAAAGGCTGAGTCCATCAAAAAGGCACAAAGAGCTTAGAGGCACAAACGCACACATACACACACACACACACACGCACACACGCGCACACACACACACACACACACACACACACACACACACACACACACACACACACACACACGCACACGCACACACTCACACCTCTGCTGTCAGTGCATAGCATTTGATTCACTCACTAAGCACTTTAGTAGGACCACCACACGTACTGGGCAGCGCCTCCCATTGTTCTCAAAACAGCCTCAGTTCTTCATGACATGAATTCCACACGATGTTGGAAACATTCCTGAGAGATTCTTGTCCACTTCACACAATTTGTCAGCTGCACATTGAAGCTCCAAATGACCTGTTCTACGACGTCCCAAAGAAGTCACATTCGATTCAGATCTGTGACTGTGGAGGCGGCAGAAGGAAAAAAACGAACTCATTGTCTTGTTCTTTAAAACGTTCTGAGCTGACTTTTGCTTTGTGACACGTTATTATACTTGAAGTCACCGTTAGAAGAAAATAGTGAGCCATAAAGGGATGCACAAGGCAGTGGCTTTCAAACAGTGACTGATTGGTATAAAAAGGACCAAAGTGGGCCCAGAAAAGATTCCCCCACACCATTACACCACTACCAGCCGGGCCTTTTGACACGAGGCACGCTGGGTTCATGGGTTTCATGCTGCTGATGCCAAATTCTGACCCGACCATCTGCAGCCTCAGCAGAAATCAAGATCCATCAGATCAGTTCTACAGTTTTCCAAATCTTCAACTATCTTTTTAGAAGACAGTCTTGATGTCCATAAATAAGGGTATTTGTTGCACATCTGTTCTCTTGAGGTTCTCCCTGGTGCTCTACCAGGAACGGGCTGCTGTGTCTTTAAGGAGTGTTGAGGAGTGACCTCTCTTCTGATTGGCTGACTCTTCTGAGCGACACACCTCCAGGTCGGCCACAGGTTTTCTTTGGTCTCCTAGCTTGCAAATTCAACGGCTAGAATGACCGCTCGGTGTCTACTTTCGCATCACAGTTGGACAGTTGAGCCGTGCTGAAGGCGGACATATGCCATTAGCGTGACTTTATGACATCACAAACTTATGGAGGACCAAACGAGACAGTTGCTAAGGACAATGGACTGAGCATTTGGGCACTCTCAGTAGTTATAGCACCTAGACCTGCATTTATACAATACAGAACCTTTAAATCCACTCAGTTACGCATGTCATTGATGCCGTGCCCTACCATTCCTCCCCTGACTCAATGAAAACGACTGTGAAAGTGTTAAAGTAGCTGCAATCTCCTGGCTGGTGGCTGTGCACCTGCTCCGACTCAGTGGTGTCTGAACGTGACGTCACTGGCTGAACATTGCTCGGGCCTCTTACCACATACTGACATGATCTCCAGGGGGAGCGTGTGCACCAGCTCCCTCCTGAGCTGGCGTTTGCCGTGGATGACATATCAATTAAAGAGATAACAACTAATGCAATAAAAAGTTTCTATAGGTGCTGCAAAGCAGCAAAGGAATTCATTATTTTTCACTGATAACTTCTTCCTTATGGGATTTTTTTTTTTTTTTTTTTTTAATGATCAAAGTTAGTGTTTTTTAATCCAACAGTTTTGACAAATGACTCTGCGGGTGATGCAATCAAACTCATTATCTTTTCAAGTGAGATGAAAGTAAGGAGAGAAGTGCTCGGGACCACACAGGAAAAGACTCGGGAAGTTAGGGAGAAGGAAGGAGAAAGGCAGATAGAGGGCAAGAAAACTAATAGGGAGAGGGGAATATTAACCGGAGCTGAGAAAGAGGAAGGGAGAGTAAGAAAGATGTGGGCACCTTGTAGGAATGAGGAGTCTCATCATGACATGTCTCTTTTTCTCTCCGGTTCACACTCGCTCACACAGAGACACACAGACAGACAGACAGACAGACACACACACACACACACACACACATACACAGAGATGCAAACAGAGACGTCTCTTCATGGAGCTCTAACCGAACGCCGAACGAAACAGCCTACATCTTCCACCATTCAAGATCTGACTTGTAAAGAACAGCTGCAAGGAGAATGCCAAAAAATGAAGCTACTGTAATGTGACTAGCTCGCCGGCTGTGTGCGTGTTTGTGTGCAACAGAAAAACAGAAACACTGAAGAATGAGAGTTTTTCCAGACCAAAAAATAAATAAATGAGTGTTAGCTTATTATGTGGATTATTTTCACTGATAAGCTCACCAAACATAATGTTTGTTTATAGTTGACCAGACGTTTGGAGAGGCAATGTGGTTTTATTTCATGTACTGCCACTGAATCTCACTTTAAAGTGATTTTTTTTTTTTTTTTTTTTTTTTTATATATATGAATACAGAATTCCTGTCTATTTAAAACAAGTTATCCTTCAACTTAAATTTAAATTTCTTTGATTTAAAATATATATATATATATATATATATATATACACTATATTTTAGCCTGTTGATAGGCTGCATTAACCTCATCTGTACTTTTGCTTTTAGCATCTAAAGCTACACTGACAACAACTAAAGACAGCTGTAATAGAAGGGAAAGACTTATTGGTAGTAAAAGGCAATTAACATGATATTTGCAGCTTGTTGATTATATTATTGGCAATATGTTAACTTTGAGGACGCTATCGACTTTATAGATGGTCAACTGACACTTGAAGCAGGTGCAGTGCACTTTTCAGAAGGGAAAACCTGTTGTGCTGTTCTGTCTCTCTTTATAAGATATAAACTTATCTCGTGCGTAAGTTAATTAAAACGTGCGCACGATTTGGTATCTCGTGCCCACAATTACATTTTTTCTCTCTCAATGACTCCTCCGGGGCTCCGTACGTGCTTCTTATAAGAGCTCATGAATCTCTGTGGATGAGGATACATGCGAGGTGTCTGGATGGTAGCTTTGCCAAATACCAACATTTCAATGCTCACAATATCTTTGTTTTATTTGTGGCCTTAGTTTTATAATATTAAATGAAGAGTTAACCTGTGGCAAGACGCAGTTTTGAATACTATTAGGGTCTTTGAAAGCTGATATCAGGCTATAGATGGTTAACATCCCTCATCTGAGGTATAAGCAAGTAGATTCAGGAGACGTGTTGGTACCCGTTTATATAACTGATCCAGATTTGAAACTGGACAAACTGCACCCGGTAGCAGGCCACAGGAAAACCTACATTGCAGCTTCTGGTGGTCGTAGTACTTATGACGGGAGCAAAGCAGGAAGTCAGGTGAGGTAGTATAAAGAGGGACAGAGTCCACACAGGCAGGAGGCCGTTGACCGTTGGTGTTTATGATCGTTACCATCGTGATGCATGTTGCTGACGCTGTCACTGAACCCGTTGTAGGTTTAGTAGGCCGCTATGTACAATAACCAGCCATTCAGTAGTGTAACAGTCAAACCGGGTGGACATCACATCGCTGCTACAAATCTATATAAATCTGCTGCTTCGGAGCATTTGTTTTTCTGACATTTTGTTGATTTCACAAACTTGTGGTCACATGTCATCCTCTTCACTTTTAACTGGGATGTTCTTCTGCTCTCTTACTGGTTCCTGTTCCACCGTGGAAACGAGGCAGGCTCGGGGTGTACGCTCCTCTTTTGTTCTCTTCTGCATTTTCTGTTCACATGAGCATGCCAGTAGTTTGGTACATGGTGTGCTTCAGTCACTCCCCCTCCTCTTTCTTTCCTCCTCCTCTTCTTTTCTTCTTTCACTGAGGAGGCAGATGGCGTTTACTGTTGGTTATTTTCCCTTTCATGAAGGACCTACTGGATATTCTTAGCCCAGGGTCGGTATGGGGTAATGTGACCTTGCTAAAGCAATAGAAGTGGAGTTACCATGGGATAACTATACCCGACAGCAGGTTATTTACTACAGGACGGATGTCCATGAGGTGCATCACCTCGTAGAAAAAAAAGGCCAAAGTTGTGTGGTCCACTTCTGTTTTGTTGTGTGGGCTCAGTTCATATTTCCCATTGTTGCTCTTCTCCCTTTCACTCCACGAGTCTGCTTTATTTCCTTCTACTAATCTGCTGTTTATCTTCCTCCCTCTTTCCCTTCTTCTCTCTCCCTCGTCCTCCCCTACCTATCCCTCGCTCACATCCTGGGGGACCCTGGTTTCACCATCGTTGCCCCTCCCCTGCTCACCACTTGGCCCCTCCTGTATGCAAAGCGGGTGTCAGCCAGGACAAGGAGGAAAGCACTACCTCACAAAGAAGGCGACAGGGTCTTGGGGGCAAAAACACACACAAACACACACACACACACACACACACACACACACACACACACACACACACACACACACACACACACACTGCAGTCTCCTTCTGTCTCTGCTGTGTGCTCTCTATCTACATGCATATGCACTTCACACATATGTGCTCCCTTTCTTTCACTCACACATGCAAACACAAACTGACACACACACACACACACACACACACACACACACACACACACACACACACACACACACACACACACACACACACACACACACACACACCTCCTGTGGGCTGGGCTGGGTTGGGGCTGGGGACAGGGAGAGCTGGAGCTGTCTGTCTGTCTGTCATTAGTATTCCAGCAGGAGGCTCCTGGCCCGGCCAGACATCTGAGCGGAGCAGCCGCAGCAGATAAAGAAGAAGCCATTAATCCACGGAAGATTACCAGGACTGATACTTTATCCCACCGTAATACAGCAATGCAACCAGACTCATTCCATTTACAATGCCGTCACAGGAAGAAAGAGCGAAAGAGGAGGTGGAGAGGGAGGTTGGGGCGAGCTCACCTTGTGGATGGAAAGATGGCAAAACGCACAGAAAGCCAGCTTCCCATCTTTTACTCTCGTGATTTGAATTCCCTCTTTGATGGAGCAGGGGTTGGGCACACGTGCCAGCGTTATGTGTGTGGTCGCGCATTTGATGTGGAGATGTTTTGAATTCAGAATGGGTCACCCCCCTCAGTCGGTGTGCCACAGATGGCCACTGTTTCAGAAATCAAAGTTGGTCCAAAGAACAGCTGGCTGTCTATCCTGCGCCATGCTGCGCCTGTTTAAATCTAATATCCTTAATAAGTGTGTTTGTATGGGTCCATGCATGTGTGTGCCTGATTAACCCCCCCACCCCCCACCCCACTTTCCTCCCCTAAAAAAAAATCACCAACTAAACCCCACTGGAAGAACCTCACACCAAAATGTCTACCACCTTTTTTTTCTGAGGTTAGAGTTCAGACCTACAGTTGAAACCATCAGTCATGTGATAAGAATATCAGCACAGCCTGGAGAACATGATACAATAAAGTCAAGCCGAGAGCGATACTGTGAAACAAAGAGGAGAGGAACAACAGCACGGCAGATGCAGGAGATTAGATTGGAGTTCGATTTATACACGCTAACTGATAAAGTCCAGTCATGGTTGGGATTTCCAGATGATGAAACAAAACCAGGAGGCGGAAGAAGAAAAGGGACTGTTGACTCAACAAGCAGTGGTGACAGATGAGCCGAGGAGAGGAGGAGCCAGATAAAGGAGACAAAGGGATCCTGGGCCAGCGAGGAGGAAGCAATGAAACATTCAGTAGACACAGAAAGAAAGATGAAGGTGCAGGAGGGAAGGAGGAAAGATAGTGAGAGCAGGGTGTCCACTGCTGCTACAGTGCTGAGCTCATGTGTCCTGCAAAAATCCAATCCTTCAGACTTGGCAGATAGTGTTACCATGAGAACAGCAGTGGGGTTATTGTGAGGAGAGAGAGTGAGGAAGTGAAAGAGAGCGAGAGAGAGAAGGGGAAAGGCCAGACTTGCTCCAGCAACCATCTGTTACTCCAGCTTACCCTGGCGCAGAGACCAACCCTGCCTCTGGAAAGGAATGCAGAGGTCCAACCACGAGGAAGGCTGCAGCAAAACAGGCCCAACACTCAACACTCCTGTAACCAAGAAACAACAACTCATCGATCTTTCTGGCTTTTCTGTTCTTCGAGCAACAGAAAGCAAACTTTTAATTTTATAGCACAAAAAAAAGAAGTACTTTATATGAAGAATGAAAAAAAGAGGGACAGAAGAGGATGATATATATATATATATATATATATATATATATACACCATAGAAGATGCGTGAACAGCCAATTAAGTAAATATTTACTGGTTAAATGGGTTTTAGGAAGCTTTTTTTCAAACATCTACTCTTATTTTGCTTCTACAGAGCTGAATAGCTACAGATGAAAGAAACATTTCTACCATGAGAGATGGATTTTATGCTCTGCATGAAGCCCGGTGGACTTGTAGACGAGAGGCACGAAACTACCATTCCTAGTATTTTCTGGAGGAAATGCAATGACCAAATAAAATGGTATCTTTTAGCTTCTAAACCACATGAAATGTCACACCTATCACAAACTGCAAAACAAGGTGCTAATAAGCTACCGAACACGTGTTAAGTTGGTAATTTCATTCATGCTTCTGCACGAAGGGTTACGACCTGCAGCGGCTGCGTGCTCAAGCTTCAAAGCGAGGAGTTACTATCCACGAGGCCGTGAGAGCTGTAATTGGTCCTCTCGGGCTTCTTGTGTTTACTGGTACAGATTGTTGAGAGTGAAGCTAACATGAAGGTTTCTTCTTCTCAGAAAGACACATTTACCGAAGACATATGTCGTCAAACTCCTCTGCTAGAAAAAGGGCGATGACATCTGGATACCAATGGAGGGGCTTGGCTCGGTTTCTGTTTTCTCCTGGTTTAGAGTATTACCCAAAGAAATGTTCATAGGCCGTATGCTTTCTTTCTTCCTAGACTGATTAAGACTGTACGAGGTCAGGTGTTGGCGTCAGAGAGAAACACAACGGTACCAGTTGGTGCCGGTGTAAATGGAATAGAAAGAGTGACAAAGACAATGTCGTTCAAGTCAGTAAGAGGATCAAAGTTTACGTGGATTTCTTTCAAGTAACCCAAACTTAATGTAAGTTTACTCATGCCTGTATTTCAACACAAATCACGATCTTTTCGTTCACCAAACCCGAACTAGATTGCAATCTTTGTCATGTTTAATCTAATCTGTGGTCTTTTCCTGAACCCAAAAGTATCTGACATCCTGTCATGAGTCTAGGCTGACGTAGGTTTTACAAGTTCCTCCGAAAGCAAGTGGCCACTTCTTATTTTCACATCTAGAGAAAAAGAAATGGTAGACCGAGTTCATCCACTTCCTTCGACCTGATAATAGAATAGACACTAAGAGGTAAACTCACAATGATTTAACCCCTCCCACATCTACCAGTCACTGCCTTGAGGAACACAGTAGTTACACGAGATCTTCAGGTCAAACTAAACCTCACAGAGGAACAGAAAACAAACAGGTCTAAACAAGAAAAGCTCTTGTTAAACGTTCCTTAAACAAAAAGTGTGTCTTTTCTTGTCATAGTGAAGGAGAGGAACTGGTGGTTCAGACCAACACTGTCATTCTAAATGGATCCTCAGCTACTCCTTTGCATGTCCATTAAAGAACAGAGGTCAGCACTTCTTATTAAGTCGTGCAGCCCTCAATGAATATCTGATGTGCTTCGAATTAAGAATTACCACTTGAACAAATGTCAGGAGCTGTAACCCTCAAGTTTCACCTTCAGAATGACTTCCATTGACAAGCTTTTAGCAGCACAGAAATGTTTTCTATTCAAAGACAATGAGTGGTAATGGCAGTGCGAAGAAGCTCCTATTGATGTGCGTTGCTCGGGTCTGATCCCGGCTCTCCAAAAGCATCTGTATATATAGTTGTATATTCTTCACTGGTATGTTTCTCAGTTTTGCCCACTTGTTTTCAATCATTAATCCTGACTTTCCCAGGAACAGATTCACATGTCTCTTCATCTTGTTGGTCTCCGTGGGTATCAATATGGAGGCAGAAATGCATGTGAAGACTGAATTATGTATATATTTCAAATGCCACATTATGTTAGTGTTGACCTGCAACATTTCCATCAGAATTGTTTTTACGGATTGTTGTTGTGACTTTTCTTTATTAAATCCGGCAGTAATATGCTGTTTTGTGACCCTTTGCAGACTCAACACAAGTGCATTTGTATGTATTTATTTTACTTTATATTAATATTCTTCCACCATAGCGGTTACTTAGTTATTTAACATAACAGTTATCTTTTTTGCAGGCTTTTAATTGAGTTCAAATTGTGTTGCTGTTGAGTAAAACTTTTTAAAATTCTATTATATTGGATATTATTCCCCTTTTTTAAAAATAACGAGAATACCTTCTTATCTTACATTTATAAGTTATATGTTTTTATCTGATCTTACATGGTTTTGTAATACTGTCCTGTCTTACAGTGAAGGAAATAGTTATTATTTGATCCTTTGCCAATTTTGTAAGTTTGCCCACTGACAAAGAAATGAATGGTCTTTAATTGTAATGGTAGGTTTGTTTTAACAGTGAGACAGAGTATAAAAAAATAAAAAATCTGGAGATTAATTTGGAAAGGATCTGCAAAGAGAAGACGACCAAAATCCCTCCTGAGACGTTCAAACCTGGAGACCAACTACAACAAACATTTGACCTCCGAGCTCGCCAACGACAGTTTCTCCACCAAGTACTGAGTCATGTTTTGGTATGGGATCAAATACTTATTTCACACAATCAAATGAAAATCAATTTATAACTTTTATATGATGTCATTTTCTGAAATTTCTTTTTAATATTCTGTCTCTCACTTAAAATAAACCTACAATTACAATTATACACCATTCATTTCTTTGTCAGTGGGCAAACTTACAAAATCGGCAAGGGATCAAATAATTATTTCCTTCACTGTATATGTTTGTATCTAAAATATTATTTTTGCCATATTGTTTGAAGCACTGAGTACTTCCTGGATCCACACATCCAAAATGTCCAACTAATCCCGACAGCTGATTCTAACACCATTAAATAATAACAACACACAAGTATCAATATTAAATGACTACATTTAAAATAACGGCTAAGAGTGTGTCAAATAAGAACACTTTTGAAAAAACAAACAACTTACTTCAAATGCCAAATTATCTTAATTCAAATACTTTTTGTTTGGTTTAATTAAACTAGCAGGAATATTGACTCAGTCCTATTATTTACTTGCTCTTGACTTATTTACACTAAAGGAATTCTTTAATTTAATTTTAAACGTTGAATCACTGTGATCTTTTACAAAGGACAAAGAAATGGTCACACAATCAGTCTTTATTATCATAGCGACAGTTTACTTTTAATGATGCTGTCTCCTTCTCTGTGATCTAGTTTTCGTAGTCTCCAAGGAAGAAGTTCAATTCCCCATCCATCTGTGACCTCTGCAATTAACTCAGCGACCAATCACATTACAGAGAGATAGAAGTGGATGTGAGCCACTCAGAGCTCTGGAGACTGAGGGTCCTCAATACTTCATCATCACTGTCATTATCAGACATAGACTACAAGACTTCTGCAGTTACTGGGTAGAGCTGACAGTGAAAGTATCAGAGGGAAAAACAGGTTATTAAAAAATGCCTGTATGTGCTGTAAAATCCCAATTTTTGGTATTCATGTAGAATTTGATTTTTTTTTCAATAACTCAGTCGCTCCTGTTATCAATAATAATGTTCAACCTGCGTAGGAATATTGTTTATTATATAACGTATTCGGTATAAAACCTCAAACCTAAATGTTCTGTGCAGCATTTTGGTCATTTTTTGTGCAGACATTCCTGATCTTCAGGGAATAAATCATGCTGATGATTCCTTGACTTTTTTTCCAGGTCTCTTCGTGACACAGATATCTTTGGTTTTTTTTTGTGAAATATTACATGGATTGTCATGAAATTTGCTCGAGACATTTATCGTGCCCAGAGGGTGAATAATAATGAATTCTTTGATCTTGATATTGACATTGTACGGTTCGGCACTAAAGTCTGTACCCACATTTTAGGTCTCAGACAGTGGATCCTACTGACTTTTCTGATCCCTTTACTTCTATCGGGCCACCACAAGGTGTGGATTTGTGGTTTCATCGAACTCTCAGATGGATTGCCGTTTAATTTGAGTTGCAATTCCTTTGGTGATTCCCTAACTTTTTATCTACTGCCATTATCAAGCCTCATTTTTGATTTTGATTGATTCCGATATTAGTAAAAAGCCCAAAGCAGCAGGCTGTTAGCACGACTATAGACGTTTAGTCTTGCTATTGTTGCCAAAAGCAAAAAATGAGCCACATGTGATGTGATGTGATGTGATGTGATGTGATGTGATGTGATGTGAACAATGTTATGGAAATTGTTGAATTGTTCAACATAGTTTGAGCAGGCAAAAACTTGATTCTCTTTGAAACAGTGTCTATAAATAAATATTGGATTCTGAAACGTATAGATTTTAAGACACCTACAATTTTGTCCAGAACTAGCAACCCTAGAAAATTCAGCCCAACAGCAGACGGTCTGATACAAAAAAAAGTTTTCATAAAATTTAATCACAGGATCTGCAGGTAACTCTTTCAACTGCTGATGTCAAAGTGCATGCATATGCAATGAGATAACGATTCTTCAACTTTGACCTGCATGGGAAGCGCACCAGGAAAAGCCTTGAAGAGTGGAGGTCTTGAAGATAATGTGAGGCCATCAGACAAGAAATTAAACCGCAAGTGGACCTTTCAACAGGATAATGACTCCAAGCACACTAGAAAATCCATCAAGAAATGGCTCCAAAAGACGAAATGGAGGGTTGTGCAACGGCCTCGTCAAAGCCAGGATTTGAGTCCCACTGGAACGTTGTGGGATGATTTGAAAAGACATGCAATGAAAACCCCCCAAACATCTTGCAACTGAAGGAATTTTGCATGGAAAACTCGTAAAAATTTCAGCAGGCTGATGTGAGAGACTGTTGGATAGTTACGCAAAATGCAAATGAGAAGTTACTGCTGCTAAAAGGGGGCAATACGAGCTTATGCAGCCAAAGGTATACTTACTTTTTACATGAAAGAATATTAGATCTATTGTTGCGGTGTTGTTAAAGTATACCACCTTTATTGTATCAGAGAGGATCAAATGTTTGCTTGTCCAATTATTTTTATTTTGTTTCCTACGACTGTAGAAATTTTCAGCATTCTGACATTATAAATTAGGATTTTGGACATTGTCATGGCACAGAATAAATTTACCAACCCACCATTGTTTTTTTTAAAGGAAAAATCCTGACCATTAGAGAAAGAACACTTTGTCTTTGAACACTTTCCTGCAACCAAATGTTTTATCGCCTCCCAACCTCATTTAACATCGTCTGCCAGTGGGCTGTTTATTTGACTGTGTAGTGGATTGTGGCATATCTCGACTTCCCACAGAAGGTCATTGATTTCTTCTTGGAAGACATTTGTGTGTGTGTGTGTGTGCGCGCGCGCGTGTGTGTGTGTGTGTGTGTGTGTGTGTGTGTGTGTGTGTGTGTGTGTGTGTGTGTATACAGGTGAGAGGAAGCACACAATTTCATCAGGAAATTGCCATCAGACCTCAGCAGCGCTGTTTCGTTTTTTAACGGTGGGTCTCTACATAACATTATTACGTATTTTGAGTCCTCATTTATAAAAAACGTTTTTAGAAATCATAACAAAAGGTGATTGGTGGTAAAAAAAACAAACGTGTCCACTAAAAAAGTAATTACCTTTATTAAATTGCGTGTAAGTTTCCAATAATAAATCGCAGTCAACTTGAAAATGAGCTCACTTTGGAGATTTTAGATTCCTCAAAGTTGTCATTGTTTGTTTGTTATGCTGTCGGCAGGATCTCAACATCAACTGTTTGAACCAAACACAAAGAGTAGACATTAGAGAGCAGTGGAAAGTCAATGATCACTTAACCAGCACGGCTACCACGACATCCTGCTCAGACACACCAGCCCGTCTGGTTAACCTTAATTGAAGCATCGATGACCCAAACATCACCTCCAGGCTCTGTGGGGGCCGTTTGACCGAGAAGTGACCTGACCTCCACAAATCACCTGATTTACACTGGAATGACTCGGGATGAACAGTAAAGGAATAACAGCTCACGGGAGCTGAGAATATACGGAAGTCCTTCAGGTCATGACCTCATGGCGGCTGAAGAGAATAATGAGTGAAGAAAGTCGTGTCGACGTTGAAGAATCTAAAATATGAATCGTATTTTGATTTATTTTAACACTTCGTTTACCACTAAATTCTTAATAGAAATCGTGCTTCTCACATTTTCAAAGCTGATGTCGAGTACAGGTGGCGGAAAGGTGGGGGCTGAATCTCCAAAATGTTGACACCTATGGGTCAGAGTTTCTGTCCCGTTCATTTTCTTTTCTAAAATAAAATCCCAACTTTTTTCTGTCTCAGTCTCAGTCATGGTTGTTGTGTGCAACTAAAGAGAGCCGACTTTTAAAACTGCATCATCATTTCAAGTGTGATCCTCAAACACACACACACACGCACACGCACACGCACACACACACACACACACACACACACACACACACACACACACACGCATTAATAACACCACCTGCGGTCAGCACATCTTTTGAATCTCAACCTGATCTTCTCTTCTCACCCCCATAATCACATCTTTGTCCCACAATGCACTTCCTGCCTCTTCACCTCATCCTGTTTCCTCTAAGCCGAGAACATCTCAGCCCTGCTTTGAAATCAGGAAATGAAAGAAAGTCTCAGTATTTGGCAGAGTGAGGAACCATTCTTCCATAAACACTGTATGATAAAGGTTACAGAGTCACAGCGAGAGATAGAGCATCGCTGTTTCCAAGAAAGGGCTTATTCCCATTGGTGGATGGCTTTTTCCCACTGAGTAAAGCTCCCGCTGAATGATATGGCCTGTCTGTGTTGACAGGCAGGAGATAAGGAAGTGCCCTCAGGTATTAGTTGTCATTCCTTTTCACCAGGAAAAGCAGCTGAGAGTAGCTACCTTATTTTTTTTTTCTTATTTTTTCCGCTTTCCCCTCAGTGGAGCACCTTTTCCTCCTCTTTTGGATGAATAGAGAAATTCACAACAACAAAGCCTTCCACTCTCATTAAGTCAGCCGCAAAGCCAAGCACCACCAAGGAGCACAATATCTGAGGCAGATGAGTAATCCCCCCCCGCTCAATCTAGAAGCTGGCACAGAATTTCAAATGTCCATAATAACTGCCGGAGAAGAAAGTGAGGGACACACAAGCATGCACGTACACCCCCCCCCCCCCATCCTCTCCTCCCCCTCCCCCATACACACACGTACTGTGATGAAAATAAATGTGTTATTGACCATTAGCCCACTGCAGCAGTGCAGAACTAAAATGTCCTTCATCTCAGTGTGCCACACTGGGAGTGTGTGAATATTTTCTATGTCCTCAAAGCCAATATCTTCAAAGACACAGACATTCGCTCCCGTCAGATTCTTCAGACTGTTTAGTGACCTCAGCTTTTAACGTGACATTTCAATAAACGATCAGGTGAGGTAGTTTTGAATTGAGAAATGACCTCATGTGGCAGCCAATTAGATAAAACACATGCGTTTCAAAAAATGATGCAGACACGCCCCACTGTAATAATTAACTGCAGCCGACTGAGATAAATACGCCATTGGCATATACTCAAAGTGCAGCAATACATTTTGATGCTCCTTCTTTTGCACATTCAGCAGCAGAACAAGAAGGTAGCTAGCTGGTGTGAAGGCAAGGCTATTGGTAAAGCCATTTAGCTTCTGCCCACTTCGGAAATATGGAGCTGAAACGGAACGATGAGTCAGCTCTTTTTTTGCTTGGGGAATGAATCATTCATCATGGCCGCCAGCATGGTCCAGGACCGGGATGGAGGGATGGAGGGGAGTAGGGGGGGGGGGGGGGGGGGGGTTAAGGGGAGGTCGATCAAGGACCTGATGGCAAGTTCCTCTGCTGACTCCACATGGAGCTCATGAGGCTGCAGTAGCTGCTGGCTCCTGATGCAGCAGCTCTGGATGGCGTAAAGAGTAAAGAGACACAGAGGGAAGGAAACTAAGAAAAACTCATTTTAATATCTCATAACGGACAGCTTCACTTACAGGTCGAATGAAAGAGCGAAGATTTTCTACCTCTCGGACTAATTTAAAAGTCGTATATTTGCTAGGAGCTTTTTTTTCGTGGTTTTGACTGGGTCCTTTTACTCTGAATCTTATTGATGGAGGATACGAGGATATTTTATACAACAGAGTATTTCCACTCTGGCATTGACAGACTTCTGCTGTCACCAGACTAAAAAAAAAGGAAATATTGATTTATTTCCAATGACATTTTGTAGCATTAAACTACAATATTTGAACATGTCAGCTGTGTGATTAATTGAGACAATAACAACACTATAAACCGAGCTGACTCAATCAAATTCATCGTTACAGCCCTTTAGCTAGATTAACCTTTTGTGCAGTGCTAAGCTAGTTTTACATTGAACTAAATGTGACAACAAATTAAATTGGTCACGGTGTGAATGTGAACATAGCTGTCTGTCTTTCTGTCCCGTGATGAACTGGCGACCGGTCCAAGGTGCACCCTCCCAGCAAACACGCAACGTCAGAGAGACGTTCAGATCACGTCTGTTTGACGTCTGTGATGGGTTCAGTATCATTCTGGCTCTGCAGTCGACAAAATCTGAACATTGGCAAAGATATTAAACTGATATCTTTTGGATGCGTCTGTGCTTTGGCCGTGGGCTGCCTCCGACCTAAGTCAGCTGGGATAGCCTCGAGCCCCTGAACGTTCAGGATAAAGCATCTATAGATCATTAGCGTGGATGACTTCTGAACTGAAGACAGTCAGTGCTGAATCTTAGGGCACATGACGCACTCACTCCCTGTTGCGCACACTAGAGGGCCTTTTAAAAGGAGAAAATGAACGGTCTGAATGCTGTATTCACTGACAACATATCCTTGAACTCAACAAAAAAAAAAAAATATGTATATATTTTTTTTTAAATCAGAAAACATTTTTTATTTCAACCTTTAAAGGGGAAGATCACGGAGAAAGCACCTCCAGCTCCGTCAGCGCCTTCAGGATGAATGGGAACAATAACTGCAATCCAGAATGTACCGCTGAACATTAATGTCCGACCTCCCAAATAAAATTGTGGCTGAATGGGAGCGAATTCCTGAAGCTGAAGTTCCCAGATTCTGAGGAAATTCTTTACAAAAGACTTCTACGAAAAAGGAGCTATTTCAGCAGCATTTTATGTTGGGGTTTTTTTCTACAAGAGACCAGGAATCACACACATCTGTGTGTCCACATACTTTTGCCCATATAATGAAGTTCTGGGTATTCTTGTTGCCTATTCATTGTGTTGCACTACATATTTGCAACATCTGTCAATAATGTACAACACGTTACTGAAGTCTTTCGAGAACCACGCCGTCCTCTGAAGACGAATCAGCTCTTTCTTTTTCTCCTGAGAGAGCGAGGGAGACGGCGAGAGAGCGAGCTTAGTTACATCCTGGTAGGACAAGCTCACCCAGAGGGCTGGGGAGAAGACGACGGGAGCAGAGGGGAGGGGAGCAGATGGAGAGGAGAGCAGAAGAAAAGAGACACTGGGACACAGCATATTAGGGAATATGAGGAGAGCCAAAGAGAGCAGAGCCGAGCTGAGGAGAGGCATCAAGTGACCTCCTCCCTCTCCATTGTTAAAGAACATAAGAACGAGGCTGGCTGGAGGCCACTGAAGGGGTAGAATGCATTAGAAACAAACCACAGAGAGAAAGAAGAAAAGAGAGAGACAGAGGTAGAGCTTGCGCTTTTCATGTCGCAACAGCAAATGTCAATAGTGGCCGAGCTGATTTCGTTGTAGCACACGGGTCAAGCTGATTGTAAACTCAGGCAAGACTGTGTGTCTGTGGTGTCTGTGTGGTTTCTTCAAAGGCGAAGAGTTTGCCAGGGGGAAGGAAATGGTCAGTGATGAAGAGCGAGGGTTCGATTCGGACGAATTATGCGAACGGGAAGAGGAAGTAGCTCGTGACAACGAAGGAAATGTCTGGCGAGGACGGGGAAACAGGTGGCGGCATCATGTGATCGAGATGCATCAACATGTGGAGATCAGACGACGAGGAAGGATGCTTCTAGAATCAACAGAGCTTAGAGTATTATGTTATTATCCTCTTTATCAACTAGTCATTACCTCTTAACCCTAAATAATTTAAATATTATACATTTTGCCCTAAATATTGAGTCCTTGACAAGACACTTTGGCTTCTTTTCCCCCTCTTCTATCTAATTACGCAATACAGTAATCTTTGAACCCTGTATTATAAATGTAATACCTTGGCAGGAAATAATGCACCCTCCATATAGAGGCAGAAAGTAATGATGTGAAGGTCAGGGTGGTTGACGGATGTGTAACACATTCAGGTCTTAGGCAAGACACCAGAGTTTCTTCTAACACACTTGTAATTAATGCTTGTTTCATTTAACCCAGATTTTTCTCTCACCTCAATCGAGTGTTTTCAATGCGTACCCCTCGGGAGAGACCGACAATGGCATCTGGCATTTGACAAACAGCTTAAATGATAAAACTGGTGCAAAGCAGGTGATTATGCAGATGTTTTTTTTTATTGCTGTTTTTGGCATTCTAGATCTCTCAGTGTTTGTGCATTCATGAGGTGGTTTTAGAAAGCTGTGAAATCATAACCATACCTGAACCTATTATGTATTCGCCAACGATCTTCCCCAAACTTATAGATATTGCAAAAAGAAAGATCAAGGACATTGCAAAATGCTACACCATAACCAAAATCTCCAATAAAACTCTCCATACAGCACGCAAGGGAAGCCCGGCATTATCCCGCACCAATCCTGCTCCATTTTTGTAGATCAGTGATTGAAAACATCCACAAATCCTCCACCGCAATCTGGTTCTAATCTGCCTCCTCCCACACCAAGGACAAGCTCCAACATGATGTGTGCACTGATGAGTGGGTGAATGGCTGTCAGCTGCCCTCCACGAAGGAGCTGCATGATGCCAGGGTGACGGAAAAAAAAAGAAGAGAGGGGCAGGAGGCATCGCCACTGAGGCTGCACACCCAGGCAACCATCTGCTCTGAAAGGTTTCCTGTGAGAGACGGTGCCTCCTCTTCACAGCCCCCCGATGGAACTGTCTGTAAACCTACCAGGGTTACTGTTAACATGCTACTTACTGTAAACCAAAGCTTGTTTGCACAATGTCACAGAGACTGTGAAAAGCCTCTGCAGTGTGTTCGTCATCTGCGATGCTCACAACTTGTTTCACGCGTTTTATCCTGTTCAGTTTGACTTTCTTGCAACACTCTGGATTTGTCTGTCCTCTAAAGCTGCTGCCGGCCTCTGCTACACTCGAAAGGGAATTTTTCTGTTTCATGAATGTTTCTTAAGTATTTTTGGGAGTATCTGTAGTTTACATATTTCTGTCGACTTTCAAATTTACTTCACTACATTTCCTAAATAACGTATATACTTTTATTCCAATGCATTTCCCCCAAAGCATCTTAGTTACTTTACCACTACAAAATAAAAGCAGAGGAAATCTGATGATACAGAATGCCAGCGAGCAGGTCTGGAGAATCAGTGGTCCGAGCTGGCAAGCTACATCATCGCTAAATCATCTTTAATGCACAAGTGCTCCCAGCGCCCTGGTTTAGTTTCTATTTCCACTCAAGTCCTTGCATGGCAGATGCAGGCGAGATGCAACTGCATCATTATACAATAAATGAATAAATCCTAATTTAAATTTGCAGTGGCCTCCGTTCAAATGTGTCAGTGTTGTTTTGTCAACTACTTTACTAAAAAGATTGATGACATACGCTCCTCATTTTCAAACCCAGCTTCTATAACTACATGTTCATCATCTTCATCTTCATCCCCTTCGCTTTCCTCTTTCACCCCCCCGTCTCCCAATCAAGTTCTCACCTTGGTAACCTCCACCCCCCCCTCAACCACCTGCCCTCTTGACCCCATCCCATCTCACGTTCTCCAGTCTATTGCTCCTGACCTTCTTCCTTTTCTCACCCATCTCATCAACACTTCTCTGTCAACTGGCTGCTTCCCGAACTCGCTGAAGGAGGAGAGAGTGAACCCTCTCCTGAAGAAACCCCCCCTCAACCCGGCTGAAGTAAACAACTACAGACCCGTCTCTCTTCTTCCCTTTCTTTCCAAAACTCTCGAACGAGCTATCTTCAATCAACTCTCCTCCTTTCTCCACCATAATAACCTTCTTGACCACCAGTCTGGTTTCAACAGACCACTCAACAGAGACAGTCCTCCTTCTGTCTCTGAGCAGCTTCACACTGCTAGAGCAGCCTCTCTGTCCTCTGTCCTGATCCTTCTAGACCTTCTGCTGCATTTGACACAGTGAACCACCAGATCCTTCTTTCCTCCTTCAGGACCTCGGTGTCTCAGGCTCTACTCTCTCCCTGTTCTCATCCTACCTCAACGACCTCGCCTACCGGGTAACTTGGAGAGGATCTGTGTCTGAACCTTGTCTTCTCACTACTGGTGTCCCTCAAGGCTCCGTCCTGGGTCCCCTCCTCTTCTCTATGTACACCAACTCTCTCGGCTCTGTCATTCACTTCCATGGCTTTTCCTACCACAGCTGTGCTGATGACACCCAACTAATCCTCTCTTTTCCCCGATCTGAAACACCTGTCTGACTGACATCTCTCAGTGGATGTCTTCACCCCACCTGAAAATCAACCTCGACAAGACCGAACTGCTCTTCCTTCCAGGGAAAGACTCTCCCACCCTCGACCTGACTACTACCTTCAACAACTTTGTGTTATCCCCGATCCTGACTGCTAGGAACCTCAGAGACACTCGACAGTCAACTCTCTCTTTCTGCCAACATCACTGCAACAACACGTTCCTGTAGATACATGCTGCACAACATCAGGAGAATACGTCCTCTTCTCACTCAGAAGGTGGCGCAGGTTCTGGTCCAGGTTCTGGTCCAGGCTCTGGTCCAGGCTCTGGTCATCTCACATCTGGACTACTGTAACTCCCTCCTGGCAGGTCTACCTGTTAGCGCCATCTGACCTCTGCAGCTCATCCAGAATGCCGCAGCTTGACTAGTCTTTAACCTCCCGAAATACACTCACACTACTTCGCTCTTCCTCCTCCTCCTCCTCCTCCTCCTCCTCCATTGGTTACCAGTAGCTGCCCGCATCCGTTTCCAAACATTGGTACTTGCGTACCGTGCTGTGAACAGATCGGGTCCAGTCTACATCCAGGACATGGTCCAACCTTACATCCCAGCCTGCTCCCTCCGCTCTGCTTCTACCAATCGGCTTGTTGCTCCTCGCTGCGAGCTAAACACTACAAAATCACGACTGTTTGCTGTCCTGGCTCCTAAATGGTGGAATGAGCTCCCCAACAACATCAGGACAGCGGAAACTCTGAACATCTTCCGCCGCAAACTAAAAACACACCTCTTCAGACTTTACCTTGAATAGGTAGCACTCTAGTAGCACTTAAAATGTCACTTACTGATAGCACTCTGTAGTTTGGCTTTCTTGAAGAAATTGTATTTTCTTGATTCCTGCTGTTCTGGGTTTTGTACCCTCATGGTTGAAATGCACTTATTGTAAGTCGCTTTGGATAAAAGTGTCAGCTAAATGAAATGAAATGAAATAATGTAATGCTTCAAAAGAATAAACTTCATAATTCTCAAAGTTCTCACCATTTGGCAATTATATTAACTACATATAATGTAGAAAAAAAAATACTTTTGATATTAAAGTAGAGTATATATCAGGTATTTGAAGTGATTTTCGAAAAGGTGACTTCTTACCAAAGTTATTTTCCGGTAACATATCTCTACTCTTGTTTGGCTTTCAGGTACTTTATACACCACTGGTTTTATGTATTATCAACAGTGACAGATTGTGGACATGATTTAAAGCCCCCATCACCACGGTCTTCTCCACCAAAGACAAAGTTTCTAAAATGTTGAATTCTTTAGTTTTTAAAATTTTATTTATTGACTTCAATCAGCTGATGTAACTCTACAGACTTCCCTCAGCCGGCTGTCACGGGAAAAATCCACTGGAGAAATATTGTTTCTTTATTTAATTTTTGTATATCCAACAAATAATTTACATTTAAATATATTCAGTCTAATTGTGCAGCGTCTGAAGTTACTGGACTGTGTAGATTGCTAAAGCCTTATCCCATATTCCTTCAATGAAATACTGAGTTAATGACAACGGGAGCCACAAATGTCTTTTGCATGCTTTGTGAGACTTGTTGGACAAAAGAAATAAAAGAATAGATACAGGTAATAAGACAAACAAACCAAGTGCCAACACATTTCAGGACAACATCCAACAACAAAGTCCCAAATTTCTACCATTCTCTGGCAATCTTTCTGAAACACAGTTCAATTTCCACAAACATAATTTGTCGCCTCCGTGACATACATACTATTGTTTCTGCCTCAGCCTGGAGCTCCCACTGTTTTTCTTTTTTTTTTTCATCACACCAGAGGGAGCCCCTGTCACTACTGTGCTCTGTTTTGTCCCTCTGCAGTTTCTAATGCCTCATCCCTTATGATAAATTAATGGCGGGTGATGATGACGGATATCGCTGTGCCAAGGTAACCGCCATTACGGAGCAGTGATTGAGGACCGGTCAGGCGAAGCTGTTGTTTATACTGTCTCCCCGGTGTAAAGTGCTGGCGTGATGACAAGGGTCATTAGCTAGGGGAAGGTCAGTAGTGTTAAGCTTATACACTTAAAGGTGATGAAGACTGATACCAAGAAAAAAAGAGGTGAACCGTCTTATTGCCCACGAGATAGTTTTAGGATCAGCAATAGGATAAAAGACACAAAGGTGATACTGTACTTTAACCTCCCTGCATATACTCCTATTGGTGATGCGTTGAATTCAATAATTTAATGTGCATTATGTGTGCTGTTATGAGCTTTTGTGTCCTTGACAAGTGGTTACAATGAACTTCTCTTATTTACTGTGTGTGTGTGTGTGTGTGTATGTGTGTGTGTGTGTGTGTGTGTGTGTGTGTGTGTGTGTATGTGTGTGTGTGTGTGCGTGCTTGTTTAGGTTGAGTTTTTGGTGTACATTATTTTATTTTTTTTCCTATCTTTTTTTTCTTGTGGTTGATATGTTACTTAAACATAATAAAAATAATAAATAATTAAAAAAAGAGTTTGAAGTATTTATAAGGTATTTTCAGGATTAGTTATTTCATCACTTCATAAATGTCCATAGCAGCTGTCATATTTAATGACAGAAGTTAGGCACATAAACATAATTGTAGTGTGTTATAAATCGTAAATATAGAGTAACTCAAAAGTTTGGACACACCTACTCATAAAATGGAGTTGTTGTTTTTTTACTATTTTCTACAGTGTAGAACAAAACTGAAAATACCAAAACTATGAATTGACAAAAATAGAATTAGGTACTAAGAAAAGGAAAACTGTAGACAAAGCAAAAGATGGATAATATATTTTAGATTCTTTTAAGTACTCACTGTTTTGCTTTGATGACAGTTTTGTATTCTAACCACATTATTCTTGATGATCCTCATGAGGTCGTCGCCTGGAACGGTTTTCAATTATCAAATCAAAAATTAATTGGTGCGTCAAAAATAAGTTTGCCACCGTCAGTTGTTTTTAATGCTTGTATACTACTAATACCTCCTGTTCAGTTACACTCTATTCATATTGGGAAAAGAGCCATGAAGAGAAACAACAGTCTGTCATAACTTAATGACATGAAGGTCAGTAAATCTGGAAAGTTTTTCGTGGTTCTCATTAAGACAGTTCCAGTAAAAGAGGACCAAAAGTTCCCCGTCCTGCAGAGTCTATTAGAGATACCAGACACAGACATCTCCAATTAACAGCATCTCACATTAGAGCCCACATCAATGCTTCCCTGAGTTCAAGTAGCAGACGGACTGAAACATCAACAATCCGGAGGAGACGGCATGAATCAGGCCTTCCATTTGCTGCAAAGACAACAGCTACTGAGGGAGATGTCGTGGAGCTTCTTATGTTTGAGAGCTGCTAATACTCTGGAGAGTTAAAGACTGAGTGTGATGAATCATATCCAGTTTAATTTTATGCGGGACGCGAGAAATATACACATTTGTTCTCAAAGAAAGCCCCGTTGGAGGTCTCTTTTATATGCAAAGACAAAAACAGCAGGTGACTGATGACTTTGCCAAAGAAGGGATACTGTTTCTAACTCATAGTTTACAAAAGAGGAGTTACTGTATGACCACACACCACTTTCTGCCCAGACATATTTTTGTCTGTGACACGGGTCTAAAGTTACTTATCGCCTTTGCCAGTAAATGGTCCTTTCACACAGAAACCTTAAAGAAGAAAAGTACTGATTGGGCCAAGAAACACAAGTAAATGATCACTAGACCGGTGAAAATCTGGTCTTTTTGTACGATGAATCCAAAATGTGAGAGTTTGGGTTTCAACCTCTATGTCCGAGACTCGGAGAAGGTGAACGGATGGTATCTGCATGTGTGGTTGCCACCGTGAAGCGTGGAGGAGGAGGTGGAGGAGGAGGAGGAGGAGGAGGAGGTGTGATGGTGCGGGGGGTAGGGAGGGGGTGTCTTTACTAGCGACACCATTGGCAATTCAGTCTGAAATCAAGGCAATGCTAAACCAGCACGACTTCCACAACCTTCTGCAGCGACACGCCATCCCATCTGGTTCCTGCTTAGTGGGACTGTCATTTGTTTTTCAAGAGGACAATGACCCGAAACACACCTCCAGGCTGTGTGAGGGCTGTCTGACTGAGAAGGGGGAGTGATGGAGCGCCGCACCACGTGATGAGCCCTCCTCCCCCGTCACCAGACACAAACCAGTGGAGAAGGTTTAGGAATGAGCTCGGCCGCAGAGCGAAGGAAAAGCAGCCAACAAGTGCTCAGCATATGTAGGAACGCCTTCACGACGGCTGGAGAAGCTCCAGGTGACGACCATGTGAAGCGGGTTCAGATGTCACTAGTGTACAAAAAAACATTTCACAAAAGGTCTACGTTGCTTTGTTTGCCACCTGTCACCGTGGTAATACCTGGTAATCCTGTGACTGCTTCACAATAAAAGCCCGTTTTGATGTGAAGCAGGAGCATCAGGAAGTTTTCATTGGCTTCAGATGGACGTGAACACGATGAAGCTCTGATACAGTGCAGAGAGAGGAAGCAGTGAGGCTGTTATTAATGAAATAAAAATCACACTGGATTATGTACATGCATTGTTTCCTGTGAATCCCTCATGAGAGAACTTAATCCATCACAGGAGTGGTGTGGACTGTTACTGAATCTAAGGAGATTAGATGCTGATTGCAGAAACAAATACACACCATAAACAATATTTGGGGTTTCTAATGAAAATGTTATAACTCTAATTCAGTGTTCAATCATTGGATTTTTTTTTCTGAAGTTTTCAGATTCATTTTGTGTTTTTTGTCAGTAAATGGAGTTTATTATTATTTTGTATTATCTTTTTATTATTTATTTATTATTGAGAGTTAAGACGAGTTTATAAATGAAGAAAGTAAGAATGAATAAAATGTGTTATATTTGTCATACAGTAAGTACTCGATTGGGAGATGTGAGTTAAAGACATTAAACACTGTGCTTGTATCTATTTGCAACTACCTCTTTAAAACAGTTTATTTATACCATGTACTTCTTCTAAATGCTAAAATAACTTCTTGAAAAAAACTCTGTTGAACTCGTGACCTTTCGGGAAACACAACTGTGACTGTGGGTTTCATATCTAGAGGAAATGCTGCTCACACACATTATGGCCAGTGTGTAAATGAGAGCAATCTCACTAGAGTGTCTCAGCTTTTGGAAACAGAAAGTACAAGGTAAATTAAGTAAGTCAACTGCTCAGGCATCAAAGCAAACCTGGAGGAGCAGAGCGTCTGTGTGACGACTTTATGACCACACTTCAACGTGACTGTGAGCAGTCTGCAGTTAAAAAACCTGTAAAATTAAATATGAGGTTTTAATAATCAACCGAAGTTTGAAGGATTTGTTGACTCCCTGAACACGGGACTTTATTTGTTGGTTTGTGGTGCTGTCACTACTTGTTCTAACCTGATGTGCCATAAATTGTTGTTTTCAGAACAAGTTAGACTGCTCATCATTCAGTCAGTATGACATGTTCAGTATCATTATTAGTAATGTCTTACAGTAATGTGATCATGTTTGCTGTCTGAACAGGAAAATAAGATAAAGCCACAATGAGAGCTACCTGTTGTTAACCATAATGACTTCTTTTCTTATTTCTACACACATTAAACATGGAATATTCAACATGTCGCTTGGTATATAGAGCTGGATTTGGGGAAACAACTGAAAGTAAATTTAAATTACTTTTGTTATTGAGTAATATTTTTTTTTTATTATCGACTGTCTGGTAATTGTAAAATGGCCTTTTTGAATTTTGTTGCACTGACAATTACAAACAAAAACAAAACATGTTTAATTCTGCACCTGAGGTTCAGGCTGGAGTACTGCAGCCATTTGATATTCATCATTAAGCTCCATATTCAAGTCCTGATGCTTCCATCTCTCCATCTCCTTACAGTAGCTCTCCTGTCTGTCATTTCCTCTCTTTTACCTTTGCACCACGTCGCTCAATTATATTTATTCATGCATGTCCTGGTTGATATACAGTATGAATATTCTTATTAGATGCTGTTGCTGGGACCCATTTCTTTATGGAGCATTGAATTTATATTCATGACCATGAATGCACATTCGGAGGTGTGTAATGATGGAGGAGTCATGTCCTACCACACGAGGCTATAGAGGGAACAATATTTGTTATGTTTGCATCAGCTGGAATGAGCCTGCGTTGCACGCATAGGATGACACCTTGGCTCAGATGAAAAAGAGAGAGAAAAAGATTGGATCTGTGTGTGTGACTCACAGCGGTTTTTGATCATCAAGTCTCACAAGTGACGCAAGTCCAATGTAGGAGAGTTGTTTGTTGTTTGTGGTGAAGATTACATCTGGAGGGTGAGGCGTTCGAAGATGAACTTTATTTTAAGGCTCTAAAGTAATCAATGAACTAAAGTAATCACCGTACATTGTTTTTGTACATCGTGTATGAATTCAATCAGGGCCATTTGTTCGCAGAGGTCGGCACACGATGCGGCTGAATAGAAGAGAGTTGAGTGGAGTGGAGAAAAGAAGAGGAAGGAAATACATGTAAAACTTCAAGTGTGACATTATGATTGTTTTGTTTATGACAGCCAGGCAATAAATCAGAGGATGCAAGTCATTCTCCGCTCAACTGACTCCAATTTTACATCTAAAATATTGCCCCCCTCCCCACCCCATTCGTTTATACACCAACACTGGTTGTAGAAACAGAACATACATGCGTTTCGGTCATTTCAACGCAACATTAAGTCCTCATACTAAAAACATTAATGTCCAAACACCAGTTTGAATAAATAAAGAAAAATTACAGTTTGTGGCAGGGTAATGAATATATACCACCAACAGAGAGAGGACAGATGACACAGTAACACAGCAGTTGTTTTAATTTGCAGAAATGAGGGACAACTAGCTGATGGTAGTCCTCTGAGTGAAAAGAAAAAGCCATTGTCAAGATACATCTGTTCTCTGCAGTGGTCTCCATCCCCAGAAAATACAGTAATAGGAAATTATGTCACTTGTTTGCTCATTTCGAGGAAAAGAGTGAACATTTAAACAGCAAACCACAACATTCTGTGAAACTGAAGTATGACGTGTACTTTTTCCGATTAAAGATAACGATAAGATCATTCTTGCAGCTTTGCATGAGAATAGGAGACTTACAGGGGACAGAAAAAATGTTGCAGCAGAGGGCTGAAATGTCTCGACTTTCTGAGCAGGCACCTGAAGCCACTCTGGATCCTACAGTAGGTGGCGACTGCCATGTTGTCCGGCATTGTTTCGCTCCAGCATATTCAATGCAAGAGCAGACTGTTTGATGCAAAAATAGGTCTCAAAGAACCCCAACATTTCATCACAGCATCTGCAGGTATGATCAGAAAGAGACAAATCTGACTGGCGTGGGAGGCGTGAAGGTTTTTCAAGCAGCAGAGAATGCAGA
Organism: Embiotoca jacksoni; assembly: GCF_022577435.1. Lineage (NCBI taxonomy): Eukaryota > Metazoa > Chordata > Actinopteri > Embiotocidae > Embiotoca > Embiotoca jacksoni. The sequence continues at coordinate 17,516,466 of NW_027185230.1, read as the reverse complement.
GTATCATTGTGGACTTCCCTCACTGCAGCAGCAGCGGTACTTTTTGTCAACCATCATATCACCATGGGACAAACTGGGCCGACATACAGCACATGCTAAACATCTGTTTGCATTCCTCAACTCTGTGCTTTATTCCAGAAGCGGAGGCCAAAGTGGTCTGACATCCGGAACAACACTTTCCGATGGTCCATATCTGCTGCTTCACTGAAATCCTGAGATTCCCCAGTGTGTCTCTCCAAACCTGATCCCAGTTTTTTTTTTTTTTTGTAACACCATGTTTTCTTCTCTGTGAGAAGGAAAGGTGTTGGACCTAGATCCCTGCAAGTGCAGAAAACCTTCTTCAGGCTGCGGAGGAGGCTTGTGGACACAAAGCTTTGGTCTCATGCCAGGAGTATTTCTGCTGCTGGCTGGCCATGGCCAACATGGTCTCTGATGTAGACACAAACGTCTGGAGTGACCCAGCCCAGAGGTGGAATGCTGGTGAAGAGTGAATGACCCTACAAAAAAAAACCTTAAATAAACCCATCCAACTTCAGGAAACAAAAACAAACAAAAAAAAAAACTTTTTGTATTTACAACTGAGAAACTGGGAGAAGAAATACCAAACAGATGGAGAGACACACGAACAAAGATGTAACGAGTCAAGGCAGGTCGACAGACAAACAGATGGATAGACAGAGGATTGGACAACACAAAATGAATTTCATCTAAAGAAGAAAATCTGAGCTATGAAGGAGTAAAAACACAATATTCCACGTTGGAAATTTGAGGGGAAATACTCTCTTGACTTCCTAAAGAATAGGATGTCAATATGACTTCCAGCTGCAGCATAGCGACACCATGGTGACAGGTCTGAGATTGGAAATATGATTGGCTAATCCTGCAGGATGAGCTCAAACATGACGCCTTTTTGAAGACCAAGGTAAACTTTGTCGAGGACGGGAAGTTAATTGAAGTGTCACTCCGTTCCCGATTTGAATGACATCCAGGACAAATGAGAATCACTGTTCTCTTCTCTCATTCTCCCCTGCTCTGCATAATTCAGTTTGGAGGTCACTGACTCTGAAAACAGCATCCGGTCACTTAGTTCACACCAATATCTTAGTCACTCTCAGGCATAAAATGGTCGGCCAGCTTTATCTGCTGCCAGTAGCCTTGACTGACATGCATATTAGCTCCTTTCTCCCAAGGCTCTGAAAACACATCATATTTTCCACAACTTTCATTTTCCCTATTCAGATTGCGGCCACATTGAGGTGTCTTGGTTGCATACTAATTGTGCGGTTCTCACCTCTGAGAACAAGCGGGACATCTATGCGAGGAACCAACTATTTTTCACTGTCTCTGTCGCAATAAAAATTGTCATCCAAGACAGGTTTCCGAATAGGAAAGATCCGTCGTCATCCGTGGAGAGCCGATGTAGATCAAAACATGGACAATATGTGATTGTTTGGGGACAAAAAGTCTAGATGGTAATATAAACACCGCCTGTCTTCATCTACAAACCCCGCAAAACCACCTTTTGTTCCTGGTGGCCTCTGATGATGTCTCGATTCCCAACTGTTGTTTTTTTCCCTTTCCCAATTCCAATCCTGCAGGTATCACCTTTGCTTTTCTTTCTCACTGAAATGAAAAAAAAAAAAAAAAACAGGCTCTTGTTTTCCCACCCCGAAGGATGTCTGATGCATTTCTCCACCTGTTTTCTACCCGAGAGAAAAGATGATCGCGAATAATGAAAATGCCACAGTGACATGTAAAGATATTACAGTTCTGAGGAGGCAGCAAATGTCTCTGTCGCACATTTACGCTCAGATTTGATACTTAAATAAAGGGTGTGGAAGAATGACAGATATTTAAAACATCTAAGACAAAGACCAAATTTGAATGCACAAAGCAGATTTTGTGTCATCAATAAGACTTCTGGATACTGAGACTTAAAGTGGAGAGGCTGTTTATTCACCGCATCTCACATTTCTATTCTACCTTTTCATTAATACATATGGAGAAAAAATTCCCAAGGAGAAATGGAAATGAAGGACTTCAGTAACCTAGCTTTGATGCTGTTTTTATAGATGGCGCGCGTGTGTGACGAAATATGGCCTGAGCAGGCCTTGTATGTGGTTTGAAATGAGTAAGAGAGTGTGTGTGTGTGTGTGTGTGTGTGTGTGTGTGTGTGTGTGTGTGTGTGTGTGTGTGTGTGTGTGTGTGTGTGTGTGGTTTAGGATGCTATGAGTAACATGATGGTGTGTGTTGGAGCCAGAGGATGCATGAGTCGCATTGGAAGAAATGGCAGCTGCAGTGGCATGAAGACCGACTTTAATATAAAAGAATCCTCGCTATGAAACATGCTTTGTCTTTTTCTTAGAGGACATTAATTATGGAATGCATAATGCATATTAAATGCATCTTTATCTTATGATAACCTATATTTTTATTTGATTGACTGATTGATTGAAGCATCGTCCCCTGCATCCAGCTCGTATTGGTTGGAGAGACACTAAACAACAACAACAACAACAACAACTCCTGTATATGGATATAGCAGCAACAGTTTATTTTATACACTCTCACTGATGTGTCAGAGCAGCAGCAGAGTCTGTAAATATGAATATTAATGTACAGTAGAGAAGCTGCATTATTATGCTAAAACTCCTCTGTCCTTCTGTCCGAGGCAGATTTGCAACCCAAAAATGCACTGATGTACAATACTTTGTCAATTTAGTCCATCAACTTTTATTTTGAAAATATTTTAGAGGAAGAGAAGAACAAGAAAGAGGCAGAAGAAGACATGAGAGAACTAAATACTGGATTATGTTACAGTGTGTTTTAAAACACATTATCAGTTCTTTCTGGCCTGTTGCACAAAGTCTCCAGCCCCTGCTGGCATCATCTGACACATGGTGTGTGTGTGTGTGTGTGTGTGTGTGTGTGTGTGTGTGTGTGTGTGTGTGTGTGTGTGTGTGTGTGTGTGTGTGTGTGTGTGTGCTGTGGGGGAGAAAAAGAGAGGGCGAGGAGCTTGACAAAAGAAATGTCTGAGTGAAATGAATGGAGGCTAAATCTGCCCATCAATAAGCAGCTTGGGCCTGCGCCACGAGGGCCACATGCCTCCCTGCAGATGCAGCACTTTAAAAAAAAAAAAGAAAAAAAAAGAAGATACATCTGGATCTCAAATTGTGAGTGCGAGTGTGTGAATGTGTGTGTGCGAACATGTCGCATGCAACTTGGTGCTCCTTCCAACAAGGATTAAACTCTCAGACATAGACTCATCTAATCACTAGTGGCCCAAATGGAGAGAAAATCCAATCCGCTCCCAACAAAGTGTGATCACAAGCACACACAGAAGCAAATGTGCATGGCTGGATGAAGAGCTTCCTCGCTTTCAGGCCAGCAATGTTTGGTATTTAAAGGCGGAGCTCAACCAAATTACTAAAAAAACCAAACATGTTTTCTCACTACCGCTGGACAGTGGTGGAGGAAGTTTTCACATTATTTACTTCAGTAAAAGTCCTGCTTTCAAAATCCAAGTACAACGTAGAAATATATTATCAGTGAAGTGTACTTCAAGGTAAAACTATGTGTAAAGCAGAAAAATAGTCTCTGTGACAGCTCAGTATTTCAAAATATTATCATGTACAATTGTGCCTTTATAAGTCTAAGACAATTAAATGACCTGGAAATTATTATTGATTGGGAAAGCTTGATTTAACCTTCAACGTTAATTTGCATTTTATAAGATATTATATCCCTTTAATGTGTCTATAATATTATAGATCAGAATTTATGTATATGTAAAATCTTAATTCTGGTAAATACAACGATCAAATACATTGTGATGTATTTCCTGCTGAAATGTAGTAGAGGTGAATTATAGCATCGAACTGCTGCTTCTAGAAGTATCAGAAAAAAACAGAGAAGAACTATTAAAAAAGATGTCCATGAGAGACAACTGAAAGATCTGAAATGCTAGTAAGTGGACCTTTAATTCACACACAGGTCACCCAAAGACCGCTGTTTATGGGGAATATTTGAATGTAGTACTTATGCACAAATCTCTAACACAGATATGTTAAAAGTGGGCCAAATAAAACTAAGATTATATGCTGCAGAATGAAAAAGGTGGTTTAACCTGGTTTAAATTCTTCAAATAAATCAAGAGAGCATGAGAAGATAGAAAAAGGCAAATATGGAAATGAAGATACAGCAACGGGGTCTGGCTATTTATATGTATAGTACACACATTCATATATATGCAATCATATAAATGGTCGGAAAAATGTTTATTGTCAGATGCTGCGGCAATACTGCTCATCTATCATTCATGCCAATACAGCACAGTGAATTGAAGTGAAATTAAGAGAAATAGAGAGGGAGGAAAGGGAGAGGAAGATTGAACAAATCTGACTTGGCTTTGATTGAATCCTGCACAGACAGTGGCCAGATACACCTGGGTTCCTCCGTTCATCTGAATTCAGATATTACCCCTGAATATAAAACATCAGAAGCTTGTGTAACAATGAGAACTACGTCTGAACGAAATGGCTCTGACTGCCACTGTGTTTAGCATATAGACAACAACAAAGGAAACATACTATAACCCGTGCAGTTTTACTACTGGGTTACACCCTCCCCTCTTAAATATCATGCACGTCCCACTGCTGGTTCACTACTCTAAAATTATAATTTCAAAAGCTTGACTTTGTGATCGGTAATCCCTATTATCAGCATTCAGTGAATCCAAGAAAATGCTGTACTTAAGCCCTGGAAAAGTGACTTAACTACTGTTACTAAGGGATTTCCTAGTTCAGGGTAATGGAGTCAACCCGATGGTTATGGATTCCTCTCCGACCTCCTGATAGGTTGAGTTGCTCCTGAGTCATTGCTTTTCGCTGTCTCTGACTGTTCTGTAACTTGACATGTCATCTCTTAACCAGCAGTCCTTTGACTGGTCTGCATGGAGTTCTTTTCAGGTAGGTCTAGCATCTCTGCTGGGGGGTTATCTGGTATGGATTAAAGTGAGTTTGGGTAACTGTCCTTTCTGGAAAAGGACTCAGATTCCCCATCTGTTGTGTTTTCTACATCCGGTCAGTATGATTCTGTTTCATTTTCTTTTTCAGGTAGAGTCAAGGGTTGGTTGGGCGCCTCATTATCAGGCCTCTCAGTAGAAGGGGTTCCAGGTGAGTGAAGAGCTCCAGTAACTGTCTCTTATGTCGTGTCCAGAAGGCTTCCAGGTGTTTCAATGGACCTGAATAAGTCAAGTTCATGCTTGGTTTACTTCCAGGTTTCTGACGTTCCTCTCTGTGTTTGTCTTATCATAGACTTTGACAATGCGTGTCTCTATCATCATGTGATGGTTCAAACTGAAAACAGATTTCATCATCCTCTTTGTCAGAATTGTTTACTTCCAGTTGGATTGCACTCTGTCTAGTCTGTGGTCTCTGAGACTTACTGGTACGCTGAGGTTCCTCTTCATCTGCTTGTGAAAGGAAGCCACAAGGGAGTAAGAGTATAGAGCGTTAGCAGTGATCCATCACCTTTCTCTGGTTTCAGAGTATATACAGGCATGTCTCCCCTTTGCTTGGTGACCAGGTATATTGTTGGTTCAGTCAGCCAGTTTGTGTTTGTTTCTGAGACGGAGATTGCGGACTAAGATCCAGTCCCCAACATCCAACGTGGACTCACAGATAACTTTGTCGAACCTTCTCTTGTTCTTTTCCGCCACTTTACAAGCATTCTTGATAGCTACTTGGTAGCTTTCCTTAAGATGGCTTTTCAACATTTACACATACTGTGAATGTGAGAGCTGTGTTTGTTGGTGACAGGTAGTCCAAAGGCTATGTCTATTGGCAACCGGGGTTGTCTTCCAAACACTAATTCATATGGGGAGAAACCTGTGACATCATTCTTTGTGCGGTTATATGCACATGTGAGGGGCTTGACAAAATCCCGCCAATGGGATTTCTCTTTGTTCTTTAAAGTACCCAACATACTGAGTAAGGTCCGGTTGTTGTGCTCTACTGGATTTCCTCTGGGGTGATACGGACTGGTTCGAACCTTTCATATCCGTAACAGGGAACACAGTTCTCGAATGGTATGTGACTCAAAATCTCTTCCCTGGTTCCTGTGGAGTCTTTCAGGAAAGCCATAATGGACTAAGAAATGTTCCCACAGGCCCTTTGCTACAGTGCTGGCCTTTTGGTCTCTAGTGGGAATGGCTACAGCGTATTTGGTGAAGTGATCAGTGATTACTAGAATGTCTTTTGTGTTCTTGCTATCAGGCTCGAGTGAGTGGAAGTCCATGCAGACTAGCTCCATGGGCCCGGATGTCTGTATGTTCACAAGTGGCGCTGCCTTATCTTACGAGCTTTCACTTTTCCATCAATGTGTATGAACAGCAATATGTGAAAAAACATGCACAGAAGAAAGCAAAAATCATTGTGGCAAAGTGGTCTCATCCAGGAAGAAATGTTTCCATCAATTGCAGGAAAATGAACATTAACAAATGCAAACACATATACTTCCCGCTGAGGGGACGCTAAGATTTTTGCTTATTTAAAGCAAATATATTACCTTGCAGCTTAAAAAGCTACACGGCTCTCCAGAGCTCCTCAGAGCTGTCATTGTTGATAATTAATTCACAGCCGCCTGGATCATTAAGATGCTGTTTTCATTGCACCATTGGTGACATCATTCTCACCTAAATGTCATTCTGCTCAACAAAAAGCTAATTCCTGTGCTCATTAAATACAGCGCTGGAATAATAAATTCTGGGCATCTGAAGAATGTTTTCATGCACACATTTTATAAAATAAATTTTGGAGGAGAACCAAAGCATCAGCCATTTCCACACAACCCTTTAAAATCAATACCATCACAGCACTGCAAAACACACAATCGCAATATATCTTCGTAACAGTTTGTAAGAATTGATAACGTTCTGTTTTTCTCTGGCAATCCAGTTTGTTCCCTTCCAAGAATAACTTCTAAAATCTAACCAGAGCAGGTCATCACCGAGATAAGATCGAATGCACACAACGATGATTAACTGTTGTTATTTAGCAGCGGATTCATATGCGTTATGTTATGTTTGTTAGGCTATTATATAAACTAATTACTGTCAAGGTTGCAGGAAATCTGAGGTCATGTTGAGGGCCTTTTAATTAAATATTCCCCCGATGTGTCTTAGAGTTTTTTACGATTATGCATTTATACATTGATGTGCTGCAAATTCATTGTTGCATTTCTCAAATCAATCTGCAGTCAATAATCTACAAAGACAAAGTGAAAGCATGTTTCCAGACAAATTTCTTATTTAAAAATTGAAATTGTGCATTTACAAAATGTGCCCTTTGCGGTGACCCTAAATGTGGTCAGATGTGTCCTGTTTTTTTTATGTTGTTTGTTTTTGATTTGATCTTCCTTGAAATGCGTTAAGAACCTGATTGAATTCCAGTGGTGGTAAATCTAATGAAATGGACATACTTTCAAAACGTCCATACTTGTGTAAATAGCATCTAGGAACCCAATGATTTATGGAACCGAGCTTCAGAAATCATCTGCATAGAAGGGAGAAACTGCTGGAAGGGTGACTATTGCAGCAGTACTCCATCATTAAAGCCTTAATGGTGGCGCATCAAGACCGAAGCAACTCTTAAATCAGAAGACAGCCTTCTTGGTGTTTGTCAAACATTATTTAAAAGAGTCTGAGAGCACAAGGGAAAAAGATTTTCTGAAAACTGAACCACAAGCACCACGTCCGGTAAACACCAGCCACTGCTCATCGCCTGCTGGCACCATCCCTACAGTGGAGCATGGTGGTGGTAGCATCATGCTACCAGCAGACTGGTCAGAGCTGATGAAAGGATAAATACACCAAACAAGTTCCTTGAGGAAACGCTGCTCCAGCAAGACAGTGAACCAAAGCCAACAGCCAATTTAATGTTGGAAGTGGTTTCAGGAAAAGTCTGTTAACTGTCTTGAATGGCCCAGCCAGAGCTCAACTTAAACCCCATAAAACATCTGCGGAGAGACTTGAAAATGGCAGTTCACAGATGCTACCCATCTACTCTGACAAAGTTTGACAGGATCTGTCAGGAAGAATTGGATAAACTGTACAAATCCAGGTGTGCAAATCCTGTAGAGACTCACCCAAGGAGACGCAACGCTGTGAAAGCTGCCAATACATGAACGGAATTAAGAGTGTGAATAAATTTGTAAATGCGAGACATAAAGAGACATAAAAGATGTTTTTACTTTGTCATCAGTGTAGAATGACGCCAATATTAGTCATTTAAAATCAAATTTACAACACTACAAATTAAAGGGATCAAATTACTTTTGTGAAGCAACTGTGAATTAGATGTGTTTGGAATTAAATCAAAATGAATGAGCCTTGAATGTTTGACAACAGTGTAATAAATTATCTATCTCTGTCACAGCATTTTCAAAAAATACAGTTCAAACATTTCACTAAGTAGGTGCTTCAAATGTTTAGATTCACAAAGTACCATCAGGGAGGCATCTGATCAATTCCTATTTAATTCTGGCGCATGACAACGACCACACAGCCAGAATCAAAAACTATCTTCAGTGACAAGAAGAACAGGGAGTCCTGCATCAGATGGTATGCCCCTCCTCCCTCTCCCTTCCCCAGAGTCCTGATGTCAGCATCAGAGAGTCAGTCGGGGATTACAGTCAACAAAAGCCTGAATCCACTGTGGCAACTGGATTGTGGTTCTCCAGGAACGACCCTACCCGCCTAGTACCTGTTCTCTGGATGTTTCACTTCACGTGTGGCATGTGTGTGTGTGTGTGTGTGTGTGTGTGTGTGTGTGTGTGTGTGTGTGTGTGTGTGTGTGTGTGTGTGTGTGTGTGTGTGTGTGATATCCCTTTATTATATGTGAAGTAATCCGCTTTAATAAAAGTGGGTAAAGCTTTAATGTAAAGTATGGACTGTTTTGATTACAACTTTACAATACAAAAAAATGTCCTGTTAGGCATCTACAATAGTCACAGGAGAAGTAAGCCTCATTAAAAAACCAACTCAATAAAGTAAGAGGGCTTTAGGAGATCTTTCATATTTCTTATGTGGTCTGCAGCAAAGGTCACTTCCTCTACAAAGTCAATTTCCCAGTAGTTAAACCTCATTATACCGCAAAGCATATCTCCACACTGAATGTTTTGTTCTTCAACTCGAAAATATCTGTCCAATTTTGAAACCTCCAAACACCAAGAAAATGATCCTTATCTCCGTCGTGACATTCAGTGCGGCCGGTCGTCAAATCGATACCTTCATAATGATGCCCTGTGAGGGTTTTGAGAGAACTGGGGGAAGGGTTAGACTTTTGGAGACCTCTGCTTCATCTCCATCTCACCGATTCAGAAACCCTCAGACAAAGACATGCAGCCATAATCCGGATCCAGGCGCTGCAACCACGCAGCACCTCCCAGAGCTTTCTCTGATCAAATCTCAACCTGTATGTACCTGCTGCAACCCTCCTGTCATTTTCACCCAGTTACATCAGCAGCTCTGTGTGTAAAACCTGAAAGGGAGGCTCCTGCCATTTGGTCATGCAAAATTAATGAATAGAAACTTTTGCAATGGACTGAGCAATGTGTTTGTTTCTGTTTGTTTGTACTGTATACAGGCCTACGTGTGTTTGTGTACTTGCTGTGAAGGAGGATATGGATTACAGCTCTGTTACCTCTGTCTAATGTGCACAAACCTTAATCCACAACAGCTGCTAATTCGTGGCTCACCTCAACGCTCCCTGGCAAACTAGTGCTGAGTAAGAGATTAATGGCAGCATGACACAGTTTCATGATCGATGTGATTGTCTTATATTGGAGTTTAACGGAAATTAAATTCAGTTTTGATAACAAATCGTATTTTCTTGGTGTTTTTATTTTTACTTATTTGTTTAGCATTAATAAACAATCAATAAAGTTCCACAGGGAGCATTATTTTTTTAGTTCTCACTGCCAATATAATTATTTCAAATTCAAGTGGTGCGGTATTTGTGAAGTTATCTACTAAAATACTTTGTAATGTCATTTAAATTCCCGGGCATTTAACCAGCTCAAGGTAACATACAGGCTCTGAGGTCACAGAGCTATCTATTACTTTTGTGTGTTTTAACAATGTCCTCATCTCAGTATCAAAAACTAGACAAATAACAGCTAACAACCTCCTCCCTTGTATAATGTTAAACAAATGTAGCACTGTTTGTGCAGAAGCTGCCGTGACCTATTGTGTGTTATGGGTGGGGTTAGCGTTGAATTGGGGAACATATTGGCTGTAATATGGCTCCTATTAACACCACAGTTTATGCGACACTAAGCAATACCCAACCAAGATCTTAGATGCTATTTCCACAAATATGACAAAAAAAACAAACAAAAAAAACACTGATCTGCTTATAAAAACAAAAGAATTACAACGTATTACAATTTATATTTCCCCACAGAAAAAGGGGATCAGATTCAGATTCCAGTTTAACTTTTAAGGTGTAAATGCAGAGATCACAAAAAAATGCATGTTTGAACAACGCCAGAGCGAAACAGTGTCCACAAACAAAGACATACACAGACGTGTGCACACAAACACACTCACGCAGGGGAACTGTCAGCCCATGTGAAAACCCTCTACGAGTTATCATGTTCTTCAGCCAAAGGGACATCCTCTCTGAAAAACCCTGCTCACAGACAGACCATTTTATTTGTCCACATAATTTTGGCTTAGCGCAGCTGACAAGTGTGATGTCCTCTTACACACCGGCTGAGGGGGGAGAAAGTGCTGACATGGACACTTGTCCCATGAATTTTGTGCAAGCGACGGGAATCTGCTGACACCGCCGAGTGTCTCAGGAAGAAATCTCAACAAAGAAGTGGAATTAAATGTCGACAACTTCTTCTGTGCTTCCAGGAGTTACACCCCGACTTAATATTTCATACCTGCTTTCATATCTTCCATATCCTTTTATTGATGCCAGACCTTACAAGAACCACGCTTCACAAAATCAAGGAACGAGTAAATCAAAGTATTCTTTCGTGGCTTCTGACCACTGGTTCCTCCTCGTTTTAAGATTGTAAGGAAACCTTTAATTATTCCGAAGCAATACCGAGAACATTTTATGATTTCAAAATCCATTTGGAAGAAAAATGAACTTGTTTCTGGAACACTCAGTCAACTGAAGTTCATTTCTATTTGCTGCAGTGTTTACAAATTAGGTGAAACATCATCAATTTCTGAAGAATAATGCTTCCTTCCTTTTTCGTTTATCAAGGAAATTAAACAAAAACTGGGGGGCAAAACAATCAACTGACACCAAATTATATTTCTGGCTTCCTCAATGTCTGAGGACTTTAGAACAATTATTCTGTATTATAAAGAGCTTGTCTTCTAATATTCATTTTGTCTTTCTGCCATTATATTATTGGAATATTTGATACTAAATTGAACCGTAGGAACCTGGAAGTCGGTGTGGGACACAGTGAGGATGGCAGCATGGCAGCGCTGCATTTTAGGGGATTTTTGCAATTACACTGACATGTTGGAGCGATGAGCAATGCTAGCTACATTAGCCAAGTTTAAATTGACCACTGACTCACCAAAGGTTTGATGTTGTACTTCTTCAAAGTCAATAAAAATGATAATTTCCCAAAACTATCCTTAAAATTAGCAAAACAACCTAAAGATGTATATGTCTGTTTCTCTTTATAGGCTCTATATTTTTTTTTAGTTTTCATAACAAAAGCCTTTTCTTAGAGGTTTCTTCGAAGTTGCTAGGTCAAATCTTGGCGTTGCTGTAGCAACTCCCAGCTACCGCCACTGAGTGAAACAACCAAGTCAAATAAAGGAACTGGCCACACAAAAAAATGTGGGTCACTACGGTGCCTGGAGTCTTGGATTTGAGATTTGACCTGAAGGGAAAATTCCCCCCAATAATAAATTCGCAAATATCGGGGCTGTCATCTCAAACAGCCGCGAACATTTCCAATCATCCCTGGCAGTTTTCTGTCCTCAAGTAGAAATAAAAATGATACATAACAAATAACCTTAAAAATATTTTTGAATTATGAAACCTAATGGAGAGTGTTTTTTTTCCCTCAAAATCCCCATACGGAGGATTTCAGAAGACCCCAGCACCGTGTTTATTGTGGTTCCCCCTCAGGATGCTGCATGCTTTTCATTTATTTCTTGTGATTGCCTGCCATCTTCGGTGGAGAGATGTGACCTTGGAGAGATTGTGGCATCTTGTAGTACCGTGGGTGCATCACGGATATCCTCTTTATGCTCTGCATCTCCTCATGTGATGATACAACGTTACAAACATCTGATTTTAAATGGAAATATACGATATGTGATTCTCGGACTAGTTTTCTTTGTGTTCACTGACAGCTTACAATGGCGTAATAAAACAGAACTGGAGGGAAGAACTCATCTAACATGGGACTAAGACGAAGCCCTTCGAGGCTTGTTGAGAACAGGGTGTTCAGACAGTAAATCAGTCTGTCAGTCTGCTCAGTATACGTCAGTCTCTATGGTCTATGTGGAGACATATATAAACTGGGGGCTATCTGACTTTGTGACCGTTGAGCATGCTCTTATAGCACAGAATGTGTTTCGAAGGATGTCAGACTGATAAAACATTTGCTTTTGCTATGCATTGAACCTAGTAGATGAATCCTGATGTTTGTAATGAGATATAGCGCCACCAGCAGATCGAACCTTTCATTTATCCAGTGGAATATCTCAACATCAATAGTACCTGACAGGCACCGCTTTTATTTTTTTTCCACAGACAATCATGGTTCAAAGCTGATGATTTCTTCAACTGGGTTTGGTTACTCCCTCATTTTTCCTGTCGCACCGCTGTGATTTTGAGCTTTGTGGTTGTGAAAAACCTCCACAACTAATCTTTTGTCACATCCAACTCTTATCCAAGAACAGCTGCAAAAGCTCGTGACATTTCCATCAGCCTCATGTGTTTGGTGCTAATTAGAGAATATTAGCACATCAACTGAGATGATGAGTATGTTAAAAAAAATACCTGATAAACATCAGCACATTAGCTTTGTCATTATAACTATGGGAGCAGTGTTGTGTTGGTCAGAGTGACAGTAGCCCAGCATGCGGCCCAATCATTCATTTGAATATGGATAGGAGACGCCAGCAAACAATGACTTAGCAAAACAGTGTATGTCAATCTGCAGCTTTGATCAATGACCAAACACATTTAAGAGCACAGTACTCGTCACATGAACACCATATTTCTGCTGAGTAGCTATGGACCATGGTAAAATAACTGTAACATGAAAATGGTGCCGTGTAAATTACCATCTGTAGCGCAGTGTTTGGGCATCTGATAAGACTTTAAAGGCTTCAATCTGTGCGGCTGTAGATCTTTATTCAAATTTTTATTTCACAATGAGCCGACTCGTGTTGCAAATGTGTCACACTGACGTACAAGTATTTATGGCACCCGTCGAAGTCATACGTGTTCTGTAGGTTAGACCTGTTGTAAGAGCAAGATGTAATCATGCTTAATACGACGTGTCTTCGGAGCTGCGTATGTAAAGGTGCACTGGTTGGAACGCTGATAAATTTATACGGGAGAGACTGGCTGGGAATAGTACAGCCTGGATCTTTTGGGACGTCTTTACCAGGAAAGATAAATGACTAGTGACCGCACAACCAGTCAACACAGTAACGTACAATTGAGAAAATACAGCAGTGGAATATATGTACGGGTCCAAATTAGCAACAAAGCCAAGAAGAAGGAAAATGAGAAGCTGAAGGAATAACAGGCTCTGAGACAGGAAGGAGGGAGGATGTTTTAAGGTCTCCTTGATGGTGTTAGGGCTCGAGGCTGAGGCCCTTCAAAAGGTGATCAAAAGAGATTTAAGGAATGACTTTTGATCTCTTTGGGAGATGCTCGGATATAGAAACAGCTACACAGATTCACTCACAATTTACAATATAAATATAGATATCTATATTTTTCATTATACGGATATATTTGTATTCAGAGGCAGAGGAGTCTGTTTCACCACATGTTCATTAAGTGAACAACAGAGGGCAGATCACCTTCTTCTAGTATGTTCCCAAAGTGGACCACATCAATTAGAAAACCTGCTCTTTGGTGCGCAAAACATTCTAGTCAAAATTTTACCTGTGTGCCATTAGTCAGTGTTGGACGCTCGGATGCTCTCAGGAAAGTCGGCCCTTCATGCACCAGCTTGAATCTCTGACAGACAAAGACAGACGATGTGAAGGGAATAGGTCGGGAGGAGCAAAGTGAAAAGCATGAAGATGAACATATCAAATGTTTCTCAGTGATTTGGGTGAGATTGTTAGCAATGCATGTTGGCTGCTTGTTTGTCTCCCTCCTGCACTCTCAACTCTCCCTGTAGTTGAGATGCTTTTAAAAATGGGGGAGAGGGGGGGGGCTGACAGCAAAATGGATTAAATGGGGTTTGCTGACGGAATACATATCAAATATGAGGGCATGCAATTGTGGGCTGCAGCATTTGCAAGGCTTATGACTTCTGCTGAGGCTGTGGATCCATCATGCCTTGCCTGCTCTCCTCTTCTCCTTGCTATTCAGATGTGTGGAGGAAGAGAGGAGGAGAAGAGCGAGAGGCAAAAAGGAAAGAGCTCTTGATCACCTGCTTTGTCTGAAGTGAGTCACCTTGCAAATATATGAATAGCAAATGTAGGAAAAGTAATCTGGTGGCACACTGGTACATCCGCATATTTGCATACCTGCCAGCCCATGTAGTTAGCTCCTGCATTTTCAAGACTTGGCACCTCAAATACGCAAAGGTATGCATATATTTTCGACCCTTTTTCCCCACAACTGCATCTCTTTCTTTTCCTATCTCGCCCTCCTTTGTCTCCTTCTCAACCCTGTCCATCTTTTCCCCCCTCTACTATTAGCTTTTTTTTTTTCCCTCTCTCCCTTTCTCCACCCCCTCCCACCACTACCTCACTCATCCCTTTTCCCTCTGTCTCCCTCAGACATCAGGGTGTATTTCCCCCCCGGCAGGATGCATGACAGGGGAGCAGGTGGAACGGAGAGCAAATGACAAATCTCTCTCTCCCCGTCGCCTCCCTGCATCTCTCTCTCACCATCTCTCCCACTGTCCTGCCAGAGGCCCTCCTCAGCCTTCCTTCCTCCCTCCTTCCAGCACCTTCCCATCCTATCTGACCACATTGATATTCAAATATGCCCAGGCTGCATTCCACCTTCCCTCGCCGTGAAGGTCTCGCCGAACAACCAAAGGAGAGAGAAGTTGGCCGCTGGTGTTCCCACCCTGATCCTTAATCCACAGTTATAAAAAAATGACAGAGAACATGCGATTAATTGCACTATCGCAGACTCATATCCAAGACGGTAACCGTCAATCTGTGATTAGAGGAACTTAAACAGGTCACTAAAAGGTTGTGAGACTGCTTAACTAAGACAATATAGGAGAGAGATGTCATTTCCCTCCCTATGTCCCAAACTCCTGCTTATTATTTGCTCTCATGTCTGTCTGCATGCAGCTTCTTCTGCAGACACAATCCCCAAAGAGAAACGGCACAAGAAAGTGGAAAAAGAAATTGTCTGTCTGTTGTTGTTGTTATTGACATGGTCCCACATGACATGCGAGTGGAGCCAGCATCTCACATCTGGCCATGAGCTATCATTATCTTTGCCTTCTTCTCTCTGATGAATCTGCCCCGGCTCCTCGCTGAGGAGCTGGGCTTTATTTAATGGGCTCTTTCAGCCGTGGTTTGCTTGGCGGAAGCCTCTTACAAACCCATTTAAAGAAGGGTCTATGGATTTCATGGCTCCCCGGGCGTCTCTCCTTCTTTCAATAAGGTGAAGTCCAAGGCTTTATCCATCCGTCAATGGGCCAGGGGAACAGTGGATGCAGCAGTTTTTAATCCCAGAGATGCCACTGTCCACTGTATGCTTGGCTGTTCTCTGATAGGAGCGCCTCCGTGCGCAGCTCTCACCTGGGGACTTTTAAGTTCCTGTGGCAGAGCAGATTTATTGTTGCATAGATGGGGGATAAAGACTGGACTCTGCCCGCAGTCAGAAATATAGATAAAAAGATGGAGGGAGAGACAGAGAAAGAGGATGCGAGCAGATTCGGGTGGTTCTGGAGTCCAATAGGTTTAACATGCAAGCAAACACATGGTCTCCATGAATATCTGTTTACTTGACTTTTTTGGATTTGAATCATCTGTCTGAAAGCATCAATTTCCTGCCAATGGTTGAACATGAAACTTGAAAAGAAAGACTTTGATTCATATAAAACTAAATAAACATACGTAAAAGACGGAACAGTGCTTTAAGCTAAATGCTTAAAGAGGCTGACGTGTCATTAGTTTTGAAAGTATTTTCCAAAAACTAAATTGTCCCAAATCAAATGTTACTGTGATAATCACATTAAATGAAAATGAAGTATTATATTTCGTTCTTGGAGGGGAATTAATATCTGCACCAAATTATGTGGCAATCCATCCGAGAGTGTTTGAGATACTAAAGTGGTGGACTGATGGCTCCTCATCTTTGTTTTCCATAGAGCCACACAGCCAGCATTACTAAAAACTCTTTACAACATTAAAAGTTTGCAGACAAACTATTGCTGTGTGATTAAAGCTTGAAAAGTATTATACACTCTTTCTCTTAAACTAAAGTAGCAACAGCTGTTTTTCTGGCACTTTATAATGTTCATATTTAATTGTATTTCTGTAGTTTTCCTTTGTAATGAAACCCAATGCTCATTATTACACTCTAATCTACTTCTGCTCTCAGCAACAAACATAAAAAAAGCCCTTTTGTAAGGTTTGAGTGTTATTTGTTATGACCACCACATTCAACTCTCTTTCTTTCCATTAGCCACTGGCATACAAATGAAAGGCTTTGAGGCTGAGGACCGATCAATGTGTGATTCAGTTACTTAGAAGCAAATGAAATGTGGTCATTTTTTTTGCTCTTTGATAAATCACTAGCGAGAAACATACACACCTCTTTCAGAAATAAAAGTATTTTCTATTGCCAGTCTCTTGATTGTGCCCCAGAGAATTGCAGGGCAGTGGTTAATGACATTATCAGAGACAATCACTTCACTGAGGTCAGATGATGAGGACTTGAAAGCAATAAAATACTCCACCGTGAGAAACTGTCCGTCAGCCCACACACACAGACACACACACCACAATGGCATGTCTTTTGTTCAAAAAATATATGGTAACCCACTTATTAATCTATTAAACAATATTCTGCAGAGAACAACACCTTCATATGTTGAACCGTATACGTTTTAATCTGTGGAAAACACAACAAAAGAGATTACCAGTGAGATTTCTTTGTGATTTGCATATTTTTCCAAAGTTACGTGCATATGTATATGGGCAGATGGTGGTGATGATGCTTTATTTAAAGGGCTATTTAGATGGTCAATTAAGAAACATAAAGCCCCTGACACATAAATTTGGTTAACGGTTTTAATAAAAATTATTTTCTCAAAGTTTAATTTGCTGGCGTGAAATTAACCCCGAAGATACAAGATGTGTGTAAATTTGAATATGTGACAGGCGGTCTGTATCAAAGGTTGAAAGTGTTAAAGTTTGATTTTACTGTGTATGTGAATGAATGGCTTCACATTCATTACGTGCTGATTGAAGTAAGTGAAAATGCATATTTTGTCTGTTCACCTTCATCAATTGAAAAAAAGCTGTTATGCCATAAAATCTTTTTTTGTTGTTGTCTTCCAATAAAAAAAATATGTAACAGTGCGTTGCTTTCCAATTTACTCTTAATAACTAAAAATGTTCTATAAATATGATTATTAGGCACATTTTGGAAGTTCATATTTTCGGGAAAACAGATGCGCTTTTCAATCCTGAAAGCAGAAATGAAATGTTCGCTCTCAGTCCCTTTTTTTTTGTTTTGTCTGCCATCACAAATTGTCATGCAGCACAAAATGTATAAAGTGCTCTCATCCAGAAGTGCAGTTTAAGTTTAGACTGCGGAAAATTGAACACAGCAGGTATATCTATTGTTCATTGTGCTCTTTTGAAGCATACTGTAAGTGCAGCGTAATCACGGCACCGCCTGTTCTCTTTTAATCCGCAGGAAAATTTTATCTTAAAAATGAATGAGGTGAAGAAAAAAAAATCCAAATAAAACTGCTCAGAGACACCAGAAAGACTGAAAAGTCTTTAAACCCCTTCAGACACTTCTCGTAAGACTTGTTATTACTTTTAAAGAACATCTTTCCATGTTCTCATTCTTTTCCTCCACTTCATCCTCCTGCTGACTGTCGTGTGGAGATGGACAAACACACATCCACCTTCGCTCAACTCAGGGCCTCAAATTCACCTCATTTGGATCCTTAAACTGTTGGAAGACAGTCGAACACTCGAAGGAAAGTCACGTGAGCGCAAGCAGCGCAACAAATTCTGGTAATCCTGAAATGATTGAACTTTTCGGACAAGTTAAAGGGCTTAACTAAATGAAATAGTAATTGAAACATTAATAATTCATGATCATTTCTCCATTTTAGGCACATGCCACGGCAATTTACTGGATGTACCGTCTGGGTGGAGAAGTCCTTGCAGGCAGCAGCCGAAGAGTTGATTTCCATTTTACACACTTGTTAAACTTGTGTTTTGTAATTCAAGTGAACGATCAAAGCTGCATTGTAATTTTTGAAGAAGTTATTCCTGGAAGATTGCGTAAATGCAGACAAAAAAAACCCCCAGATGTATAGCTATTATTATTATTATTAGACTGAGGAACAGCTTCGCCCATGAGGCTGTCAGGATGCTGAACTCTCTCCCTTTTCTCCCCCGTTGACCCATAGACTCTGAACTTTTGCACTATGGACCTGTATTTGCACCAAATTGTACTTATATATACTGCAGTTAAGCGTCACTGTGGTCGTTGTCAGTTTTATTGTTTTTATTGTTACATATTTATACTTTTCTTGTTTTATCTTTGTATTTTTCGCACCGTGGGACTTTGAGAAACAATATTTCGATGTCTCTATGTCTTGTACGTATGGTGGATTGACATTAACATTAACATTGACTTTGACTATTTCTTTCACATAATCTCATACAAAAGTCCATTTCATTGAAGGGCCTGTCAAAATCCAGTCAAGAAGAGTTGTATTAACAACTTATTGATTATAAAAACTCAGTCAGAACTGAACGGAAACAAACAGATCATACATATGTTGTGTGTTCATTGTGTGTGTCTGTGGTTTGAGAGGCAAATGAGAGACATTCAAATTTTTTAAAAATAAACCAACAGCATGATTATAGTTTTAGTTGAAGGTAGTTGTCGGTGCAAAGTCAAACTATCACGGCTGCAATTATTTTACCTCCTCATATTTACTCTGTCTGCTCTCCACAGACACACAGGTCAGACATTTAGTAATGTTTGCTGACCCATACAGGACTCCACTGGGTCTCACCACCAGTCTTGGGAACTTTTTCAACAGGGTGCCTTTGAGTTCTTGTACTCACATATGGGAGAGTAAGCTGTACTATATAAAAAGTCAGAATTTAAATAGTACCCCTCAAATCCCTTTCACTTCATTATTATTTGCAGACAGCTACAGATTTATAATTTGCACCTACAAGAGCAAAGAGCGTACACTTCCACCAGGCCAATATTCCACTCTGCTTTGATATGCAACTCTGCAATGACACCCACTATATACTGTGTGTGTGGACATATCTGCTGTGGCAAAGCTGCAATCCTACAGGTTCCAGTTCTCCCCTATGAAACTGTCCCTGAGCGCTCCGTACAGGTGGATCCCAGAGGATTACTAACGGTCGGGAATTTTGATCTCGATCAAGCAACGACCAACAGTGACATCACCCATTGGTTCACCGTTAACTTCCCTTATGAAGCCGCAAGTTCAGATACCTGACCGGACCACAGACCTGTCAATCAAACAGACACGCACCTAAAAACAGCTTTTTGAGGCCTATTTTGGAATAATGACGGGATTATTTTCAGATGAACCGCCAGAAAACTCATAAAAAAGAAGGACTTCAGCTAACGACACCATCGTAACATGTGGAAACCAGCCCCTACTGGCACTCGGTCGTACTGCAGTTCATGGCACTTCTGCATTGGTCTCATTTTTCAATGATCGTGACACGGAGTCATCATATTTTTAGAATGGCCGAGGTTTTCTCACTTCTGAGCTTCATTGCCATCTACTGGACGTTGAGATGTGTAGCATTTAGTTGGCCGAATAATAATTTGTGGCTTCGCCCGTGATTTGGATCCACTCCAAATAATGATCTGTTCTTCCTTGACCCCTTGCAACACCCTTCCACTAAGTTTCACGAAAATCAGGTCGGTAGTTTTTACGTAATCCCGCAATCTGGAACCATAAACCTCCTCGGTGGCGCTAATACAATTTTTTCCAATAAAATGCCGGTACATTGATATCAATGTATCCCCAAAAAAATAGTCCGTGGTCACCTTCTAAATCTGTACAGCACACCCTCCTCTCCCGCTCTCCCACCGCGTCGACCATCTGAATCCGTGACGACAGGTCTGTTTTTAGCCGTGCCGGGCGGAGGCCTGGCACGGTGTGAGGGGGAGGCCGGACCAGTGGGGATGTCCTGCTGCAGTCTGTCCTGCACTGAACGCTGGACTCCTGGTCGTCCCATATTAATCAGATTTGCCGCAGCAGCCATATGTCCAAGCAGCGTGATAAACCCCGGCTGCTACCTGGCACCCGCAGGACGCGCTGTCAACACAGTGTGTGTGTGTGTGTGTGTGTGTGTGTGATTACATGGGTGTGTGCATTTCACACATCGTTCCTCCAGAGACATTCCTTCAAAGATTTGTTGAGACATCAAAAATATTTGGCATGATTATCTTTGGTATTTTTTTGGTGATTGAATTTTTTTTCTTTAAGATGCTCTGAGTATAAAAAAATAAATTAAAAAAAAATAAACCAGGGCATCTGAGGTAATCCTGAAGGAGGAGGAAGTCCTGTTTGGGCCAAGTCATTATTTGTCACAGTGTTTGGGGAAATACATGGGGTTATGTACGTCACTGCAAAAAGAGAACTGGCACTATGGAAGTGCATTAACTAATGCTCATTCCTGTTTTCCATCTGTCACCTTATGCATAACAGCACATTATATATTTCATATTATGATTCAGCTCCCAGGATGTCCTATTTCAGACACTCTATCTCCCCGTTTCACAGCGTACAGGAGTATCAGCACTGGTGGCGCGGAGAGCATTTTGGTAATACAGTACAAAGAGTGACTGAACATCATTTCAGATCTGAAGCTTTCTATTAAATTCCACAAAAAATATGCATTCCACAATCCATAATTCATGGCTGAACCCCGCAAGAGGCAACATCAACACGTGTCAAACATGATTAACTGCGTCTGTATCGCACACAAATTTAATTCCTCTCTGTGTCTCTGCCTGTAAATCAGACAATTATTAGCGAGCCCGCTCACAAGATTCATGGCGGAGGTTTTTCATGAGTTTGAATGTCACTACTGTTATTTAAAAAAAGTAAAAAAAAACCAAAAAACAATGTTTCTCCAAACTTTTTTCCCCCCATGAATGGATAAAAAGTTAAAGCCCACAGAACAGTTCATGTGTTTGTTTGAATAAACAAGGCAGATGTTGGTATTGCCCTCTGCTGTCTGCGAAAGACAAGAAACAACAATGCGTCTCATTCACAACATTTAGCAGCTGCTAGGAAAGAGTTCAGAAAATGTTTCGTCTGCAAAAATTGTGGTAAAATTCTGTGAAATTAAGATTTATTTTGAACTTCATGTTGTTCCTGATTCATGTGCAAAATTGTAGGATACATATTTCAATTCACACCGGATCATCAGGGAGGCGCCTGATCGTCCCAGCAAATCCCCCACACACGTTCAGAGTCATAAGGAACTATCTTCAGCAACAAGAAGAAGAAGGAGTCCGGCAGCAGATGGCATCGCCCCCTCCCACCTCCAACCCCCCTTTGCCCCCTCCTCCCAGGGCCTTGATATCAACAACATGGAATCAGTCTGGGATTACATGAAAAAAACAGAAGCAATTGAGACGGCCTAAATCCACAGAAGAACCGCGACAGGTTCTCCAGGACGTTCGGAGCCACCGTACCGTAAAGAAATGAACGGATGGAGAGCTGCTGCGCCACGAGATTATTCTCAGTTTACTGGAGAATAAAAACTATTTATGGCATCACTGTAAAACATTTCTTTCACAACTGCATTATAGCTGCTAAAATTAAAGACCAACTATGGTCATTTATAGAAACGGGGTGACATCGGGCAGATGTTGGATGAAGATACATTTTATTTACAAAGGAACAACACAAGACAAAAGATTGTGTAAAAATAAATCTTAATGTATTTCGGTGCACCGTGAGCATAACTAAATAATTAAATGATAAATTCCTCTCATTAAAAGCCATCAAAGGGAGATCAACGTTCTCATATGATATCATAGTCACGCCATCATACTAGGTGGGCCCTTCTCCTCGCTACCCACCCACCCACCCACCAACCCCACATGTGCCCCCTTCATGCCGTTCAACCCCCACCCGCACTTCACCCACCCATCCTTTACACTGACATACATCTGAGCAGGACCCTGCACCTTTTGTCTTGGGCTCCCTCTTTGTTAGCAGCTGGTGGACAGAGCAGCAGCCTGCAGCACGTCTACGCTGCAATGACAGCAAGCTGAAACACATCAGTCCCGTTTTTTTTTTTAATTTATTTATTTTTATTTTTTTTACTGAATGTAAAGAAAGCTAATGAAAGTAGAAAATAAATGAACACTATGCATTTTTGTGAATTAATTGTTTTGCTTTTATTTGAATAAAACATTTAAATGTCTGGGGGAGGGAGGGGAATCAGTGGATGGGGGAATTTTTTTTATTTGTACTTTTATTATAAATATATTTTATTATAGTAATTATATTAGAATACTGGGATCTATCTATCTATCTATCTATCTATCTATCTATCTATCTATCTATCTATCTATCTATGTTGTTGTCTGTGTCTGCTTGAGGTGTGAAGCAGCATCACCACCAAAGTGAACTGCAGATAACCTCATGACGTGGCAGACATAGTATGCAAGCCTATATAAAAATTGACGGTGGCTGCATGTATCTGGTGGTGGTCTGAGCCGCTGATAAAGCTTTGCAGACTATCTGAGTTCAGTCTTAGATGAAGGATGAGCTTCTCAGGCATAGACGTTGTCCATCCTGCTGATGCTCCCTCGTCTCATCGTAAACTCTTGTGCACCCTCTGGTGCTTGCTAGTCTCTCAAACTTCTTTGTGTAGCCTGCTTTGCAGATTGTCTTCCTTGTCTGTGTGGTTGCTCATTATTCAGAGACAGACGGATCTCAGGTCATCTGCAGCTGCAGCAAAGGAGAAGCAGGAAAGATGGCGATCATCCATTAGACCGACCGGGCGCACGCATGAAATACGAGGACAACTTTTGGGAGGATCGCTTGAGGAGAAGATTGTACCAGTGAGTTTTTCCCTCTTGCACTATATTTCCAGTTTCGTCAAGATTTCGGCTGGGCTTTCAAGGTCTGCGAGAACGTCGGTATGGTAGATCATGGGATATAATTTGGAGAGCGCCTCGTGAATGACCTGGAAAGAGCTGATCTCCCCCGTTTCTCCTTTTAGTCCAGGTCCAGACGACTCGGCAGAGGAAGTCGGGGCGAGATTTTTGTCGGGTGGGCTCTCTGGCTGGAACCCATGCAGCCAAAGTCAAGTGGGTCTTCTCGCTTCCCAGTTAATATCCTAACCAACCTACCGCTTCCTCGCTATGTCGCCTTTCGGTTTGTTGTCAAAGTGACACAAGGAAATGGACGCGGCGGTGTAACGAGGCTCGCCTGCGTGTTTCAAGCAGCACCGGAGCGGAGTGTTTTGTTATTCTGACATGTCTGGTCAGGGGAATTATTGGCCCCGGCTGTGCGTCCCCTCTCCGGCCGTGCGTGTTGTTGCGCGTTAGCTTCATGGAGAAGCCATTGCACGGATTGCTCTCCTCTCCCAACCAGCCTCCATTAGCGACACAGAGGAGCTGGCATAGCCGCAGGTCCAGTCACACACACACACACACACACACACACACACACACACACACACTCACACTCACACACACACACACACACTCACCATGAAAGCCATGTCCAGCGTGAGGAGGCTATATGTGCTCCCCCTCCCCTGCTCCTCTCTAATTTAAAAAAGAAACCTTATCTGGTGGCTGATTTTGAGTCGCTTCTCCACAGTGTTGGAGCTACATATCTAGATGGTCGTGAAACGAATGTAAAAGCACAGTGTGGCTTTACAGAATTATTATTATTTATTTTTTAATGATTCTAACGCTTTGCTTTTGTTCCTGGTGCTTATGGCGACATTGTTAGCCGCTTGTCCCCCTGCACTGTTCGGATGTTTATTCGCTGTCACTGGTCTCAAGTCAGGTATGTCATGCAAGGAGAGCTTCACCATAAAATGGAGGAAAGCAGATGAGTCTCCAAGGAGAGCCCTGGAGTCAGACAGGCAGGATCCCTCACGCCAGAACAAAGGTTGTGTTTGTAAAAAAAAAAAAAAAAAAAACTGATCGGCCACCTCCTCTTCTTCCTCTTCTTCCTCTTCTGCTGCTGCTTTTTCAGCTCGGAAGTTAAAGTCAGCCAGAGGAAGCAGAAGAACTCTGAAAAGTGATCTTAGATCCTTTAATGGGGCTTTCAAGGTTAACTTATGCGTTTCAACTCTGGGAACTTACAGCTTTAATGTTCATGATTAGAAACAACCTGTCCTGTTAATATGTATTATTATTATTATTATTATTATTATTTAAAAGAAATTCATTTACAGCTGACACTTTTGTAAAATGTTACTGTGATGTCTGAGGGACACATGGATGGGATAGGAATTTTAATGCTGAATAATGCAGTGTTTTGACCATGCAGGTGGTTAATGTTCAACAGTGTCAACACACACACACTCACACACGCACACACGCATACACACACACACACACACACTCACTCTCTCTCTTCTGGCTGAGCGTGCATGTGTGTGAGGGTGAAGTAATGGCTGTTGCAGACCGCTTCTTTAAGGAAGTTCTCAAGATGTTCCTCGGTTTTTTTGTTTTTGGACGAGTTTCTGGTCCATTTGCTGTTTTCTGAGCACTTTAGTGGCTTTAAATGCAAAATAAAAGTGTTTGGTTGTTTATAATTTGTAGACTAATGGTTTACTAAGGGTGGCAGTGGAGTCTTCTGTGTACTGGGCAGCACACATGCATGTTATTGAAAGGTTATTTGGTGCTTGAAGTACTTTAAAAGTTTTTATTTTGGGGGATTAGGTTGTCAGTCCTTTGTTAACGGGCTCTGTGTTGTCATGGACCTCGTGTCCACCGTCCAGCCTCAGGTGACTTTTCACACATTATATCCTAAAGGTGTCTGTTGACCGGCCTGTCAGTGAAGTGAAGGAGGTGTGTTTGCAAGCTGTAGTGTGTTTCTGTGTTTTATAGCTGCTGTGTGTGTGTGTGTGTGTGTGTGTGTGTGTGTGTGTGTGTGTGTGTGTGTGAGACAGAGAGGCAGTGTGTGTGTGTGTGTGTGTGTGTGTGTGTGTGTGTGTGTGTGTGTGTGTGTGTGTGTGAGACAGAGAGAGGCAGTGTGTGTGTGTGTGTGTATGTGAGACAGAGAGAGGCAGTGTGTGTGTGTGTGTGTGTGTGTGTGTGTGTGTGATTGTGCTACGCTCTGCAGTTCCCCTGGTCACTGTGTGAAATCTTGCTGACAAGGAGACTGTGAGCTTGACACACTGTGCTGCGACAACGCTGGGGCTGAGAAGAGCAATCAAAATGGTGGCGATGCTCCTTCTCCCTGGTGTGGCAGGGCAAACAGGTTCTCAAGGAGGAGCCGATAGAGGACGGGCGGAGAGGAATCTGCTGCGGTCGACACATTTGTCTCGCAGACGGCTGCAGTGGATATTAGTCTGCTGGATGCTGGATGTTCTGCAAATGAGCTCGCTGATTTAAAACCTGCAGGTGATTGGGATGTTGTTTTTGATGAAAGCGCTTGACTCCACACAGCTCGTCTCTCTGCACTCACATTTCTTGCAGCAACTTTCTCAGGACTTCTCAACGCATTCTTGACCTATTCATGCGCCACTAGTAGTTTATCTATGAGCATCTGTCAAGGGGGCCCCGGATTCACCGAGGCCCCTGAAGTCCCCCGGTTCCCTGTGGGCCAATGTCTCTGCTGTAATTTGATAAATTGCACATCTTCATGGTAATAATATACAAAACATGCGAATTAAAAAGTGAAAATTATAGCTCTCTCAGGAGGCCCTGAGTTACGTGGTAAATTAATCGATGATAAACGATTTAATTGGAAACTATTTGAAAGTGATTAATGGTAACTCTAAACTGCAATTTAGTTACATTACATATAATATCTTTGGCTTTTAGACTGCTAACCTTTTGGACTGTTGAATATGTTACCTCGAATTGTGGGAAATTGTAATGTGACCTCACTTTTCTGATGTTTTTGAGACTAAAAGATTCATTATTGATTGATATTAAAGATTATTGTCAGTTGTAGCCCTACTAAATAGAATTTTGCAGTCAGTACTCTACTAAATGGAGCATATCTGTAAAGATTAGTGTTTTAGTGTGTTTATTACAAATGAACCTGTGATAAAGTAGTGCATGAGTAGTGCATGCGTGGGACTGCAGCTCCTGACGACGTTGACAATATGACATGAAATCTATTTTTTTATATTGTAGGTTTAATTATAATTTTATGGTCCAAATCTGTAACGAACCAAATATGAGCATTCTGCTTGAATTTTACTTCTGCATAAAACATTTAATTTATTGTTCATGCAGTTCAGCGTAAAGGTGACGGGGCAGAACCGAACTATGGCAGATAGAAAAAGAAAATTACATAACTGGATTTTTTTTTTTTGTTGCAAGGTATTTCAGGATTACGCTGAAAAAGCTTGACAGAGAGGAGAGAGGATCAAACAAGAGAGACTTCTGTGATGGTTTGAATGCTGAAAGGAAGTGGTCGTGAAGCTCATCACTCACCCTCTCTCTGTGTATCTTCCTCACTGACACCCACACCCACACACCCACACACCCACACACACACACACATACAGACACATAGACAACCACTGCCTCTCCTTCCCCTCCCTCCATCTCGCTCATTCATTCACTCACTTTGGGTGATGCACTTCTCCATTCTTCTCTACCTGGGGCAGTGAAGAAGGCTGGGGAGGCACACAAAAGCAAATTGAAATGCTCCAGTGAGTGCTTTCTTGACATGATGCATGGCTCACGAGATGCAGCCTGGCCCTGCTGCTACACTTGCAAGTGTGCTGAAGCAAACAAGGCCCCGGATCTAAAAACACTACAGTCATCACAGCACAGAGAAAAAAAACAAAAAACAACTTGCTACTTTTCTGTTGCATTTCACTGACCTGACCTTCATGTTTCTGGCTTCATGTGTTAAGATTGTGTGTACAGCTGCTTGAATTATTTAATGCTGTGTAACCATAGGAGGTAGAGATCTATTCGAAGCAACTAAAAGGCAACATCATGTCAGGGTTTAAGTGGAACAAGGAAGTGGCTCGGACAGAGGTGTCATTCCAGTTTTCTGTTGTTAGTTGCCACGTTACACTGCTGCAAAACTGGTTCCTCCTCTCTGCTTTTCATCAGAACATCAACAGTTCAAGGCTGCCTTTCCCCTCCTGGAACAAGACTTGTAGGTCAGTGAAGCTCGCAGTTGCGTCTATCTACCTTTGACATAGTCCTTTCAGTATACGTATGTTCAGGGATGAGTTTTATAGAAATTGAAAGTTTTAAGTGGCTGTTTGTCAAGCGAGATAAATTCAGCCACCTACGCTGTGTCCTCAGGTTTACAGCTTAATTTCAGGATTCATGTCCTTCTGTAATAAGACACAGTGAACCAACTCTGTTGGCCTTAAGCTGCCTGTGGTGGGGAAAAAAATCCTGAATTCTTTGGAGACGCCCGTTCCTTGGGCAGTGTGGTGCCACCGGACAAGGCCTTCATTGAGCAGGAACAGGAGTGGTCTTGTAGAAGGGATCCACACTGGCTCGGCCTCCGAAGCAACAGAGCTGTCCAAGAACGATTAAATATTTAAGAGCTTGGAAAGGAGGTCTCAGTGGTAAGTTAATATTGATGGGTCTCTCATCTTTCCCTTCTCCAACTTGTTGATCTGCCTCGAAAAAACGTCTGTTTGGTGGACCTGGTGAGGAACCTCACTTCTTCTCTTCCTAAATAAACGCAGCTTCAAAAAGTTCGTCGTTCCTCCAACATCTTTGTGAGGAAACCGGACGGAGTTTGAATTCGTGGCCTCTTATGGTCACTCTGAAATACTCTGTCCTGATGAGCCTGTAACCTCACCCACTCCCTGTAACTGTAGTAACTGCCATGTCAGGCTTACAAGGAAGTCGGCATTGCAGTGTTTTCTGGCAGATGTCCACCGAGCACCACTGACAAGAAACCTTCCAGTGCATCTTGTCTTTTCTTGCCATATTTGTTTTTGTTCTTTAATTTTGGTGAATTGGGGGGAATTGAATATGGATGAAGGCGTTTGGAGAAAGGAAAGGAAACAGGAGTGAAATCAAGGTTTTAGGTTTGATTGACGTGACAAGGAAGGTGTGTCAGTTACATCCCATATGTTAGAAACTCAATTACACCATTTTTTGTTAGTTAGATTCTTTGAGAGCTAAACTTTGGTCTGTGTAGTTTGTTCACAGTTGTTTGAACGAGTTTTCTGAGATAATGCAGAATTCAGACAGCAGACGATTGATTTACGTCAGGAAGCGGTTTCCTTGGAGAGACGGACGACAAGGCTGCATGGAATGTAAGGTTTCCTGGAGTAATTGTCCTTGTGGAAAAAGACTTCCTGGTTTCTCTCCAAGATCTGTCCTTGGACATCCTTCACTTGCCTGACTCTTCATGTTGTTTATTTAGCCCACCAACCCATGTGTTTCACTTTGGGGAGATCTGACTCAAGCACGTTTTTCCGTGTGTGAACATGTACAGTTTATACTTGTGTGTTGTGTGACGAGCAGCTAATATTTGTTTTGTTTTGCTGTAGCCTACTTGTGTACACTACTTAATAGAATTATTTTTTCTGAATTTTTCTCTTGACGCTCAAAAGGGAGAAACCTCCAGAGAAAACCAAATATATCTACCTATTCCTTCCCATATCAAATTGCAAAAATATTCACGCCTGAGGCTATTAATTAAATTGTGCACTTAATCATTTTTGGATGGAATATTTAATTATGTTGCTGAGGGTTGCCCCAAGTTTTGTCTTTGATGCTTTTCGGTTTAGAGGGAAAAAAAAGATTTCATTTCTATCATAAAGCACTAAAAACATGACAAGAACATGATGGGTCACCTATATTTCCTTATCTTCAGAAGATTCCACATATCTTCTTGAAAGTTTCGTACAACAGGGTGATTCAAAGCTCCGTGTTTTGAGGCACGCTGGACAGGTTGTGGACTTTGAAGAGAAGCAAAGTGATGCTGATAGGTAGCCATCTTTGCAGCGAGCAAAACCGCACATCTCACTTCTGCTTTCTGCTGACTGTCATGACAGTCTGCAGAGGAACCGACAGGAGGGGAAGCTGCTCGCTCAGGTCGGTGCTCTTAAAGTTAAACACTTCCATCTGTGTAACAAGATAGCAGAGCGAGCAGAGGCAGCAGCTCCACTCAGCTGAGCAGGACAGTCAAAGACCTTGAGGAGCACAAAATGGTGGATGGCCATGCCACTGATACTCCAGCGTGATTGGCTGTGTCTCCTTGGCCACTGTGGGGCTGGCTGTGTGAAATGGAGTCCTCTGTGTAGAGCACTGGCCCAGCCTCAGCTCTGATGCAGAAGATAATTCTGTCAGCCCCGAGAGAGAGAGAGGAGAGAGCAGCCAAGTGAGGTGACTATACTAAAAGAAGGCTGAGCAGTAGACTTTCAGAGCTGGAGACATGCTTCTCTGCTTGCTTTCTGTCCTCACCCAACTACTACATTTTCTAACAGTTTTTTTTCTTTTGGTGCTTTTTGCATGAAAGGCTCATTTGGGGTTTTTGTTGACAGGAATGAAGAGAGTGACTATGTGAGGGTATTCATTATCTAACCTTCACACCCAGCAGGCTCGAGCTGAGGGATTTACCAGCCCCCTGTTTTGTTGCTTTGTGAAAATTTCATCCTTGAAGGTCACACAAATATCTCCGAGGCTCGTGATTAAAACCTAAATGCAGGACATGTAAAAGACCGTCTGCACTTTGCTTTGAATGGACTGGTGAATTTTTTTGTATTTTATTTTGCAGGGAGTTTTCACCATGACAACCTGAAGACAGTAGCCACACGGAAGATGGCCATTAATGCTTGTCTCCTCCTAATCTGCTTGGTCATTATCGTCAGTGCAAAAAGAGGCCAAACGTTGCTACCGAGTGCTCCGTGTTGCAGCCGTCCCCTTTTCAGGAGGAACAATCTGAGCCCTTTGCTAAACACAAAGCCTACCCTTGGAGCAAGGTTACTTGTGCCATGATGGCCGGCTTCTTTCTATCTCTTTTTTTTTTGTGTGCAGCTTTAGAAAGAAACATGAATTTAGTTAGTTGTCTTTGATTGAGAAATGAAATGTCTTGGTTTGTAAGGGAAGACTCTGAAGAGGAGAGTGAGCGCACTGATATTAAGTATTAAGGCCGTCTGACTCGGGTGGCTGATGTCAGGTAACCATCTGTCAGAGAGAGACAGGCTGACATGGGCGCTGTCTGACCTTGCAGTATGGATGACCCAGACATAAAATAGAAAATGATCATCTCTTCCTGGGATTAGCATCGTATTCCAACTGGCAGCCATGCGAAAGGCATTCCTGTCTCCTTCCTAGCTGGTCTGTCTCTTTTTGATGTGAGAACCTGCATTAAGGTCTCAGTCAGTAGAACACTTTGAGGTCCAAAGATCAAAAATCCTGTAATCATCCAGGGCTCTGCTTGTTGTCCTGTGCTACAGAGGTGGCACATGTTGTTATTGCGCAGCTGAGATGTCAATCTGTTTAAGAGCAGTATGACTGCATAAACATTCATTCAGTGAAACAGGAAAAAACTATTCTGCTCTGCCTCATTTTGTTCCATTAAACCTGCATTCAGTCATCCAAATAGGAGGGTGGTAAACCTACATGATCTCCTCCTTTACCCAGAATCCTTAAGGGTCGCCTGAGCCTGCTGGGATGAGTTGTTTCTTTTTTACGCCCTCTGAATGTGACACGAGTGAAGGTCAGGCAGCAGACAGATCAGCAAAGCTGGCTGGATTGCAGCGTCTGAAAGGCTCTGCACCTGTATTTACTAGTCCTCTGAGACAATCGAGGATTACTGAGCCGGTTTCCTCAATGTTTACAAAAAATCCGGACTTTTTTGGTGTTCATTCAGTTTTAGTAAACAGTTAAAAGAAACAGTTTTTTGTCTGTGCTTATAACGGCTAAACATTTGTTGTGTAAGAATGCACATGCTTCATTAATTCAGACTTGTAATTATGTTAAGATTCAATTGCCTAATTGCATTTAAAATCATAAAGTTATCTAATTTTGCTTAAATTCATTCTAATTCGATAAAAATAAAACATAATTTTGTATTAAATGTCAAGATAGTAATGGGCAGGGACAGCAAGGAGGCAACATGACAGTTTCAAGATGTTACTGAAGAACATTTTAGATTAAGAGCAAGCATAGATTTAAAGCCTTCAAAAAAATTCCAGAACCACAGTGAAGACAGACATCAAGGAGGGTATTATGGCACCATGAGGACCAGATCTAGATCAGGTCATCTCTCTGTGATGGATGGTCATATAAAGAGGAAGCTCTAAAGGAAAAACTAGCAAGAGGCCAACAGCAAGCTAAAAATAACCGAAGGACTGGACTGTATAGCAGTCTGTCCACAACATGCACTCAGCAAGACTTTTATTTGCTCCGCTCACTTCGGAGCTCTTCAGGGCAACAGCACCAAGACGTCTTCTCGCCAAAAAGCACATCTGAAGTCTGCATGCATGTGGTTAATTCCCATGACAGGAAATAAAACTTGTGGTTTGATTAAATATAGATAGGTTTTCATGTCAAATATAGAGACAATGACACGTATGTGCAGGTTGAAATCTTTACACAGCTGTTGGGTAGGTGGGGAGGAGAGATGTTTCAGACATATTTTTTCTGATAATGTAAACACAACTGTTGAAAATGATTGTGGCTGGAAAGTATCATCCCACATCCAGATTTCCAGAGTTCAAAAACATCTTCAGTCTGTATGAGAGCAAAAGGTGCTTCTGCTGCAATCACTGACTTAGTTATTGAAAAGGGCTTTAACCTTTACATGTTATCTTTCTGCTGGACAAACAAAGTGCCAACATTTTATAGATCTAATGCATGTGAAATAATCATAATACTCTAAAGTTCCCCATTTAATATGACCTCGTGTAACTTTAGTTTAACCATGGCAACTTGTCACAATGACAGGCTCATAGTAAATGCTAAAATGTAAAGTTGGTTAACATTTGCTGCAAGCTGCTGATAACATCAGACCAAGTAAGGCTGCAGCAGCACCAGCAGTGAGTGTTGTGCATAAAGATGCATCTTATTGGGTATGAGCTCAACATTTGATTTGTAAGAGGAAGAATGTGGTATTTCTCATTTCAGAATTTACACAGTTGTGTTTTATTGCAAAGTGTTTTGCTTGTCATCAGATGTTTGAGATGGATTCATGAGGAAGGAGGGCAAGAAGAAAATCTCTAGTCAAGGCTGTGTTAGCTGGTTAATGGTTGACCTACTTTTTTTTTTTTTTTTTTTTTTTTGGTTGCCATATGCCTCCTGGAACAGATTTGTTTTCCGATTAACGTCAGCATTTTTAGTCAGGTGTCTGATAATATCTTCTGACAATGAGGATTTTAGCCAGTCTCAAAGACACTGTGGGCTTTTAGACTATTAGAGAGTTGATGAAAGGTAGGTAGGTAGGTATTTACTTTATTAATCCCCGAGGGGAAATTTTTTTACTACAGCAGCATACAGAAGCAATAAGATAATAATAGAAATAATAGAATAAAATAATAGAATAAAATATAATAATAGAAAAGCAATAAAATAGCAGTAAATAGCAGTAAAAAAAATATAAAATGCACAGTATATACAGTACATTATATATCTATATATATTATATACAAACAAACCAAGAGATGTGGCCTCAGCATTGCTGTGATTAGGATACAAATATGTGTCGTCATAGCTGGTGGTTTAGCTTAAAATAGGAGTAATTATGTGGCTCAAACTGCCCTTTTTTATTTAAGATATAGGAATAATCTCAGACAAAAAAAAAGAAAAAAAAGAAGTATCATCAGATTTGTGAAGCTAATTACAATAAAAACATTGTAAATTGAAACGTACACTCTACAGGGACATGTGTGGCAGCGTTGCTGCTCCACCCTGCTCTTTTCTGTAGCATTTCATGTCATCCCTCAATTCCAGCAGATGTCTGATGAATGTTATGACAAAACGTTCATACTGACCATTATTGATCTCTTACATCTCCCCTGAAAAGGCCGCGCTCATTGATCGGGCAGGTGGGATCGATGTTTCATCTCTGTGTATTCAGACTTTGCTGAAATGAGCAGCATCATGTGACCACGTCATTTAAAGGAAGCTCTGATCCCAGACAGAGGAATGAGGTCACCGTCCAGCTTACTGCTCTTATCACACAAGAACTGTTGCAATGAGACAGATATGCTCATCAAGGACACAGTTAGAGATAAACATCTGTCCCATTCAGGTGGTTGGATTGTGGTATTCTGAGTTGACTCCTGTGTCGCAATCTATTGTGTTATTAACGTGCTATTATCTCAATGTATAACATTCAGGAAATGACAGACCAAAGTAACAGCCCACGCTATTTCAGTTAAGCCAAGCCATGCGAGTTTGGGTATATATAGTTGTTATTTCCGGTTTGTATTTTTTGACATTTCTATTCTGATATGCAGCAAATGTTTTAGGATAGACAATTACTTATTTGGCTTTTCATCCAATGCCCTCTTGAAACACCTGATAGGTCCTGAATTCACTCTGCAGCACGACAACGAGTCCAAACACACAACCAGTTTAACGAAACTATCTTCAGCAACATGAAGAACAAGAAGTCCTGCAACAGATGGTACTGCTCGCCCACCCCACCACACCCCACCCCCACTCCCTCCAGAGTCCAGGTCTCAACAACATTGAGTCAGTCTGAGATTACATAAAGAGACAGAGCAGAAGAAATTGAGACTTAATCCACAGAACTGATGAAGTTCTCCTGGATGCACAGAGCAGCATTTTTTCTTAGTCATCAATTCATTAACTGCATTTTTGAGCCACACTAATATATTCCACTTCAAAATATTGCAGTACACAAGGCCTGCATGCACCGTTAAAAATAAAAACCACAAAAGTGCAACAAAATTGCAGCTAGGGCTAAAAGCCAATAAATAAAACAGCAGACTTTTCCTAACTCTGTTGACGCATTCTCAAAGGAGACTCAATTACTGATTTGACCATGTTAGATTTGATCATTGCTGTCAATAACAATCCGACGATGACGCCCGATTTAAAATCATGAGATCACCAAAGTGAGGCGCATGAATGTCATCCAATTTCATGCCAATCGTAGTTGAGACATGGTGGCTCGACACCCAAAGTCAGGAAATCACCAGAGTGAATAGGAGCCATCCTCTGGGTACCGTAGATATCTCCACCAAATTTCATGACAATCGATCCAACAGTAATTGTGCTACTTCAGTCTAGACGTCCCAACACTTTAAGATGCGAGAGGACATGACAACAATGAGACAAAAAGTATGTAAATAATGTAAATCTGTAAAAAACTAAATCGGCCTTCGTCATACACAGCACCTAGATACTGTCTCTCTGCTTTAGATGCTTACTAATGCAATATGAGACCACCATGCAGCATTGTGGTTGCATCTGTCAATATGTTATTCTTCAGTGAAGGGATGTGCCACAGTATTTGAATATTAAGGTCAGACAGGTCGGTCCGGCCTTTCGGTTTTGAGCCAGTGTTGTTAGCTGCTACAGTGCAGACAGATAAAAGCCTGTGAGCTAACTGAAGTGTGAAGCAGCACGCAGGCCAAAGAATCGCAACAAACCAGATCCTGTTATTTTTTTTTGCCAGGTTGCATTTGAGGACACCATAACTAATCTGAACCAAAATAACTTTCAAAGTATCTATTAAGAAATTCTTGAGGGACCCTTCGCAGGGAATAATGCTCTGTGACATGTTCAGCCCACATGGCTTTAATGTTGTGCTCTGAGACCTTCAGGTGAGGCTAAGCCATGAAAAATCCAAGACAAGTTGATGCTGGAAATCTGCACTGTGTGTTTGAGGTTGTGTCAGTGACTGTGTGTGTGTGTGTGTGTGTGTGTGTGTGTGTGTGTAGTCTTCACTGATTATCGTGTGTGTGCAGGGCAGTGAATTTAGGCACATATGGGTGCACGTTAGCTGACAGAACAAATGTTAATTATGCTTCCTGACCAGCCTTTAGCTGTGGTTTTAGGGCCTGTAGCACCGTGTATGTCGGTTCACCATAAAAATGAAATGATATAATAAATGTGTGGTCCCATCCCACTGTTAACATCGGCACTTTATTTTCTTTTACTTTATTATTATTTAAATCTCGCTGTTACAGATCAACAATATAATTCTTTTGGTATGAAGTTTCTGGTCGCCTGGCAACCATTAGTCCAACAGTCTCTTTTGGCTCTGGTTTGGGTCACTACCGACTCCTGCGCCACACTGTTAGCTATTTGTGACTAGGGGTGAGTTTTTAAAGCATTTTTACTTAGAAAGGCTTCTTGCCACTGCTAAAAATAAAAACATTAGATTTTAAAATTAAGTGTGACAGTAGAGATGAGTCATAAGGGCAGTGACTTGTGTCAATTGGACACGAGTGTCTTGGATACCAGAAGCTAGTTAGAGATTTAGTACTGTGACCAAGTAAGGATGGAAAAGGGAAACCTCTCAATAGTGTTTTTGTTTGTGTTGAACTGGTTCATTGGTGAGAAGAAGCATGTTTTACATGTGCTTTCCAGTAATATGGCTTTCAATTTTGTGTAATATGTTGAGTTATTCACATTTTTAGTTGTGATGGGTAACGTAGCGAGAGTTTCTGCTTGGCTGTTGGTTTAGCTTCTGAAATGTAAAGATGAGCGACTTTTCTTTGTTGTACATGATAGTAAAGTAGTTAACTTTGGATAAAGGGGTACGAATCTTTAAGATGGCCCCTTCAGTTCTGGGAAATTACAATCTTCACAAATTCTGGGGTCACCAGATTACTCAATATTGAAAATATTAGTCAGTTGTAGCCTGACATAGGATGAGATTTACACCCCAAATATTTTACAGAAAATGATCTGCATTAATAACACTGAATAATAGTTTAATGGTAGAGAGCTGTGACAAAATGGGAAAGGCACTTCTCAAAGATCAGGCTGTTTTGTGGGTTAAGATTTCCCACAGATGTGGAAGGAGTGACTCAGTCGTCCTGACCCTCCAGTCAGTGTCTGTGGTGACTCTATTTGCAACTCCGGGCAGCCTGGACGGTCGTGGCAGTCACCTAGTCTGAACTGTGTGGATGTTCCATCTGAGTCAGCTGCTTTTCAACCTGTTTTTTGGGAGGTTTGCGTGATGTTGTTCGCCTCACATATTGTCTCTTTTGCAGCGATTTCTCTTCACCAAGTTGGAATTTTCTTGATTTCAAGTGGGGATATGAAACGTTTCACTTGTTTCCCCAAAAAACTGAAATGTGTTGTTGTTCATAAAAGGAACTACTTCTGATAAGCCAATGCATTGCATGCTGTTGGTTCTTTGGGTGCTACACTTCCAACCCACCAAGGCATGGACTCTACAAGACCTGAAGGTGCCCTGTGGTATCTGGCACCGAGACGTTAGCAGCAGATCCTTTAAGTCCTGCGAGTTTGTGAGCTAAAGCGGCAGCTGATCAGACTTGTTCCAGCAAATCCCCCAGCACCCTGCTGCCTGCTCATGGTTTGTCGGACCCCTCTCAGCCCCCCCACTGCTGACTGGGAGCACCCTACGAGTCTTCTTGTTTTAGAGACACTCCAACCCAGTCATGTGGCCATAACAAGTCACTCAGATGTTCAGGTCTTTGCACCTGCCCATTTCCAGTTTTCTGTATCTAAAACACGTTGACCAGAAGAACCAACTCACTCACCATCTGATACATCCCAGACTTTGGCGTTTACTGTTGTTAAAAGATAATCAACGTTGTTTGTTTTGCTGATAAGTGGTCCAGCGATGTGGTCATAATGCTTTGGCATACAGTCAAAAGTTAGAAATCAAATAAGAAGTGTGGTCTAAAGAATATTATAAAATGGTGAGAGGTGCCTATCACAATCTCTAAAAATCCAACAGTTAAATCTTCATATTGCTCAACCAAGAGTACAAAACAGAATAAGTTTACTGTCACGTAAGAGAAAGAAAAGCAGCAAATCCTCACAATCGATAAGCAGGTATTTTTTGCATGAGATATATCTGAAACAGGTATTCAGTTATTAAAATAGTTGCTAAGTATTGTGACATCTCGCAGTGGGTTTCAATGTAATCGGATCAAAAGCTTCAGAAGTACAGAATAACTTCAACTGTTCACTGCTACATTAGCCACCAAATCAACTTTGGCCATTTGAACATGTCTCATCATCAAACTTCTAATAATAAGTACTCATTTATATTTGAATGGCGCATATTCTCCTATTTTTTCTGCTAAGATACCTGATAAATAATTTTATGACAAATGATTACTGTCTGTCTTCAAGAACCTACAATAATGTTATCGACAGGCTCTAGGTCTGTATCGCTATCACCCACCTAATGATGCAGTCACCAGGTGTAGGATGAGCAACAACAAAAAAAATAAAAGCAAAAATTCTGACTTTGAAACTGAAGCCTTACATCAGTTTTTGCTGGTTTCAAAGTCTCTCGGTTTGAAAGAATGATTAAAGGTTCGGTGCCAAAATAAATACTTCTTGCTGCTGCTCGACTTGGCCTGTACTTGCATCAGCAGATGCTGGATTTCGTGGACGATGATATGAGCCTTCACATACAAAGGGTTCGCAGAGGTTTGTCATTCTGTGATAAAAAGGGTATTGTTTAAAATCAGCAGGGGGTCCTGTATTTATTTTAGGTAAAAATATTAAAGTCAAAACAAGGCGAATGGGGACCAATGTAATGTCTGAATGTCATTTTTATAAAATAGCAAGAGAACGTTTCTTTAACTTCTTTAATGCATCATGATTATGACTTAAATGTCATCTACTTCCTTCATTAAAAAAGTCTAAAGAAAATAAGTATTACCCAATTAAAACAGATGATACAAAAAATAATGTAATGATGAACTTTTAGGGGAAAATCTATTTAAAATTAGTGTGGGTGCCTTTAAATTGTTGTTCGAAATATTTATTTTCTCTTGTTAGGAATGATAATAACAGATTTATTTCTAGAATCTCATTACTTTCCCTAAACTGTGTAGATTCAGGGACTCGTAGGCAGATTTGGCACATTCAGGAAAACATGTTGTGCACTTGAGTGTTTACTCAACTTAAAACAAAAAGTGTTAAAACAAGGGCGGGCGGAGAGGCTTACACACAGCATGGAAAGACAAAATCCCAGTAAAGGATCCAATAAAATAAAGCATAATTTGATATTATGAAATGAGCTGACCGATATTAACCCACTACTGATAATTCAGTTAAATATCAAGTGGTGTTATTTCCATATCTGGCCCGCGACTTCTATTTAAGTGATGCCTTTCATCAACAGCTTTACTCAGGTCTGATGGGATTTCCATTGTAGTTCAGCTAAATGCATCACAAAGGCTGTCAGTTTAAGTAATGTGTATCAGTCAATAAATGTCTCCTCAGTTTTTAACCGAAATTAAAACTAAGACCAAAGGTAACGGATACGACTGGGAAAATTACACATCTTGTTAATTTTTGAATTATTGACATTTTAATTCATGAATTTAGAAAATAGAATTAAAACTAGGTCAAAGCTAATATATAGCTGGACCATGTATGAAAATGTATACCGGAGGATTTTTATTTTGAAACAGATACAGGAAGTCGTGGCATTCAGCAGGCGAAGCAGATCAATAGTGTAACTTTATAGCTCACTCAGTGACAGACACTTGCTTTAATAGCGTTGACGCTGCTGTTAAAGTCCATCCAAAACCTAAACAGAAACTGTAGTATGTGCAAAACTTGTCTCAGAACTTCTTTAACTTGTTAGGCCTTAATTGACTCACTCGGACTTGTAAGGCAAGTCAGACTTTGACATTAGGAGTTAGAGCTCATGGCAATTTCAGAGCTGATAAAATAAAGTCTTTGACTTTTCAAAAGTTGTACTAGCAACTCTACAGGTTTCTGTAAGCCTCACTAAGGATCTGGAAATGAAGCTAATTGATGCCAACAAAGCAGGGAAGGGCTAAAAAAAAAAATATCAAAGCATTTCCAGCTTTCAGTTTCCACCGTCTGAAATGTCATTAAGAAATGTCAGTTAAGGCGAACTCTCGAAGTTGAGACAAGATCTGAAAGACTAAGAAAACGGCAAAACCCAAAGCACAATCCCTTCTGCAAAGGATCACAAGGGAGGTTCAGCTGACACAGAGGGGGTGGGGCACCGTTCTACTCTACGTGGAGGAGTCATCAGGAAACCTTTCGTCCAAACTCGTCACAAAAGTCAACAACATCCGTATAAGCTAGAATTTTTGGAACCAAGTGAAGAGTTGAAGTTCAAACTGAACTCTTTGGTGACAATTACAGAAAAGGACCAGCATTTGATGAAAACAACAACTTGCCAAGGTGGACACAGGAAACAGCACAAATTAAAGAATGGATACCACCTAACATCTCCAAACTCTGGATGAAAATGTAATGTCTGTCAAGAAAGGACAAAGATCCAAAGCATACCTCAAACTCCACCATGACCTACTTAAAGGCCGTCACAGTCCTGACTTGAAGATCATTGGAAATCCGTGGGTAGATCTTGAACATGCTGTGCATGCAAGACAGCCTAAAAATGTCTCAGAACTTGAAGTGTTGTGCAACAAAGAGTGGGCGACAATTCCCAGAATAAAAAGACTCAGTTTGCTACAAAAAGCATTTGCAAACCCTGATATCTCTCAAAGGCGTGTTACTAACCAACAACTCAGTCGGGAGCCCAAACCTTTTTTTATTTTTTTACTTTTGGCTACCATTTTTAAAACAAATACAAATACGGTATTAATAGGTCCAAATATATGTAGGTGAAGGATTAGTTAGGAAGGATTCGATTAGTTTTGGTTTTCAGTGGTCAGATGACATTATACTATGGGATTAATATCACTATGCATCAAAAATACGGTTTTCAATCACATTGTTGTCCAGAGCTTACCAATGTTTTGTTTTTTTCTAAATTCTTAATGATCTGCCTTTATTTTATCGGAGGAACTTGTGATTGTTTGTGTTGGCCAGACAAATCAAACATGTGGAAAAGTCTCCTTTAGCTTTGGGCATCCTCTTTTACATTTGATAGACCAAACAATTATTTAACTAGTTATGCGCAGACCTCCTTCAGTGTGCCTGCAGCTACTTCACAATAAAAGCTTTCTGTTGCTGCCAACTCTTTAAATTTGACTCAGTTTTGTAATTCCATCGATTTATATATATTCTATACATGATTCTCTGAGCTCTTAAAAATAATGTTTCTTCATGTCAGCAATCTTGTCATATAAAAGTTTTACATCTGACTACTCATTGGCAGATTCACTATTTATGACCAAAAGTACAATGGCTTTTTATACCCTCGAATGAATCCTTCAGTCAAAGCATCCTGTCAAATGTTAATATATTTTATGACAGTGAATGAAGGTGGAATAATGTTTCCAAAAGACAGGTGCATTGTGCGAAAGAAGTTGGGGTGGGGATGACTGACAAAAGGGAAAGGCACTGTTTTTGGCATGCCAGTAGTTAGTCATTTACACAGAGCCAGTGTGCCAGCATGAAGTAGCTGCTGGTTAT
Source organism: Embiotoca jacksoni (assembly GCF_022577435.1). Lineage (NCBI taxonomy): Eukaryota > Metazoa > Chordata > Actinopteri > Embiotocidae > Embiotoca > Embiotoca jacksoni. The sequence continues at coordinate 17,475,313 of NW_027185230.1, read as the reverse complement.
GAACCTGTTTGTTGTGGTGTGCGGCGGACGTCCTGTCTCTTGCGGCTGTAATAAATGTGTGATAAACTGATCTCGTCAAAGAGCTGCAAAATTTTAATTCAAACAAAGCCAATCTCATTTGCACCGATCTTCTACCAGTAAGAGGTTCTGCAATCAGCTGTCGATCCAATATTTGGTTTTGATGCCAGGTCTGTCAGACGTTGAAGGCCAAGCTTTGCTGGGTTAGAAAGTTAAAAGTCTTAGCGAGGTCCTGCATATATTTCTAGTGAGCGCTTGGCATGCTTTTCTGTTCAAATTATAAATGTAATCGAATAGTTTTCTAATTTTAGTTTTTGAAGTATCTGTGGTGAATATGCGTGTCGTGAGTAAATGTTGAGAGAGGTTTGGCTGGTCATGTGTTTAGTTTTACCATAAATTTGCTGCCTTATGAAACATCTATTAGGCTCAATTAGATTACTGTTCAAGTAGATTTCGATTATTCAATGCACTTCTGTAAACGTTGTCCCATGTAGCTCCACAAACATCTGTATAGAGGTTCAGGTTACTTTATTTGAAGGTAGATTTGGTTTAAAGTAGACGGGGGGATCCATTGTGACCCATTCTAGGAAACCATACCAGTCCAGTACAATAGCCTCGCAACAAGTCTGTTTTGCGATTTATGCTCGACTGTTGTTGAAACCAACTCTGGAGAGGTGCTGTTCCAAGTCTTTGGTCACTTTCGGTCATTGCCTTGGTCTTTATTGGAGTGGATTCTGCTGTGTGCTATTTCTACACGAGCAACTCCTATGCTCACCGGTCCAATCTGGTGTGGTGAGTTCTCCACAGCTGCTGACATCAGAGGATGGGAGTAGCCATCTTAATCTCCAACTCTGTGTCTCCTGTTTGTGCAAGAGGCCAAATTCTCCCTAGTCCTGTGACGCAACGTTTTCTGCTCCTCTGCTGACACAATGAGATCTTTCTCTACCATCTTTCCCTCTTCTTCTGGGTAAACACCTGGAGACCACAGCGGGCTAAAGAGATCTGAATTTAAAGTGTGTTGCGGTTATCTGGCGCTCTTCCCCTATCTCTCTCTTTCTCTTTAAAAAAAAAAAAATCTTTCTTGAAACTAAAAATGTATTGATTTTTCTCTGGTATTCTCATCTCATTTCTGAAAAAAAAAAAAAATCAATTTCCATGATTCTGGCTATACCTGCTGTTACTGCCACTGTTTTCTTTTGGTCTTAAAAAGCAGGCTGTCACTTTCAGTCAATGGGTCATTAATTATTGAGGCTGTGCAGGTTGACAAGATGCACATCCTGTATTGTTTGCCACATGAATTGTGGTCTGTAGCCAGGATGGTCGCCATGTAATAATGTAACACATCCGTGGACTTTTCTCTCCCTGACGGCATGAGATGGTAGCACTAACCAACAGTTAAGGACAAAACCTCTGTACTCCTAATCAGCTTAATGCTGGCTTATTCAAAGGCCCTCTTTCAGACAGAGCAGCTGCTGTCAGCCAGTTTGAGTAGAGGGTGTGACTGCTGGCAGAGCTCATCGATGCAGAGAGACCGGTTGGTGATTAACAAATGTCAGTAGACTTTGGAATCTGGGGAGCCCAGTCGGATGGCTTTGTCCTCTGTTGCCTACCACTGAAGGTCTTCCAGGTGGCTCCGTCATGCCCTCCCTTCTCCTCCCACCCTTCCCTTCAGGCCTGCTCTACTCTTTTGCTCCTCTCTGACCCTTTTTCCCGTCGTCTCCTCAGGGCTCGGAGTTGCAGAACTCTGAGATAAAGAAGTTCAGACATGCCTCGCATTTTTAGACCCCCTCGTGGAACGTCGTTGGCAGCTTCTACCAAATGCATTTGCTGTATTTATCTGGACAAAGTTGGTGCTGCTCGCTCTGACCTATTCTGTCTGTCTGTGGACACGGGGCTCTTGCGTTTTCTCTGAAAATCTTTTGATGTGAGAGATAATGTCGCTGAGAAATGAAAGGACTCGGCAAAGTCAGGCTGGCAAAGAGTGTGAGATGTTTTCTGCTGAGCTGTGTGGGCAGAGGGCTCGGGCACAGTGCTGTACATCTGGCAGATAGATTTCTGTCAGCATCTCTCCAGTGACAGGCTGCCTGCCTTTGAGGAAGAGGATCAGATCTGTGGGTCCATGTTGTGTGCTGGCTGAACACCTAAGCGCACATAGTCAGCTCCTAAAATGGCTGCCCTTGAAGCTCGGCTCAGAGGAGGATCTGAGCAGCTCAGTCGCTGTCTGTTAGAGCCCCAGCTGACTTGATGAAAGCAGTTACACAATCTCACCCATTAACTTGATGCGGCGCAGAGACTGACTGGCTGAAAAGACACAGCCAACTCTAAGGCAGATGGTGGTTGTGTAGGAGAGGTTTTTTTTTTTTTTTTTTTTTTTTTTTTTTTCCCACCCCGGGCATTCCTCTCCCCTTCTTCTCCGAAAGGATTCTCTTGATATCCATGTCAAGGAACCTGGCATTAAGAGGCAACTTTGTTCAAAACAGCAGCGAACTGCCAAGAGACCAGGGTGGGGCCACGTGGTGAGGCTGTAACCTGACCCCGAACAACAATGGGTCCCCTGGTTGCTCAGGGACAGTTTGGCTGGCTCTCCACTGGCTGGCCAGTTGGGTGTGGGAAGCAGGGAGGGATTCCCAACTGTCTCTGGCCGGAACTCGCTCGAAAATTTCAGCGCCAGCGAGAGCAGCGGACTGAAATTGATAGCGGTGTTAAAGCAATATTTCACGGATGTCTCGGTTCGAATTAAAGCAGACACTGTAAACATTGTAATATTACATTTCTATTTGATAGTATGGCATAATTAGTTTAATTGGTTTTTCTAGTAAAATGAAATTATACTGGGGCTGTTTTTCAGCTTCACGTTTTCTGATGGTTTGGTTTTTCAAAATTGAACTCTTTAAACTAATGACTGAAGTTTGAAGTAGCTTTGTCTTTTTCACATCCGAAACAACGATTACGTACGAATACATTTTCTGTTATTTTTTTTTAATTGTGTGTTAACTACAGCACAGAGGTTTTTGTTTTAAGTAAACTTGGTGTCTTACCACGTTTGTGACATTTCAGGAATATTTCATTTGATCCTTTCCTGAACCTTCCTACGGTTGCGACGCTTGCTTGACTAGAAACTCCTCACCTGTTGATTGAGCTGGTGCCGGACTGGTTTGGTTATGTGCCTTCGCACAACGACCGTGGATATGAACAGTCGGGATCTAAGGGGGAAACCTGCTGTAAATATCATATTAAGTCAATTCAAAATGTACAGTTCTTCTTGAGACTGGGCCAGAGAGGTCCTGACTCTGTTTGAGCGTCCATTTGTTGCCGGGTTTACCTTTATTTTATATTTTTCATGCACCAGCAGTTTGAACTCTGTCATTAACTTAATTTTTTTTTGTGAAAAACACAACAATAATTGTGCAAATGTTTGGGCACCCAGCAATGCCAGTGATTATTAAGCCTCTTTTCTCAGAGATCACTGCTTGTAAACATTTTTGCAGCCAGCTAAGAGTCACGATATAGAAATGATCAACCCTTCTTTCTTGCAGATCGCTTGATGTTCTGAGATCGACCCTTAGATTTTCAATAATCCCCAAGCATACAGTGCCGTTAGTGATTGCATCCAAAAAAATACATTTAAACATCTGTCTGTAGCACATGTTTCCAAAATGACTGTGGCTTATCCTTATGTTGACTTTAGTCAGAAGGTTGCCGATTCGGTTTTTTTCTGATGCCTCCTCCATGTAGACCGTGTCTGTATGTCAACGCTGCACAGTGGGACCACTGCTCCTGTGTCAGCCTCCATGCCCAGCAGACATGCACTTATGTATCTTAATAATTATATCTATGTATGAATATATATATATATATCAAACTTACAGATCTTGTCTTGACTTCCACAGTTTCCCTTCGCTGCTGTTTCTTAATGATATTTCTGACAGTGGAAAGTGCAAACTGAAAGTGCTTTGATATCTTTTTATAGCCTTCCCCTCCTAAGTGGGCATCAATTGGTTTCATTTTCAGAGCCTCAGTCAGTTGCTTAGGAGGTGCCCAGGGATGTTCAGTGTTATCATAAAGTTTGACGATTCGGCTATTACTATTCATAATTTTATTATCAATTATAAGACAATTCCTAATGACCAAATCAATTGAAGCCTAACAAGTCGTGAAGTACTAAGATGTTACAAATAGAAAGTACCCAAGCATTTTGCAAATGCCACAATTACAGTTTTCCTTTTTTTTTTTCTTTAAAGTTCATACAATAAAAGGTAACAGTAAATATGTGCAAGTACAGTTGTGTGCAATGCTATGTATAGTGTGTACTGTTCTTGAAATACATTGAAGTACATCTATATTTAAAAGTGAAAATCATTTTAATTGCTGGAGCAATTCTCTGGAAAATATCTCGTACCTTCCTCTGAAAGGATGACATGCACCCGTATGAAGCTCTCGCCTTAAACAAATATAATACGCAGTCAAAATAAAAACATGTTTTACTTTGATTTATTTGTTATTGTGTAAAAAAGAAAGTCTGGAAAAAAAAAAAATCCAATTGAATGGGTTCTGATTTGACAGTCAAGGTTGTAAACAGTGTCCTTTAACTGCCTATTCAATAAACCCCGAGTTATTTTTTTTTTAAATTTGTATTTGGTTTGAGACAAAACAACAGATGATTAGAAAACCACGATGAAAGTGCTCTGAAATGATGGTCACAACATCAGCTTCCATTTTTCCGGCCAAGTTCAAACTGCAGCGAAGCCCTAAAGACACAAAGCCTTCATTTCTTAGTTGATTTGTTCAATCTTATTTCAGAGCGGTTGATACAATCTGATGGAATAGTCTGCTCTAAATACTGAGCTGTGAAGCTGCTCTCCAGCTGTTGCTTATCCCAAGGTAATAAAAATGGGACAAATCAGAGTGTAATCCCTCCTCAGTCCCTCCATTGTTCTTGGAACGATGCTATGCTAAAAAACGGGAACCTTCTTAGTATTCAGAGTAACGGCAGCATCTGCTGAATTCTCCACTGTGTCGTGTTTTGTCGGGCTTTCAATCAGAGTTTATGGACAGCTCCCGTCGTTTTAGAGACTGAAAATATTGCCATATGAATGTATGACCCCTGATCTCTGTGGTTTTGACATCTAAATGAGAACAGAAATTTGTTGGCAGTTTGCATAACAAAGCCATTGTGCTTTCTTTCCTACAATGACTTCCAACAAGTTGTTATAATAACAACTCTAACAAAAAAATTTGGCCTGGCTTGTTTGGGAGGTATTTCAGAGATATATTTGATTTAACTGGTAATAGTGTTGTTATAATTTAGATTTTGCTAACTTCAGTCCACTCTGCTACCATGGCATCCCTCTTCAACATCTAAGTAAATATAAAAAATTACATTCAAATAATTTTTTTTTAAAAACAATTGTGATAATGTGCTAGCTGAAGAGGTTCTCTAAAGCTCACGCATGAGGCTCTGCTTTCGGGGATTTATCTTTGGAACACATAATCATGAAGTGTTGTATTTTTTGTGTCATCCATCTAGCGCCTGATTATTCTTTGTTCACAACAGGAATCACTATCGGTAATCATGTAAGCTCATGACTAAACTCATTCTTAAGGAAGGGCATACTTAATACACTGAATATGGAAGCATTATGGGATAATATTTGCCCTGAAATCTTGAACTGCCTTCAGTTTATAATTTTTAATATCAGAGTCTTGATGCTTAGTCCTTGAAAAATGCTGTATATCCTCATAATTTTCCTTCTCTTTCTCTTTTTCAGGTTTCCCTGATTTTCCAGGGAGTTCTCCCCCTTTTTAGTGATGGAGGTATTGCAGTGTGATGGCTGTGACTTCCGTGCCGAGTCATATGATGACTTGAAGACCCACATACAGGAAGTACACACTGTTTTCCTGCAGCCTGCAGATGCAGACGAGTCTGATTCCCTGAAAGACGAGGATGAAGACGACGAGGAAGAAGGGGAATTCGAGGATAAGGATGACAAGGATTATACGTCTCCTAAAGCTGGAATGAGTATGCCTACCACATTAATTCAGATGTCACTGTTAATTTGTTGAGGATTAGAAAACACATCTTGCATGGTTAGTTGTTTTTAAGAAAATCTTCATAGTTGGACGATCATATATTTTATTGAAGAGGATATATATGTAAAGAGTTGTGGGTGGTTTTATTAACAGAAGCAACAGAACATCTAAGTGACAACGGCAAATACCATTTTTCTCATAAAATGTTTTTTTTTTTTTTTGTAGGCCCCAACTCTACTGATGGCCCTAACCAAACATCACAAAAGCAAACAGCTGAAACCCATTTGCAGTTCTACCAGTGCAAGTTCTGTGTCCGTTACTTCAGATCAAAGTCATTCTTAAGAAACCACACCAAAAAGGTGCATAATGCCGTGGAGGAGGATTCAGATGCAAGCGTCTCCTCGCAGACAGCTAAACAGCCCAGCTACACTGTTATAATGCACAATGACCATGCAAAAGTGTATTCCTGTCAGTATTGCACATACAAGTCTCCACGCAAAGCGAGGATAATAAAACACCAACTAATGTATCATAACAAAGGTCCTTCAGATGGCGCTGGAGATACTCCAGAATACGTTGAAGCCGGGGAGGAATCTGACTCAGCTAGTGGGCTCATGAAGGGAACATTTGCCTGTGAATGGTGCGACTATCAAACTGACCAGAAGGACAGCTGGACGAGTCACGTGGTGAAAGAACACAGTGACAAGGTCAAGATAGTTTCCTGCATTGCAGAGCTGGAAGGGGAGGCAAGTGAAAGCTCACCCAAACCAGACTCTCCCTCCTCTTCCCACAGCCCGACTCAATCAAAGATGAACTCTGCTGATGTTTCTGAAAAGGACGAGTCTGTTGTAAAAACACCAGAAAACACTTTGGAAAAGTCAGTGGCAGAGATTTCATCCTTTCAACATGCACAGATAAGTGCAGTAACACCCAACAGCACGGGGTCCTCCATTTTGTCTAAGAGGTTTGCGTCATCAAGTGTCTCCAACAATGTCATCGACATGGATGCCACTGTACTCAATGAGGAAGACTCAAGGAGCAGCTTAGAGGATGACGATGATGAGGAAGACTTGGGTGATATAGATGATCCCAGCTATACAGGAACCCTGTCTGCAGATGCGAAGCAGTTATTAACGGATGAGGATAATAAATTACTGGAGACTAAAGGAATACCTTTCAGAAAGTACATGAACCGATTTCAGTGTCCCTTCTGCTCCTTCCTCACCATGCACCGGCGGAGCATCTCCCGCCACATTGAAAACATTCACCTGTCTGGCAAGACCACAGTGTATAAATGTGATGAATGCCCATTTATTTGCACCAGCCCTCTGAAACTAGGCACGCACAAACAGAGCCACAATTCCTCAGATTTAGACACCATGGACCTCACAAGTGAAAGTCCAGAACCTCAGAATGACAACGTCTCAGAGCCAGTAAATGGGGGTAATGTAAGCTCCAAAGTCAATGGAAAAAAGACAACCAGCACACCGAACAACCAGCAGAACCCTCATCGCTGCACACTCTGTAGCTTCTCAACCACCACTCTGAAAGGTCTGAGGGTCCACCAGCAGCACAAGCATTCCTACTGTGATGACCTAGATCCCAGTCTCTTTGAAGCCCAGCTGACTGACCAGCCAGATTCGGAAGTGGACGCTTCTCCAATCTTTCTACAAAAAACTCAGACCTCCATTTTAGGACTTTCCACCAAAAAGCCCTTAGTAACAGGGAAAAGAGCGAGGAAGTCCATTAATGACTTGCCTTTAGATTTGTCCTCGGTCAAAAAGAGAACAAGAATTGATGAAATTGCCAGTAACCTTCAAAGTAAGATAAGCCAAAGCCAACAGGACACAATCATAAATCTGGATGACATGGATGACTACGATACAGGAGAAAATCATGTCAGTGCTGATGAGGGCAGAAACGACGATAACAAAAACCCTGTCTTTGCTTACAACACACAAGAGCTTCATGTGCGAGATTCAACAATCTCTCATGAGGGAGGCAGAATAGGGAAAAGAAAAAGCAACCCGAAGTCAAAGCCGAGAAACATTCCCTTATCGCTGACTCTCTCAGATGATAGTGAAAACATCTCTGCTGATACCAGTGACAGCACCGTCCCGGAGAACATTGAATATTCAGAAGAACCTGGAACTACTCGTTTCTACTGTAAACACTGTGATTACCACAACAAATCGGCTCGTAGCGTCAGCACCCATTACCAGAGGATGCACCCTTACATCAAGTTCAGCTTTAAGTACATCCTGGACCCTGAAGACCAGAGCGCAGTCTTCCGCTGCTTAGAGTGCTACATTGAATACACAAATTACAACGATCTGCACCAACACTACATGGATCATCACCCCGAAGCGAGCAACGTACTCAACTTCAACCAACCGCACCTGTTGTACATGTGCCGCTTTTGTTCGTACACGAGCCCCAACGTCAGGAGCCTCATGCCCCATTACCAAAGAATGCATCCCACAGTGAAAATTAACAATGCCATGATTTTCTCCAGCTACATAGTTGAGCAGACCCACAAGACGAGTGAATCGCAAACTCTGAGGGAAATATTAAACTCTGGTCCCAAGAATTTTAACTCGGGCGCAGCAATGCCGAGGTCCTCCTCAAGCCCAGTGCTGAAAACTGTTTCCAAGTCCCCTGAAGCTAGTGCTGAGGCAGAGCCTCTCAAAGAAGCCATGGGTGGTAATGTGGTTGTATATGACTGTGACATGTGTTCTTTTGCTAGCCCCAACATGCACTCAGTTTTGGTCCACTACCAGAAGAAACACCCAGACCAAAAGGCGTCTTATTTCCGTATACAGAAAACCATGAAGGTCATCTCGGTGGATCAATCGCAGCCTGTAGCCAACTCTTCATTCAACGCCAGCATGTCTTCGACTCCAAAACAATCAAGCGCAGCACTGTATGGATCCGATGAAGAAATGTACTACTGTAAACATTGCGTGTACAGCAACAGATCGGTGGTTGGTGTGTTGGTACATTATCAAAAGAGACACCCAGAAGTGAAAGTGACAGCGAAGTATATCAAACATGGCGCTCCCACCCCTGGTTTGATGAAATTAATGGATGAATTGCAAATTGCAGCTCCCAAACACTTTTTGAAGCAGTTTCAAAATAATGGTCATGAAGGATCTAATAACTCAAGTCCTAAACCAGGAAGTGGTGAGAAAAGTGAGGATGAGCTGTTCTTCTGTCAGCACTGTGATTACGGCAACCGCACTGTAAAAGGAGTGCTTATTCACTACCAGAAAAAGCACAGGGAAACCAAGGCCAATGCTGACCTTGTGCGTCGTCACACTGCGGTTGTCCGGAGTCAGCGTGAGCGTGCACAGATGGTCCAGTCAGGTAGCGTCTCTTCTGCCATGATCCCAGCTCCTCCAGACCCTGAAAACACTACACCTCTGCGTTCCCTGAAGTGCAGACACTGTTCTTACACGTCCCCTTATGTCTACGCCCTAAAGAAGCACCTGAAGAAAGAGCACCCTACTGTGAAGGCTACAGCCATGACCATTTTGCATTGGGCTTACCAAGATGGCATTCTGGAGGCTGGCTACCACTGTGAGTGGTGCATTTACTCCCATGCTGAGCCCCAGGGCCTGTTGCTCCATTACCAAAGACGTCATCCTGAGCATAATGTGGATTACACATACATGGCTAGTAAGCTGTGGGCTGGGCCTGAAACCACCCAACAGGGGGGCAATATGGAAACTAAACATTACAAATGTAAAGACTGTGCTTTCGAGGCCTGTACAATATGGGACATCACCAGTCACTATCAGGCGGTCCATCCCTGGGCTATCAAAGGGGACGAATCTGTGCTTTTGGATATTATCAAAGGGAATGGCCCAGCTGAAAAGATCCACCTGCAGGTTGCCGACGAACTCGCACCTCTAAATTGCCAGTCTGTTGAAGATGATGGAGCACTGGTCATTGCAACCCCACCACAAGAAAGCAATCCCCACCCTCCCCACCCACGCCTTTCCATCTGTAATAATGCTTATCAGTGTACTGTATGTCTGTCAGAGTACAACAGTCTCCACGGCCTCCTCACTCACTATGGAAAGAAGCACCCAGGCATGAAAGTAAAAGCCGCAGATTTTGCACAGGAGGCCGACATCAACCCCAGTTCGGTGTATAAATGTCGTCACTGTCCGTATGTAAACTCCCGCATCCATGGAGTCCTAACTCACTACCAGAAAAGACACCCATTAGTGAAAGTCACTGCGGAAGACTTTGCAGATGACATAGAGCAAATCAATGAGTTACATGAAGGAGATGACAAGTTCAAAACCCAAAGGCAGGGCTATGGAGCATACAGATGCAAAATGTGCCCCTACACACATGGGACACTGGAGAAACTCAAAATCCATTATGAGAAATACCACAATCAGTCTGCTTCTGATATGTTCACTCACTCTCTGGCAAATTTTTCTTCCAGTAAAGAAACAGAGCCAGTCGCTGAATGCAGTGCGAGTAATATATCAGGCACAGCAAACATCCAGGGGGTCAGTGAGTTGGACCTTGCCCTGGCTCAGTTACCCATCAATAAGACGGAGAAACATGCCGTGTTCAACTGTCAGCTCTGCAAATACTTCTGCTCTACCAGGAAAGGCATCGCTCGCCACTACCGTATCAAGCACAACAACGTCCGTGCTCAGCCAGAAGGGAAAAACAACGTCTTCAAATGTGCTCTATGTTCATACACAAACCCAATACGCAAAGGCCTGGCAGCCCACTACCAGAAGCGCCATGACATCGATGCCTATTATACCCATTGTCTGGCTGCTTCCAAGACTATCACCGAAAAGCCGAACAAAGTGATGGTGCCCCCGCCAATCGAAGGGGACAACTCAGAAATGAGTGAAGACTTGCGTTTGGCCGTGGAGAGACGAAGGTGTTCTCTTTGCGCCTTCCAGGCCTTCAGTAGGAAGAGCATTGTCTCACACTACATTAAACGCCACCCAGGTGTCTTCCCCAAGAAGCAGCATGCTAGCAAGCTTGGTCGCTACTTTACTGTTATTTATGCCAAAGAACCCGAGAAGACTTCTGCCGATGAACTGGCAGAGGAAGAAAAGGAAGTTCTGGCGATTCCGCTTGAACCCGAGCAAGACGGAGATGTTGAATGGCTGCCGTTCAAGTGTCTAAAATGCTTCCGGTTGTCCTTTAGCACAGGCGCGCTGCTCTCTATGCACTACAACGACCACCACACCAATGACTTGAAGAGGGACTTTGTGGTGTCGCCTGATCCCGTGGATGAGGAGTCTGAGTTATACCAGTGTTCTCACTGTGAGCTGAAGTTCCTTTCTCTCCCTGCTCTGGCGAAACATCTACTGGATCACAATGAGGAGTTTCAGAAGAGGGCCATGAGGCAGGAGAGAAGGAGGCAGCTGCTCAGCAAACAGAGAGCCGCAGAGCTGACGGAAAGTAAACTTGAAAAGGTGAGTAGTATTCCTGACACCTTCGAAATGAAAGAATAAAACTGGTATCATAAAAAAAAAAGATCCTTTTACTATTTATGCCTATTAGGACATACTGTGATTTCTCCAAAGCCATAGTCAGAAGCCACTACTATGATTGCACAAGTGTTTCTTAACTCCTGGAAGTTGTAGGCTTTCAAGCTTTCTTTGAAAGGGAAACATGACTTTAAAAACCTACATTCTTTCCTGTTGTACCTACAGTAGTAATACTCCGCTAAAAGTGGGGAGACGATTAATACTTTAATTATATATTTCAATTTGCCCTCACATGTAATAGTGCAATATAATGAGGTATTATAATTAGTTTCATAATAACTTCATTAAAAATACAATTGATCTGATCAGGTGTATATTAGAGAACAGTAACATTCTCTAACTTTCTGGAGAAAAGATAAATTTAAGAAAATATAAAAATGTCTTCTGACTATTACAAATACATCAGCTGCTGTAGACTATTCATAGGCATTAATGACACAAGGCCAGTAAATCTGATCGTTAAACTCCTAAAAAAAAAAAAAAAGTAAATCATTGTGTTAATGATAAATAATTGTATATACGTTTTAAAAAGAAGACAAAAATTAAATAAAACTGATTTTATATGTCTTTTTTTGTGTTTAGGAATGCCCTGTGAATAAGACCCCCATCGGATTTAGGTGTAAATTCTGTGTGGAGATACACCCGACCCTCCGAGCTATCTGCAACCACCTTAGGAAGCATGTCCAGTATGGGGAGGTCAAAGAGGGACATGTCAAGGTAAGTGAAGTTGGATTTTTATTTTTTTATAAATCTCTTTGATACTGTTTTAGTAGTATTTATTTCCATTTTATTTTAATTTTTTTCAACTGACTACTTGTTACGTTAGGTTTTAAATATGTACGGTGTGCTACGTATGCCTACTGTACTAAAGTGATACCACTTTAGTACAGTAGAATATAATATCCTCTTCAACAATATTTCAAGGCCCAAGTTTTCAGTCACTGGTGTTTCTGTTTTGTCTTCTAACGCTGCAGTGATCTGTTTTACTGAACGCGGGTTCTGTTTCCCATTTTGTTTATTACTGATAGAGGCTTTTGGGTAGATAGTCTGTCAGCTTCCCCCAGAGAAAACAAGCAATGCTGTCCCATTGCTGTGGGGGAGTTGGAGTGGTGAGTCTTAACTTTTAGGGCAGCAGCGGGTAACCATTCGAACATTAGTATTCCACTGAGGCTGCCAGTGAGGGGAACAGGCCCAAGGATCCGACGCCTCACCCCAACGGAGGCCTGCTTCTTCCATCAGACACTCGGCCTGTCTTTATGTATCTAAGATGAGAGCGTTTGGGACCACTGAGAGTGATACAGTGAAAATGTACCATATTCACTTTGAGAACTGAGATCTATAAAAAAAAAAATAAAAAAAATAAAAAAAAAATACGCACATTTTAAAAAGGGAGTATTTCTGTTGCGACTTTTACTTTTAGGGACATTTTTTTTTTGCTCATGACACTTACCCTAGCCGGGTTATGAGCTGGTCACCATTCACAGACTAAAACATCACGACTCCAACGACGTACAACACATTCCCCAGATGGAATAAACTTGTATGTTTTACACGTCGCGTGGGGTAAAAACAAATGTTGCAGTTGAGTTATAATTCAAAAACTGCAACCGTGTCTCACAGAGGTGGACGTACAGCAGGCTGACAGTGCATTCAAGGTCTGGATGGAAAGGTTTGGCCTGTGTGGATGACATCTTATTTATGGCAGAATGAAGTGCAGGGTCAGGTCCTTCCACAGAAAGAATGAGTTTCCTCGAGGCAATAAAAAAGTCATGGTGATTGTCTGTCTTACTAGTGATCGCTGCAGTAACCAGCCTGCACTCCAGCAGATGAAGGAAGTAGAAGGAGATGGAGAAATTCTGTTATGCAGTTGGTTTGTGTAATCAAAGTACTGTAATCATTTAGAATACAGTAAAAGGCTTATGGTTTAGTAGAATGAAAGGGCAAATTGAGATTGAAAAAGTGTATTGCATTCATCCTCAATCTTATATGGTAGAAAGATTTAGGTGTTGTAGATGATAAGTAATAAAACTGCCACATTCAAGTGAGTAGACTCAAATTTTCCAGTCCACTCTGTTTGGATGATGCAATCACCTCAATATCAACTGTGCATCATGTCTCTGTACCGGCCAACTAGAGCGTTTCAGGTCAGGGTGAAAGTTGACCTCAGGTTACCTTTGCCTGCATGTTAATCTTCCAATAATACAGAGAGTGAGAAAGAGAACCAGAGTGAGTGTGAGCTGTAACTAAAGCTTAACTTACAGTGATTGCACTAATACTGCATAGACAGAACCGGAGGTGTTAGCCAGATGCTTAACCGTTTCTCATGTGCTGTTAACATGATGCGACTAATCTCGGAAAAAAGGGCAACAGGTGCCAAACTGAAAGCGGTATTTAAATGAACAGCTATCTTTTGCTTTTTTATTTTCAGTGCTCTGTATCCAAATAATAAAAAGGCTTCAACAGGCACATAAAGGCTGCTGAACATCTGAGACTTGTACTCTTGGTTTTGCAGCAGGAAGTCAGTGACGTCCCCCTGACGCTGCCTTCAGAGAGCCTAACTAATGGCGACCTGGATGGGGATGAAGCAGCTGAAGCCGATGGCCTCGAGAGACCTGCGGCTGCAGCCGTGGGATCGCCCTTTTCCACCGCTTCTGCTGGTGGCGTTGCCGTGGAGACCCTGGATCCCGAAACGGATGCTGTTGAAGGAAGGGCAGCGGCCCTCGTGGCTGCAGCCAGGGCCGTGGTGTCGGAGGGCCAACTGAAGCAGCGGTTAGCCGCGGGGGGTCACCCGTGTGCCCAGTGTGACCGCGTCTTCATGTCCATGCAGGGACTGAGGTCCCATGAAAGGAGCCACTCAGCCATGGCACTGTTCAGCAGAGAGGACAAATACAGCTGCCAGTACTGCCAGTTTGTCTCCCCCTTCAGACACAAGTAAGTAGGGAGGAACGGCACCTGCAACACTGATTCTACAGTGGCTCTGTATATAATGTGGTACTTTTATAAGGAGATTAAATGGGGCAACTTTGCCCAAGGTAGCCACACATTTCCCTAAATGTTAAGTTATCTGCTAACTCTCCATTGAACATTGATATATTCTGACTGCCCAGTTCATTTCATTTTTACTCTCCATTAAGGTTAATCAGAGTTGCAATCCTTTAAGACGTTTTCCACTCTACTGAATATATTTTGCCTATATTCTACGTCTCTGTTTTCTGGTTTTAACCTTTTTTGCTGAAACCATATGAGACACATTGTGTTATTCAAAGCAGTCATTTTTAACAAACTGAATGTGTGACTGAAGGTGACCTTAAAGATTTCAGTACTGCTTGATGTGAAGCTTTCATCTGCAGCTCTTCACCTACTCACTGTGCTGTCCCTTATTTTTCCATTCTTTGTTGCAAATATTAAAAATGAGGGGGAAAATTGGCTTTTTGGCAAAATTGCTGTAAGTGCAGATGTGGTGTTGATCAACTGTGGTTGGCGCTAACCTCGTGATAAACACGCTGTGCTCCTGTGCTATTAGTATGCTTCCAGTGTGAAGCAGAGTTACAAGACTTGGACTTTATTAATCCCACAGTGAGAAAATTCAGTTACAAGGATATGTTAGGTTTGCATTTGAAGGAACTTAACAGTAAACAGGGTGTCTGATATTAAATGAGATAAAATTACAGGTAAAACGCATTAATTCCCTGACGATATGCGAGCCCCGGTAGCGGTTCATTTTAAAAGGTCCCATATTTAAGACATTGGTTTATCTGCAGTTTTGAGCCAGAAGGAGATATTTGTGGATTTAAGAACTAAAAAAACATCTCAACACAGTTTAAAACGCTTTCTACCAAGAGTGTCTGAGTCTTTAAGTGATATCAGTGACCCTCTCTTCTGATTGGCTCACAGTTTTCTAATACATGCCTAGGCCAACTACAGCTTCTCTTCGTTCTTGTAGTTTGCTAGCTTTTCGACAGAATGGCCGCTCTGTGTTTTCTTCTCCATAAAATGTTGGACAGTGAGTGGGGCTGTGTTGAAGGCAGACATACGACATGAGCTTGAGTTTGTGACATCACAAACTTTAGGAAATCCAAACGGCACAGTTGCTGAATACTAGCTGCGTGTATTTCTGAGTATTTAAACTTTCACAGTATTTATATAGCACCTAGACTTCTTTATAATTAAAAAAAGAAAGAAATGGAAATGTGAATTTATACAATATGGGACCTTTAAACTTTCACCACTATATACTTTCCCAGTGTTGCACCATTTGTTCTTCAAAGTGGATGTTAAACACGTTTTGTGCAGAGTGCAGTTTTACACCTTCTGTTTACCTATCAAAATCCCTTTGAATCGTCAATCTTCTCAAAGATTTCCTGCCTCCGCGGAGAGTAAGACAAACATTAGAGCGAGACACATTTTGGTAGTGTGATTTGTTTTATCCATCACAGAGACACAGAGTGAGAGGGAAAAAGAGAGTCCTCATCTCCTCTGAGCTCCCAGGTGTAATCCCTCTGTACTGTATGTGCCCTGACCCAGAAAGAAGCCGCATTCCCATGCCACCTAGGAGGCTGGCATTAAAAACACAGCTACCGTCCCCACAGGCACTCACACACTCATTCCCACCAGGGGATTGTGGGTAGATGAGTTCACCCCATGGCTCCTTGTTCTGTAGTCATTGGAAATGTGCGGCTGTTGTTTGTGAGGTAAACACAATCGAGCGCTTTAGATGCTGCTGAAAAACCCCGCTGTTGAAATCATCAAAGTGGATGCTGCAGAGCTCTGTCTTTCTTTCCTGCTCTCTATTCTTGTCACTTTTTCCTCTTTATCTGCGATCCTTTGTCCTCATTTCATCAATTTTTTTTCTTCTTTTATCCTCTTATCTCATATCCCCCCCTTCTGTTTTTTTTTTATTTTTTATACTTTGTCTCATCGCCAGTCTGGACAGACATGTGCAGTCTCACCACGGGCACCACAAGCCCTTCAAGTGCAAGCTCTGCCCCTTTAAATCAGCCTATGTGAGTCGCTTGAAGAGCCACCTGCATAAGGCACACACAGGTAAAAAAACACACACACACACACACACACACACACACA
Source organism: Embiotoca jacksoni (assembly GCF_022577435.1). NCBI lineage: Eukaryota > Metazoa > Chordata > Actinopteri > Embiotocidae > Embiotoca > Embiotoca jacksoni. The sequence goes on along the minus strand of NW_027185230.1, from coordinate 17,458,649 downwards.
CACACACACACACACACACACACACACACACACACACACCTTACTGCTGTATCCATGACTAACAAGGTACTCCCGGGCCCAAATAGCAACTTCCTGTTTATCACACAGCGCTTGATTTCGTTTATCCAGCAGCAGTCGGTGGATTAGCTTGAAGAGCAGCTTCACTATTTACTGAGTACATCAGACACACAAATTAAACAGATCCTGAGGAATCTTTGAATCAAGATTTCAACACTTACAGCCCGAGTAAAGTTATTGGTAATATGTATTTGTGAGGAAAATGGTGGAAAAACCCTCAGCATGCTATAAAGGTGAAGGCATAGAGGCGTCTGTGGAGGTGAGATCCTCCACCTGTGGTTATTTTTGTTATTTAGGGAGCCAGATGGCAGACAGTGATCTGAATACATGTAAATACAAAAAAGCTCCATCTGTGCAATCGATACACATGCAAAGACACGATCTTAAAATGACAAGCTGGACAGGCCTTGACAGCATTTCAGTGCTCTAAACTGTCCAAACAAGAAACAGCAGTAAGGCTTAAGGGTTCAGCATGTAGGACTTAAGGGGATCTTTTGGGCAGAAATGGAAACTAATATTCATTAAAAAAAAATTAATTAGTGTAAAATTAAACCAAACACTGAGACCAGAAAGGGCCTTTCATGTTATTTGCATGTTTTGTGGCCGCTATAGATCCTCCTACACACTTGGAAGGGGAGGGTGAGTCAGAGGGGTTGAGTTGGTTGTAATTTACAACCTCACCACTGGATGTCACTAAATCCTGCACATGGCTCCTTTAATGACTGCTGTGAATAAAAGATACAAACTTAATTATCAATGTCAGTTACATCTGAAAAGCTGGGTTTGATCAATTTGTAGACTTTGTGAAAACAATCATTAAAATTTTAACATAATGATTCCTTGCTTGCTGTAAAAATACTTTGTATTGATGCGTCTACTCCAAGGATAGGGAAGCATTTTTTTTTCTTATCAAACCAAATCAGATCAGATTTGGACACAACGGCTCCAACTCCTCAGGATGCTGCCGAGCAAATATATTCAACAGAGACAGGAAGCTAGAAATCCCCCACGGGCATGTTCAAACCCCCCAAACCAAAGCTTTTGCCAGAAAAACACACAGCGGCACTACCAGCATTAGTGTCATATTCTGGAGAGGCATAAATCAATAAGGAAACTGGTCAGATTATTGGAATCTAAACTGCAAGTGAAAGATGTGATCAGCTGATTGTAACCTGTATGTGTGATATAAAGTACTAACATAAAAAAAATGCTAGTTACATACGGCACTGAGTGTTTGTCGCACTAATGCAAAATAAAACGTAGTAACTTCCAAACATCCTAAAAGGATCCTAAAAGGAAGGAAGATTGTAACTCAGCATTTTTTTCAAAGTGGGAGGGGAACATCTGTGACTACAAGGTGACATATTTGTTATAAATTGTTTGTGCTCTAAGATACCATAATGTTTTTGTATTTTCTTAAGTAACTACAATCGTCTCTTTTTGTATGCATATAAAAGTCAAGTCGAGTAATTCTTGATTCTTAATATCCCTTCAGGTGAGCAGCACACATACAAGTGCTTGTCGTGCCCCTTCTCCTCTATGACCATCAGCCAGCTGAAGGAGCACTCCCTGCGAGACCACGGTGAGGCCCTGACCCTTCCCAAACTCCGAGCTGCTACCCAGGCTGCGCATGCCGCCCTCAGGCCCTCCCGACTGGCCACTAACACAGAGCAGACTCCCTTGGCCCCGGATGGTATGACATCATCTGTAATCTCCTTTTCTAAGATATAAAATTATTGTGATACGTTTGCTAGGCCAGATTTGGAAAATCTTGATTGAGCATTAAAGTCATAGTTTCACATTTTGGGGGAAGTACACTTGCTTTTTTCTGGTCGAGTTCGATGAGAAGATTGATATCAGTCTCATGTTTGTACACGATTATATGAAGCTACAACCATCTGCAGCTTTTATTTCTTGCCCAGTGACTTCTTGTTTCTGGTGGTTCCTTGGCAACACGCGCATCAAAGAAATAATCGGACTGTTTTTATTCTGGGTTAAAAAAAAACAACACCAAAATCTTTCTAGTTAAATTAGTGAGTTTAAGGGGTGATGGCCCAATATATGTTTCCCTTCCTTATGCTAAGCTAACTAGCTGCTGGCCTCACCTACCTGTTCACCATACAAACATGAGAGAGGTGACACATCTTTTCATCTAACTCCTAAGCAAGAAGGCAAATAGATCCAGAATATCAAACTATTCTCTTTGAATGAAATCCACCACAATAGATAACGACTCTTTTTAAAGCAACGTTTCTCAGCTCCGAGAGCTGCGAACTCATTTTATGTTTTATATCCACAGGAGATTTATATACACACATTATATATGATTTATATGTTATTAATGAAACATGAGTGGGCTAAAAACATAATAGACAGTTATCAGAACCTCTGGGCTAAAACATGTTTGTTGATTTTTTTTTGAGAGAAAAAAAGTAAATAAATCAGCAGCAATGTTACTTTTCATGAACAGAAAACAAATTTAAAAATGAATATAATTTTATATTCGACTGAATATGTGATCAGATATAACTTGAGATCCTCTAAATCTGAAAGGAAGGTTTATTTTTCAACCTATTGCGAAAACATTGATTTGCTTTTGATCTGAATTTACTGTGATACTATGTTCACAGTCTGAGGGGGAGGCGTATGTGTGCACAGATTTGCATTGTTCAGATTTGACTTCCTGAAGCCTCCAGCGTTTATTATGACACTTTTCTTTACAGAATGCGTTAAGAGGAAAAAAAACTTACCTCCAGTGCAGGTTGGTGGAGCGGTAAACTCCTTGATGTGATGCCATGCTTTAGGTGTTTTGGTGGCTTTGAGGCGGCGGCTGCTTTTAGCTCACAGACTGTTCTTGGCAGCAGCTGTCACCTTGCTGCCGGAGCTGGAGAATCTTCCCCGAAGCTGAAGCTGAAGCAGGGCAGCATTCCTCAATGCACCACCGCTGTCAGCTGTGCCCCGGAAAGACAAATGAAGCAGTGAGAGAGAGCAGAGTTGACGTATTGAGTGCCTCTCTACTTTGTTAGACAGAGTTTGTGCTCTCGGCAGTGCGTTTTGAAGAGGCTGGAAGAGTTTGAAGAGATCATTGGATTGACTTTAAAAAGAGATGTTGTTTATTAAAATTTCTTAAAAATGTTACACCTGAACAAAACTTAGAAAATGAAAAAAAGTTATTTGTAATGCAACTTCATGTTTCATCAGACTTCATCTGGAGATCAATCAAGCCAGTGATTATTGAAAAACAAGGGAGATAAGACGATGACAGTCGCATAAACGATTTAATCTTCTAGGTTTTATTTTTCCATTTGAAAAATTTCAAAGTCAAGACCCATACCTAGTGGATTGCTATGAAATGTTGTACACATACATCTTCCCCAGAGGACGAACCCTTAAAGACTTTAATGAATCTTAGATTTTGCATACAGCAAAACCGTCAGGTCGAAATGTCCGTTTTTCCAGTGCTTTGGTTTATGACCAAATACCTGCAAAACAAATGACCTTCCCCAAAGCCTCAGCTGTACTTACTTACATGCTAACATGTAAGCTGGTGACATGCTGAACATAATAACATACTTTACATCAGCATGTTAGCGTTGTCATTGTGAGTGTGTTTTCATGGCGTTTAGCTCAAAGCGCTGCCGTGTCCTCACAGAGCCTCGATCAACAGGTGTTCTCCTCCATGATTCTCACTCAGGTATTCCACCTCTCACACTTACAACGTAATACAAATATGCGCCTTAATACAATATAGAAGACACAACACCACCCAACTACAGATTTTGCTCTCCATCCGCTGTCTCATCACCATGCATCTCCACAATGCAGAGAGGATATTAAAAGCATGAATCAACCGCGGCTTTGTTTGATTCATATGAATTCTTCTGCCTCTTCTGCAAAAGTCAGAAATTGGATCTCGAGAATTTTCTAAAGGAAAAGTTTAAAAGAAAAGGTTTTTTTTTTTTCCCTTTCATGCTTCCTCCCACTCTGACTGCTGAATGAGGCATTTTTCACATGGATAGATATTCTATTAGTGTCACTGTGGTTTATTTATTGATGTGTTGGAGGCTCAAAGTAGGACGAGAATATGAGCTTGCTCACTGATATTATAGACTCTCGAGAAAGGGAATGAGAAGGGAAAGATGTAGGGGGCAGATGATGCCAGTCACAGTTACACTTCTGGATCACTATGGGGGGAGGAGACGTTTCAACTTCTGCCAGCTGATGGCCTTTTATTAAATATTATGTAAAGTGTATGCACACTCACTGAGCACTTTATTAGGAACACCTGTACACCTATTTATTCATGAATTCATCCAACCCGCTAATCGTTTGGCAGCAGTTAAAAACCTGCAGATAAATGTCAGGAGCTTCACTTAGTGTCAAACATCCGAATGGGAAAAAAAAACAAAAACAGGATCTCAAGTGCCTTGTGGCATGATTGTTGGTGCCAGACGGGCTGGTTTGGTGGTTTGAGAATTTTTGGAAATGCTGATCTCTTGGGATTTTCACACACAAGAGTTCACTTAGTATGATGCAAAAAAAAAAAATCTAAATAACACACATCCACTGAGCGGCAGTTCTGCAGACAGAAACGCCTCGTTGGTGAGAGAGGTCGGAGAAGAAGGGCTCGTATACCATCTCTTTACAACTGTGGTGAGCAGAAAAGCATCTCAGAAGACCTCATCAGGTTCCACGTCTGTCAGCCAAGAGGAGAAGTGTGAGGGCTGCCGTGGGCACAGAGTCACCAGAACTGGACAGTTGAAGATTTGGAACAAATGTAGAACTGATCTGATGGATCTTGATTTCTGCTGAGGCTGCAGACGGTCGGGTCAGAATTTGGCATCAGCAGCGTGAATCCATGAACCCAGCATGCCTCGTGTCACCGGGTCAGCAAGCTCCAACAAGTCATTGTATGCCACGGCCTACCCGAGTAGTTCTGCTCACCTTGTGCATCCCTTTATGGCTCACTATTTTCTTTTAATGGTAACTTGCAGAATAATAACGCAGCGTGTCACAAAGCAAAAGACACCCGTTCTGAATCTAACAGAACACCTTTGGGGAAGTGGTAGAACGGGGGATTTGTAGCATGAATGTGGAGCTGACAAAACTGCTGTCATGACTTGATGCAACTATGTCAACACGGATGATAATCTCTTACGATTTTTTTCCGACATCTTATGGAATTCTTGCCGTGAAGAACGAAGGAAGTGCGTGAGGATTTGAGAGCAGAGGGAGGCTCCACTCAGTGTTAGAGATGGTGTTCCTAATAAAGTCCTCAGTGAGCTGTCTGTATTTCATGTTTGAAGAAATAACCAGACATCTTACATAAACACAAAAGAAAAAGGCAGATGAATCGATCTGGTTGAAATGTATAAAGTAGGTTAAACTCCCTCCTGCTGTGCCAGAATTTCATCAGCTTGTCAACTTCCCTGTGCAGTGAAGTCAGTGGGATAAAATCTGGAGCCTGAATTCTTTTGACATTATCAGAGAATGCTTTTTTTTGTTTTTTATATATATATATATATGCAATTATGTGTTCTTCATGAAATAAATACAATCAACGGGGCTCAGACGCCAAAAATATTGCAAAATTTATCATGAATCAGTAAACTAACTGTTAACAATAGCTCGTAAATAAATGAAAATGGAGTATAGTACAAATAGATCTGATTCATGCTGGAGGAAAAGTACTTAGTTACTTGGCACCACTGGTCCACGTTCCCAAAAACATCTGTTATAAGTGGTCACGACTGACATGCATTAGTTTTTCCATCCACACACTATGTCGCATTGTAATGAACACCAAGGTTCTCTCAATGTCCCTGCCCCGCTCTCAGATCCATCCTACCTGGAGCCAGCGGATGTCCGTCAGCAGCTCAGTCACTACCAGCTGGCCTCCCGCAGTCAAATGTCTTCCAGCTCGATGCTGGGTGGCTTAACGGTGGCTGACGGTCGTCCGGACAGCATCCTCACGTGCGAGTTCTGCGAGTTCAGCTCCGGATACATGCAGAGTCTTCGCCGGCACTACAGGGACCGCCACGGTGGCAAGAAGCTCTTCAAGTGCAAAGACTGTTCCTTCTTCACCTGCTACAAGTAAGGAGAGAGAGAAAAAAAACAAAAAACAGGGCAAACATTTATTGCACTTTTCTATCTGGTATTTATAATTCTAAATGTTAACAAACTGTATACACATATTAATACGACACACTCCACATTGCGAGGAGTATTCACACATGTACAAGCACCAGATTGATTTGGAGGCTGTCTGTCTGTAAATCCGCCTCAGGAATACCTTCACCATGCACGTGGAGGCCGGTCACAACAACAACGGACCCGAGGACCTCCCTAAAGACCTGCGCTGCCCTCTCTGCCTCTACCACACCAAACACAAGAGCAACATGATCGACCACATCGTTCTGCACAGAGGTACGTTTCAGACACATGGAAAACTTTACTTTTAAAAGGAATAGTTCCACATTTTCGGCATGTTATGTTTCTGGAAACGAGGTGGGGGGGACCTATTTCTATACTGTGTCTGGGCCTGGAGTCCCCACTGGTTGCCCAGCAACCTTTGTGATGTTGTCAAGATTGCAGGAAGTCACGGCGCTTGGCCAGCCGTTATGCATTATAGTGTGGCACCCTGCGCTGCATTTACTGGATTTTATTTCGATGTAAAAGCCGGTGACGATGGATCTACAGTTTGTTGATACTTCTGTAGTTCTTGTAACTTGATTTTTCATAATATTAAATGGATGAACATGAGAGTGATATCGATCTTCTCATCTCACTCTTGGCAAGAAAGCAAAAAAGCCTATTTCTTACAATGTCGATTTCTTTACTGCAAATGCTATTACAGTCAAAAGAAATGGTTGAATGATTGGATTATCAAACATGTTTCTGAACGCCTGACACACCGAGCACACGTCAGATACGCATTCTGTTTTCCATCACAACAAATATCAAGCATCTACTGTTTGTTTGCATCGCTCATGTATCTTCGGCTTGTCGCAGTTTTTACGTAAATCCTCAGATTGTGATTATTTGAGCATAATTTCCATCATTTTGCATAATCGTCAGAATCGTTTCCATTCATGTCTATAAAAAAACAGCTAGATGAAACGGACAGAAACATCTGGCTTTGACTGGCCCTCTTTTAATGACGTCATCTCATCACGATCTCTTCATGCTGTCCTTAAAGGCACGAGTGGAGAATTAGCGCCATCATCTGTTTATCTGGACTTCTAATATACAACTAAGGACATTTCAATAAGGGTTTATTGACATTAACATTATGGATTTAGTTGAAAAGCAAAACAACAGCCAGTAAATGGCTTTTCTTCACAAGCTGTATGTGTATTATTAAACTATTATAATAGTAGCTAAAATAAATGGAAAGACACAACAAAATGTGTGTGTGTGTGTGTGTGTGTGTGTGTGTGTGTGTGTGTGTGTGTGTGTGTGAGAGAGACAAATGCCACTTGATATCTCCTGCGAGCCCCGCCATTTCCTCTTCCCATTCTGTTGTTAGCTCAAGCTGTTGTTCTTCCCCTTTGCCCTTTTCCTTCGTCCCTTTCTCCAACCTAATAATCCACTTCACTCTCTCCACTTCCTCCACCAGAGGAGCGAGTGGCTCCGCTGGAGGTCAGCCGCTCCAAGCTGTCGCGCCACCTTGAGGGCCTGGTGTTCCGTTGCCACAAGTGCACCTTCACATGCTCTAGTGACCAGGCTTTGCAGCTGCACCTGCAGAAGCACGCCGAGATCAAGCCCTACCAATGCCAGCTCTGCTATTATGACAGCAGTCAGCGGAGCCAGCTGGAGGAGCATCTACGCGTCGAGCACAAGGTCAGATGGAGTCTCGCTATGATACAGTTAAACTAAATCTTAAATTGATGTACCTTGCTTAATTGGTTTTGACAAAATAATTGAATCGTGAGTATGAACAGTGGTGTCATTAGGCAGATGACAGACTTTATCTTATCACCAGCAGAATTTATCAGTCTTGCTACTTGTAAGAACAGGTTTTAATAATCAGTCTGATTATAACAGCTGTAGAGCTAATATCCTAAAAACATTTTAATCTCATGAAGCCAGAATTCTTCACAAAATTCGATTGCATTTAAAGCTAAACTCGATGCTGCATGTTGACAGTCAAAGGAGAAGATCAAATATAAATGAAATGGCTCCTGAGTGATACGTTGGACTCAGATGTGTCGGTGCATACATATCAGATTGCTACAGCTTCAGTATATTCGGACCACATCCAGGAGAGGAAAGGTTTTGTTTCTCAGCCTCCCTTGATGGGGATAATTTATGAGACGATGTGTTGGAGCAGACGGTATTTTAGGAGTTTAGAGTACAATAAACTTAAAAAGGGCACCCAGTTATCGTTTCTCAATCTTTCCGTGGCTACAACCCCGACGCGCACTTGGATAACGTGCAGCCCACCTGTTTCTTAAAATAGGAGAAGGTGGTAATGCATAATCGATGAATGCATAATCAACATAGTAAATATACAGCAAAGAAAATAATGTTTTGTACTGATTGTCTGATGTAGTTAATGGAAGGAAATCACTGTGGTGAGACAAGTTTACTGGGAGGCAGGAAATAAGTTGCTGCGAGAAGATGATTGCTCCACTGATCAGTGAACGCAGATTTCTGAATATGTTTCTGTGGGCTTGATTGCTTTAGATATTAACATCCTCTGTGGTGGAATATGTCAGCAATAGCTCTTGGTGGGAGGGGGTGGGGGGGTGGGGTGGGGGAGGAAGTTGGAAACCCTGCAGTTGTTGTGAAGGAGGGACTCAGTCTGCTTCATGGCTTAAGATCAGACTCAAAATTTATAATAGTGTTTAATTTAAAAAACTAAAATTTGGTTAAATTTAAATAGAGAAACGGAAAATCACAAAAGCAGTAGCACTAAAATATACATATTTACTTCACTACACTGCAATTCACTTTCTAAAGAAAAGAAAAATGAAGAAGCCGTGAAGGCTTGGTTGAACTCTGGAGAAGAAGAAAAAAAACTCCCAACATGAAAAAGAGATTTCTCCGAGATAAATATTCAGTCAAACCACACGACAACAAACTAAAAAAGTACCTCTTGTTTCTGGTCAGGTTATCCGCAACTTTGAGCTGATGGGTCGGGTCAACCTGGACCAGCTGGACATGATAAAGGAACAAAGCAGCAGCGCAGAGGAGGAAGAGGAGAGAGAAATGATGGAGATGGTAGTGGATGGAAAAGTAGCTCTCGAGGAGGAGGAGGAGGAGGAGGAGGACTACTACGATGATGAATCAATGGAAATCATGGAGGACATAGTGGAGAACCAGAGAGAGATGGACGATGAAGAGATTGAGGACAACATCAAGGAGGAAGAGGAGGAAGAGGATGAGGAGGAAGAGGAAGAAGTCAAGAGGGCGGGGGAGGAGAAGCCTACACTTCAAGGTAACTCCAGATGATGAAACACTCATCTTAGTCAGCCGCCTTGGGTCACTAAATGTCTCATCATGAATATATTGAATATGTAGTTATGAGCAGTTCTAAACACGTAATTTGACCAACTGTTTGAACTCTGTTTCCCAGAGGTCCTTGCGTCTCCCATCAGCAGCAGCGACACCAGCTCCGGACCGAGCAGTGCGGAGAAGCGTCTGCCCTGCGAGTTCTGCGGCCGCTGCTTCACCAACAGCCTCGAATGGGAGCGACATGTTCTTCGACATGGCATGTTAGTATTTTATTTTTATCTTCTTTCTTTTATGCGCACCAGCCTGTACACTTTCTCTACACATTCATTTTACTCCAGCTCGCTCTTAATTGTCACCGACGACCTCCTTACCTACTAAATATGGAAAATGGTGCCTTCAGGCTGCAGGGTTACAGAGTGAGCGTCTTAACGTGCCACGACAAGACGCCGTTTTTTTAACCTACAAATTTTAGAAACCCTAGTTTTGAGCAGACAATTGATATTTACAAGCAGCTGGTCAGTCCATCACCTCGTACTCTTCGGGATCTACTGTGGCGATCCAAGTGCACGGTCCAAAGCGCGTGATGTTGGTTTCCAAATTCACTTTTGCTAGTTCAGCGACGGATAATCTAAACAATCGCTTAAGATAGCAATTCACCAACAATGCACCTGACCACACCTCCTTCTAAGACACAACATGCCCATTTGGCTCTCAGATTGACGAAAGGACATTTGCTATTTGAACGTGGGTGCTGGACATTAAAATGACGACTGCATCAGTCAGATACGAGCAAATCCACTTTGCAGCGGGTGGAAGATATTTCTGTTTAATGACTGTACATCGGAATATTCTGTCATTAATCTTTTGTTTGTTTGTTTGTATGTTATCCCTCCTTTTTCTTCAGGACGGTGAACAACAGTCAGGCGGACACCAGCACCACTTCAGCAATAGAGACCTCAGCCCCAACTTCCACCGGCTCCTCTGCGTTCGTTGACACGAGACTGGACCTATCCGGCAACAGAACGGAGGAAGGGAACACCGCTGATCTATCACTGACAAGTCAAAGCCAGTATGTGGAAGACAAAGAAATGCTTGACACCAAAAAGGATCAACAGTTTGGTTGAACTGATTGTGGCCTCTTGGGATACTGTGCTAGAAAATGATAGCATTGATCGACGCTGAGTGGGATCGGAAAATAAGATGTCAAAGGAAACAAAATGGTTGGAACTTAAAAAAAAAAAGTGACTTTTTATGAGTTGGTGCATTATTAGATTTTAGGTGTTACATATATAAGTATTAGGTTGTGCTGCATAAAATGGCTGAGCTCTTTAAATGGGCGGTCCCCTAGGACAGATCTTAATATATTGGTAACCAATAGTGAACAGAACTCTTTATTGCTGACATTCTGGTCAAATCTACAGTGAAAGATCCCACCCAGATAAAAGTAAGCTATTTATAAGAATGTTGTCCAAAATGATTAACTAAATTTAGCATTTTATTCTTTGAAGCACCTTTTACACTCCTCCCTGCTCATCAATAACAGGGCTACTGTAAATTTACCTAAAAACATACAAACAAGGTATGAAAGCATTTACGACCATGGCCCACTGTAGAGCTACATTTTCTTATTTCTTGTCGAAATTCGGGATTGTTTTTCATTTTAGCCTTGTGTTGAACGTGTGGAAGTATTTCTTGAGGAAGAGTCGCACCTTATGTATTTTAGAAAAATCACAATTCATGTTTTCTTCATTTGTAGAAATATTTGCCCTGGTGTTTGTAGCAAATTGCTATAATTTACGTCCCTTAATATTATACTACGTATAAGCCTTCAGCCTCTGGCACCCGTCGCATTTTAATGCCCAGTAATTTCAGTAATGAAATCATGGAAAGAGCGGGATTGATTTAAATCTCCGTTACCCTGGAAGATATCCTGTTGTTGGTTGTCCAGCTGAAAAGTTTCACAAGTTACCCCGTACACTCAACAGACCAACATAACGAGATATATTTTTAACGTGTCATGACCATTTCCGTTAAGGATTAACCCAGAACGTACCTACGGGTTTTAACAATAACGGTATAAAGAGACAGAAATTACACTTGTCTTTTCAATGCAAAATTTGTAATTGGGTGAGCCAGAATCCAGCTCCGTCCACTTTCATGGAGGAGGCGTAGCGGCCACGTCTCAAAGAGATCTGGATGGTATGTACCTCTGGCTGTGGTCTCGCTTGCTGGATCACAGTGTGCACAGGATTGGACCGCCCTATGTTCAGACCAAGAGCCGGCTGTGTTTTGAAACCAGTGCGCAAGTGCCTTAAAATGCAGTTCCTCTAATGGCCACTGTATGGCTCTAATTGCTTTAAAAAATATATATTAAAAAAAAACACCCAACTTCTATATCAAAAATATTTTTTTCCACAAAAATGTATGAACTCAACAGCTGAAATCTAATGTGTGCCTTAGTGGCAATTTGGAAAGTCTTTTTTTTTTTTTTTTTTTTTTTTTTTTTAATTACGAGCAGATTAGATCAAATTAAATTCCTCTTTATTAAACTTGCACAGAGCAAGTCCCACTATAATAAAATATGGTTTAACATCTAGTGCAATGATTGAGGTTTAAAGCATTGGTTTAACAAAATTTGCCAAAAAAATATCATTTCATCCATCTGTACTTTTTAGACATACAGGAATTAAAATTATTTGCCAATGCTTTGAGTTATTCATCTGTGATTTCTGCTGCCACCCAAATCAAATGGAAGTGAATGGAATTTCATTAGTTATACTCTCAGCATTAAAAAAGTACAATGGAGGAAGTTGTTTATGGTAAGAAATGCTGCTTTTAGTTTGTTTTTTGTTTTTTTAAGTGTGTTTTTTTTATGTTGCGAGCACCACAAATGAAATTCCAGGCTAAAATGGGTATGTTTGGAGCCTTGTTTACTGGATTGGCCAATGTCTCAGTCAGCTGTGGTGATTACATTATCACCAGATTCTTCCACATTGTCCATATTTGTATTGCCTTGCATGGAACATTCAAATCTAGGCTTCAAAACATTTGGCCGATGCCACGGGCATGATCATATTTTGCCATAATTCAAGGTCCAGTTTTGACATGAAAGGATGCACTGAATAGACAAGTGTAAGCAGAACAGACAGCCCTAAACCAATTTTATATATATATATATATATATATATATATATATATATATGACACTACATCAAAGAGAAGTTTTAAAAGGTGTCAAATCCCCCAACTTAAAAACCCCTTTAAATTCTCATTCTCTATCGACAGGTGTGTCATAGTCTGCATTTGTGTGCTTCTTTTTAGACAAAGTTGTTATGTTATTGTTGATATTGACAAAAGGCAGAGATTGTATTTGTTGGAAGTTGCTGCTTGAATGCCCTAAAGCCTTATAAGAAGTGAATAGCAATGAAGTCAAATTTGTGTCCAAATCTAATAAGACCAATAAGTGACATTAAACAGCCTGAAATTAAAAAAAAAAAAGGCTAATAACTCCAATGTCAAATTTGTAGAGGAACACGACTAATGTAGCCTAATTGTGTTCTTGGTACCAAAATATTTACCAAGCCTGCTGTGTTTGCTGCTGTATTTGTCTTTCCTAAGCATTGAACCATTGATGGAAATGGGAAATCTGGGTTTGGACCATAGAATTTTGGAATTAGAGTTCTATGGGTGGAACCCTGATGAACTACATGTTTGCAGCCATGTATAGAAAACAAAACTACTTGTTAAGTGTTTGAACTGTGGTGTTTCAGAAAGGATAATTTAACCTTTTTTTTTTTTCTTTCGGTGTTCTCATTTTTAAAAAATAAAATAAAAAAAGAGGATAGCTAACCCTTCAGGGCTTTTGAGTCCCCAATCCAACATTATTACGCTGTTGTACAATGTCTGGTTACAATGAAAAATATCCCTTTTTTTGTACTGTAATGGGAATGAGCAGATAGGGAGCGCAGTGTGGTTGTAAAATATTGAACATAGACGACATGTATGCAGCTCTTAATTAATGGCCACGGCTTTTATTGTGAAGAAGAAAAACAAGGCGAAGAAAGAGACAAGAAAACAATAGTTCCTGAACCTAAACTGCTCGATCCTTTTCTGGGCTCGGCCAACATCTGGGTTCCTCGTCAGCCTACAGATCCTTCTGAGATCTAGCTCATTTATGTCCAATCCAAAATATGATACTGTAATATCTTCTATCTGTGACAGGTGAGGGCATCTGCTCACTTTCTCCAAGTATACCTGCCCATAGTCCACCCACTCAACAGAAGGTGGGAATGTAGCGCTCCTACTCTGCTCCTCAGTCCTTGTAATACCCGAAAACCAGTTGAGTTGGTGCTGAATCTCAAAGCCCCTTTTTTTCTGTTTTACAGGACCAGCTAGTAGCTTTTGAAACTGTTTGAAAATAGTTGTTGTAGAAATAAGCTTTGTAAGGCAGCTCGTCACCCAGCTTGAAAGCCCAGAGAGAACCAGATGGTGACTGGGTGATTTGGGACAATCTGGGTTATGAAGCTGTCGACCCAAAATTGTTTGTTGTTCTGTGATCATTTTAATAGGAAATGACTATGAATCCCTCACTGTGTGCAGTCTAGAGACTGTGATATTCCCAGTTTACCCAAAGTTAAGCCCCTGCTGACAACACACTGGATACTTGTATATATGTTTAGTTTGTTTCCGATGCATTTCTCTTTTCAGACTGTTGTCTCCATAGTTTGACACTAGAAATATCTCCTTCTTGCCTTTTTCCCATATAAATCTGATTACCTGATGGTGGGTTGTGATGTTGCCTAGAATGATTGTTTACAATTTTATTCCATTTATCTCTGGATATTCTGTAAATATTGTAATTCATTGTCTTTTTTTAACTTGATAATAAAGTTATCAGATAACAGCTAACTGTGTTACTGTCCTCTTTGCGCCGGCATGTCATACAGATTTAATTACGCCTCTAAAATTATACATTTACTTACTTATCACAAGATTTAGGTGATATAGACTGAACTGTGTGCTCAAATAGAATCTTTAAAATAATCATTTATATATTCTACAGACTTGATATGCTTCATATGATGCATAATATCACTTCCTTCTGTATGATATAACTCCAGCGGGGCTCTAAATCAGATAATTATGCAAAATGGGGGAAATGTCAAAGTCAGAATTCCCTGAGAAGCAAGTTAACTCGAAAGCAAATTGAGAGTAAAGTTAAAGTGAAGCATTCTTTTGAATCCAATCATCTTTAATGCCTCACTCTTAGGAAACAATTATCAAATTGAACGTGCAAGTAAAGTACTTAAATTGCAATTTATAATTCTTACAAAGAGGGGTTGCAATTTTATTTGCCTGACTTTATTATCACAAACACCCAGATAACTCTTGTCTCCACTCGCCAGGTGGCAGATGGGGTAAATAATGGCAGAAGGATTTGGCAGCTGCTTAATCTTGATCATAAAATGGGACAACGATAATTTACAGTCGGTGGCGGAGACGATTTAACTCGGAGTATATTTTCATCTGAGGGCTGTGAAGAAGTGACCAGGAGTAAATAGACAAACAGTGGAAATTAGGGGGCCAAAAAAAATATCTATACACTTCAGTACTGTGCCACTATATTTTGTGACAAAGCCTCGATTCTCGAAAAACACTGTCAATGTTTAATTAATAGTTTGCAAGCGAGGATAAAAGGTAGTGACGTGATGTTGGATTTAAGGGACTGTGATAAATGCAGATCCCACTCTAGGATTTTGTAAATATGGTGGTGTATTTGAATTATTTTTATATACATTATGACAGTTTTCCAAAAATAAAATTGCAATATATCACATTGCTTGCAGTATCATAATATGTCACAATATATTGAATAATATCCCTTGTAAAACAAAGCCAAAGTGGAAATATTGGACATATATCACACATGTAAATTACTCCACCTCCAGGGATTATAAGTAATTATTATCATATGCTTTGTAGCATATCTTCATGGCTATAACATTTGTGCAGCATGTTTCCCATTTTCCGTGGCTGTGATTTCCTGTGTAACATGGCCACAGAGGCCCTGGAACAACCAATAATAGTCCCTGCACCTTGTTCACAGGAAATAGCTTTGGGCTGAGGAGGCATCTCAGTGGCCTTCAGTCTGCGTCACACCAGTCCACCCATCGGTTTCTCTCTCTCTTTCTTTCTTTACTCCACATCCTGCCAGACTTCTGCTGACCAAAACCACAAAACCCTGAAAAAAATTCCAGTTGCGAGTGTCTACTTGTATTTGTATGTCGTTTTAATGTACGTGCATGTAGATGCTTGCAGCTCTTTAAATCTAAATACGACAAATAAAGCCTTCACTTTATCAACTACAATAACAACAACAACAACAAAAAAGCACCAGTCTCCAACTATTGTCTTCCTTCTGAAATTCTTGATATTACATGTCCTCTAGTGCCTATTTTAGAAGAGGCTGAGTCTTTATTTCACATGTCTAACATCATCTCTTAAAAATATCTTCAAGTGGCTGGGGGGGGGGGATCAGACTCTAATCTCTGTAGCTCACCACTTCAGAGGGGGGCTGAAGGCAGACTGACGACCCCTGGAGACAGGAGCAAGAGGCACAGCCACAGCGGGGAGAGGGGAAGAGGGGAAAGGAGGACACTGCTGCTGCTGCCGCCGAGTGGAGCAACATAAGGAATGCCTGATGAGTGTGTGCTCAGGCCGGGGCGAGGCGAGGCGAGGGCACCGCTCCTGTCGTAATAACTGGATGATAGAGAGACAGGAGGGAGGGGGGGGACAAAATAAGAGTGAGAAGGACAGAGGAGTGGGAGATAAAGACAGGCCGACTCTTACCGTGTAGTCATCGACAGTAAGAGGGAATGAAAAAAATAAAATAATAAAAATAATGGAGAGGTGGTCTGAGGAAGAAACCCCGCTGAGCTGCAGGATATTATCTACTCGCACTTAACAGACCTCTTAAAAAGTCTGACATGGGGAGACGGAAGGCCAATAAAACCCTCTCTGAGCACAGGAGAGCTGGATGTTAAACTTTCTCCATAAAATGTTTTTAAGGACGTGTGGGATAGTTGAAACTTAAAAAAACAACAACAAAAAAACTAAAAACCCCAGCAGCATCATTTTAACCTCCCACCAGCTGAAAGCGCACTAAAAGAGAAATGTAGAGTACTTACCACGTGCGTAGTGCATCACTTCGTTTGAACTCCAAACACTCGTCCGCTGCACGTGTATGACGTCACTGCAGCTTTAACCCAGGTGGTTAAAACCCGTCGCAGGTGACCAGGTTGATCAATTCGGAGGTCGCCTTTGTTTGCAACCACCATGACCCTTGACAAGCTCTCGCGAGATTTCGCACTTAAAGAGTTTGTGCCGCAACTTGTGCAAAGTCATTAAAGGTCTTTTTTTTTTTTCTCCAAAACTATCACTGTAATTATCAAAACGATTTACATGTTTTCTATGTAGCCGAAATATATGTAAAAAAAAAAATAATGGAATAACTAATAGTTAATAGTATTTTTTTTATTCAAATACATATATCTTGACAGTTACTACTGACTGCTGGAATTTAAAATAGGCATGATTAGCTTTTAAAATCCAAATATGATCCAGAACTGTATATTAATCTGTCTTCAAACTATCAAACAATTCAAGGCTGCTTACATGTTAATGCGTCAGCAATGATAACCGTTTAACATGGGTCATTTGCATAGTCTGTCATTTAATTTGTATTTATTTTTGTCAATTTTGCTGACAATACTTCTTTTCAATTTAATGGTGGTGTTCGAAATTAAACAAATTAAACATTTGTGCTGTGATTGTCCACATGTCCACTGGACTACCATGCGATGGACTCGTGTGTTGGACTGCAGTGTTTAAGGTTTTAACCGCTAGGGGCGCTGTAGTCCGACCGGGTCTGTAAACGCAGAAGAAGAGAAGCGAAAAGTCATGGCGGCTGACAGTTTGTAATGAGCCAACAAAAACAGCCAAGACTCTTTGCAAGTCGGATATACAACGTTTCAAAATCAGCCCCGGGGATCAAAAACACTCTACCGACAAAATGCTGATCACTCTGAAGACATTACAACAGCAAACGTTCAAGATCGACATCGATGAAGAGGAAACGGTGAGAGTTTAAAAAAAAAAAAAAAAGCCCCATGCATTTGTGAAGGGAGGGGGAGGGGGGGGGGTGAGGAGGAGCGGGGTCCGGGTATGACCTGGAGCCGGGCCACACTCTCCGACCAATTTTAACCCGAAAAGACCCCGGTTTACACGGTCAGCGAGCCGGCGGCAGGTTTGTTTCTGACCGGGTCGCTTTTCGGCTTGAAAACGGCTTTTACGCGAAGTTGCGCGTTTGTTTGAAACACCGGCCGGAGCGGAGCGGAGTTCGTGGTGTCAGCATTTAGCCGCAGCCCGCCTGATGTCCCAGATGTGGGGCTGATAAATCGGCTTTAACGTCACCGTTTCGTGGAAGTTATTACAGATTAACGCTTTTTAAAAAAAAATTTAAAAAAAAATCTCCTGTTAAATAAACGAACGTTTGGCGCCATTTTGTTGACAGCAACGGCTAATTAACGGTTGTTGTTGTTGTTGTTGTTGTTGTTTGTAATGTAGTTATGATATCATAACGCTTCGTGCTAATCGGCTCAAATTAAACCAGCAACAACGAAACGTGGAGGTTGTTTTTTTTTGGTGAATAAAGGAAATCAAGTTGCTTTAACCGACGATGACAGGAGAATAAAACTTTACCCGGTTGCATTTTCTTTATGCACAATAACACTCGTTAAATTTGACTTTCAGCCAGCTCATATAAACACTCTTATTTGTGTTTCATTTGATGCATTTTATCTTTTCTCGTGCATCTCATTCCTTTTCCATCTTTCTAAATGTCCCTTTATGTCTGTTTTTATGTGAAACATGTAATTCTCTTGCTGTGAATCACTTTGAGCTGTATTTCTTGTATGAAAGGTGCTATACAAATAAAGTTTATTATTATTATATGCTGCTAAATACAGTCACAATAACTTAACTTAAGATCAAGGTAAACGTAATTTTCTGAACTTTGCATTTATGTGTAAAACTTTAATTTAAATGTTTGTGTTTTGCATCGTCTTTCAGGTAGTTGCCGATAATATAATATTATTTTTGGCCACTTTGTTAATGTGGGCCTTGAAACTTGGATCTGAGTTTCTTTAAGGGGTCCGAAGCTTCCTGTCTGTGTAGCTCCAGTTTTATGCAGACTTTGGACTATATTTGCACTCGTGCCGACGGTATATATAGCCGGTTAGGGCTGGGCACCCTGCTGTGACAGACAAGCTGGCTGGTTTTATTGTGAAGGGATGATGACTCTTTTCTTTTTCTTTTTTTTTACAGGTGAAGACGTTGAAAGAAAGGATTGAACAGGACAAGGGAAAGGACCTTTTTTCAGTCGCTGGACAGAAACTGATATACGCAGGTTTGTTATGAGCGCTTAACTGTTTTAACCCCATTAAATCCTGCCATTTTTTAAATTTATTTTTTGTATCAGTTTATGTTCTGTCTTCATAAATGTTAATAATGGCTCGGAAATTCTTGAATTAAATCGTAACGTAGCCTAAAATGGGCCGACATTAAAATAATAATAAAAAAAAAAACATTCAAATATGTGTGAGTTTAATAGTAAGGTGATAATCAGTAGCCCGCATCACAGCTCTCCTGAAGCATTTGCGAGGGGAGAACAGCTCCTAAACTTCTGTGGTATAAAAGTCGGACAGTATTTTACAGCTTCTCTTCATAAACTAGCAGAAGAAAACACGGAGCGACACTTCGAGGTGGGTCGTCCCTACAGAAACACAGCGTGCTGACGTGCAGTTTATTCCCTCGATGCTGTTGTTACCTTGTTCACAAGGCTGTTCAGTCCCACGGTCATAATGTTGCACTTTCAGCAAATGAGATAAGACTTTATTAATCCCACAGTGGGGAACCTTAGTCGTCACAGCAGCACAGATACAGAATTAGGAAGAAAAAAAAAAAAGGTAAGAAAGAAAAAATTACAAAGTACGAATACAATCAAAATAAGACGTAGAAACATAGAAAAACGTACACCGTGAAAACCAGACTAAGAACACGTCTGTCTGTCAAACAAATACCAGATCACCAGATATCTGTAAAGATCGTAGGCACAAGTGTTTCAATGACATGCCAACCTTCATTTCTTGAAACAAGCTTTCCAGTTATGTGTCCTTCACAGGTGCATAAGTATAAATAACTTGAAATTTTGGTTTAAAAAAATTCCACTAATGTACATTGTGTTTGAAAAAAAATCCAACATGGCAAACTCGAAGGGAGGCGGGATCCTTAATGAGCGCTGTGCATGAGCATATTAGACATTTAAGTTCTGCTTGACCGACTCATCTTTTCTCAGATGCAAAACAAAGGCAGCGCTTCAAAGTGTGAGAAGGAGAACCAGATGTTCTGACAAAAGTGGACATTTTTTTATCAGCTCAACAAGCTTCTCTTCAGTGACACAATATGATGTTATCTGTTGTTGAATCTCATGCTGTGAAGGTCACGGAGGATAACGCCGGTAAGAGACTTTTCTGTTTGTGTTTCTTCACAGGTAAAATCCTCGACGATGACTCGGTCCTCAAAGAATACAAAATCGATGAGAAGAACTTTGTGGTCGTCATGGTGACAAAGGTTTGTGAATGAAGGTTTTCTCTGTCAAGCAGGTCTGATGTTTTTGTAGAGCTTCATGTCTTTGAATGTTATAAGTGCGAGCTAATATCGAACTGTGATTTGGTTTCGTAACCTTCTCTCTCTAATGCTGACCGTCCGTCCGTCTGTCCGTCTGTCAGGGCTGTTCAACAGTAGAACGAGTAGCTCACTGTGGTGACTGCTGACTCACGGTGGTGTCAGCAGGTCACGTCTAGCTCCGGTTCCCTCTTCTATATTCCTCTACATGACGGATTACTTGTTCCAAGCGAACAAAAGATAATGGGACCGTTTTCTTTCTTGCCAACTATTTCATACCAATCATTTCTCCTCAAAAGTGTCTTCTGTACAATACAATATTTTTTTACTTCTGTTGCAAGGCAGCGACCGGCATAATGTGGTTTTGTATTTAATATGAGACGACCTATTGTTGCTTTAAAACGTATTTTTCTTACCCTGACGATGGACAGAGGTTCTCTTCATCCGGTAGAAATCTGTCTGCTGTAACGGAAAGAAAAGATAGAATTCAAAATATTACAGGGCACGATAGAAAATCATGATCAGGCCATACTCACTTAATGCAGAGCTGGTCAGGGGCCAAACATTTAAACTGGACATGATGCTGCATCGGAGAAAATACATATTTTCAAATGAGATTCTGATTCTTTTGATGCACAATATTCAATTCTTTTCACTCAAATGCTGTCAGAATATATGGAAGAGATTTCTAGCAGGTTTTGAAGTTTAAAATCAATAATTTAAACTTCTATTTGTAAACTTATTATAACCAAGGCATCTTTTAGGCAAAGACAACCCAAATAAAATACAGCCCAACATTTCTACAG
This sequence comes from Embiotoca jacksoni, assembly GCF_022577435.1. Taxonomy (NCBI): domain Eukaryota; kingdom Metazoa; phylum Chordata; class Actinopteri; family Embiotocidae; genus Embiotoca; species Embiotoca jacksoni. The sequence goes on along the minus strand of NW_027185230.1, from coordinate 17,437,563 downwards.
CTACTTTGAGGTATAATTAATGATCCATTGGTGAAGTTAACGAGATTTTAAAGGTTGAAAACTGTTTTGCAGGCTAAAACAGCCGGCGCTGCCCCCCAGCCTTCCCCGGCCGCCTCCGCTCCAACCCCCACCACCACCACTACAACACCTGCAGCACCCCCCGCCTCATCGTCCAGTTCGGACAAACCAGCAGAGAACTCTACAGGCGACAAACCGGAGGACAAACCGTCTACGACAGCTGAACCTGCTTCCTCCCCCGTCGGGTAAAGATGGGAAGATGTTTGTGTTCTTTTCTTTCATAAATGTTGTGTTGGCCGTGTCTCAGCAAAGGTCCGTTTCTCTTGCAGAAGCTCTGAGGCTTCAACAAACACAAACTTAATCGATGAAGCCGTTTCGACTCTCGGTAAGGCTGCTTTTGCAAAGCTCATTATTGAATCACTTATTATGGTTGTTGAATCTCAGAGAAAAAGTAAGTATGAGTCAGATATAAGAATTTTGCCACAAAAATTGCATCATTTGCTTGACCTTTGCAAATGATGACTTCTGCATAATTACGTCTTGGATGCATTAGTCTGTGGGCTCTTGTGTGAGCAGAGGTTGTTGATTAATTTTGGCCAAATTTCATTTCTGCTGGCTATCCATATAATAATCAATAAGCAACCGGATACCACGGCTCAGCCAAAACCTAATCCCACGGTGCTCCACGACCACGTACTCTGAACTTTAATATTGCTTTGCGAAGAGCAAATCCAGCAGGTCTTAATTATTATTGCTCATACAGCCATCGGTGTAATCAGAATTTGTGGCGAGGTCTTTATTTTTATGAGACACAGTAGTAAAAGAGTTCAAATCTTAACTTAAGCTGCACGACTGAAATGCATTTGACTCTTTTTGGTGTTTTCGGCCCTTCTCCACAGTGACGGGTCCATCGTACGACGCCATGGTGAACGAGATGATGCTCATGGGCTACGAGAGGGAGCGGGTGGTGGCAGCTCTGAGGGCGAGCTTCAACAACCCGGACAGAGCTGTGGAATACCTGCTCACCGTAAGAAAACGTGTCTCTGGCCACCGCAAACACGCACAACCTGACACGGGACGGCACGCTGGGTGTTCAGAAAGCTTAGCGTCCCTCAGGTCATGTTTTTAGTTCACTGACTATTTCAGCATGGTCATGCAAATATTCCACCCACAACCACTTTTGCAACAGCTGCCAAGTTGCATCCTGAATAATAATTTAAATGTGCACATGCCATTATGTCATCGTCACACTTTTAAACTGAAGTGGACCACACGTAGTTCTAAATCTTAAAATCTTCAGTGTTTTGGTCCCGGCTTGTTCGGTATTTCTGGCATTTTAATTGGTGTACGTCGTGGATTTTCCTGCAGGGCATCCCAGGCAGAGATCAGGGCCATGCAACAGGACCTGATGCGGTGGTGCCTCCAGTCAGCGGAGCTCCAGCTGCACCTGCCGCCGGCATCAGCATCCCCGCCATCACTGGGTCTTCATCACCGAGTGCCGGCGGAGGTACGCGGCCTGCACTGTTCTGCATGTTACAGCAGCCTCAATGAGAAAATGTTTGTCTCTATTATTATCCTTCCTGTTGCTGTGCGTCTCGCTTCTTGCTGCTCACGCTGGTCTGACTCATGCTTTCAGGCAATCCCTTGAGTTTTCTAAGGAATCAGCCGCAATTCCACGTGATGCGACAGCTGATCCAGCAGAACGCCGCCCTGCTTCCTGCTCTGCTGCAGGAGATCGGGAGGGAAAACCCCGAGCTGTTGCAGGTGAAGTAGTGACTGAACTCCTTTTAAAGTGTGGATGTGAAAGAGCCTTTGGCATGGTTTCATATTAAATACGATTATGGTTGAAATACTGGGAGTCCCGATGCACTTAAAGGGACATTATCACCTATTTTACATTTTACTTGTGATGTTTTTCTGGCGCTGTGAAGGAAGATTTCCAAAAGTAGAAAAAAATAATCCTGAAGATGCCACGAGGGTTAACACGATGTGTGGTTGGGAATTTAAACTGTGAACAGAAAATGTGCATTGATTGTCGCTGTCGCCGACATCCAACAAGTTTTACTTTAAGGTAAAACAAATCTGCAAATTGAGGAAACGATCTACTATTAAGTATGACTTGGTAAGACATGCGTCAGGAAACAACTGTACAGTCAGAGCAGAGGAGTGTTCAACACAACATTTCCCCCCAAAAAAATGAATCACAAGAGACTAGATACTGACAGTTAATTAGTGTCCGATATGCGTGAGCATTTCTATCCCTTTAATACTTCATGTTTAGGTTTTTATTTTACTTCACTGAGAAACTGAATATACAGTTTTGTTTTAATGTAAAATTTTGCGCCGCACTTCAGTGTTGTCAGTGCTTCCAACTGTCCATTCACCGCTGTAGGAGATCAGCAGCCACCAGGAGCAGTTCATCCAGATGCTGAACGAACCCAATCCGGACGCGGCGCCAGGAAGTGTCGGAGGTGGGGCCGGAGGAACCGGAGGAACCGGGGGAACCGGGGGAACCGGAGGAACCGGAGGGATGGGAGGTGATACACCTGGCGGGAGTCACATGAGCTACATCCAGGTCACGCCACAGGAGAAAGAGGCCATTGAGAGGGTGAGTTAGGAGCACAAGTCCGTCACAGAGCTTTTACCATCAGTCCACAGTTCAGCGCTGGAGAATTATGGAAAATCTATTTCTCTGATGAGTTTGTTTCTTTCTCCACAAAGTATTGTAGAAAGGTGAACATGAAGCAAAACTTTTTTTTTTTCTTACATATTCTTACATTTCCTTGAAGTATAGATTGACTGGTTCTCAACTCTTTTCTGTCTCTTTAATTCCAGCTAAAAGCCTTAGGATTTCCAGAGGGACTTGTTATACAAGCCTACTTTGCTTGTGAGAAGAACGAGAACATGGCTGCCAACTTCCTTTTACAACAGAACTTTGACGACGATTAAAGGTGCCCTCTTCGTTTTGATTTGTTTTTCATACTTCTTCCTCTGCTTATTGATTGCTGATATTCAATGTATGTGTACAACAAGTCTTTTATTTTCCCAAAAAAATATTTTATTCACCACTTCCACATTCAACTCTCTGAATAACACTGGATCATTATCAGCTGTTGGCTGGTGCACAAGGCTCTTGTTTGTGATCAGATTAAAAAGGAGGAACAATTAAAGTACAATAATTTTGCAATCCGAAATCACGTGGTATCGATTTTTTTTTTTTAATAAGAACGATGTGATTTCTTTGACCTATGTGGTTTGCAGTAGTAGCGTGTTTTGCATTATGAGTGACTTCAGGCCAGATTAGAGCTGAACGGTTATAACAGCATTCATGCACTCTTATTAGAACTGGAAAAAATTAAGTTGTGCAAACAAGCAAAATGTATGGCACTTTTTTCCTATTAAACATCCTTCATCAGCATGTAAATCACCCGGATTATTGGCAGCAGCTGTGTGAAGTCAATTGCAGCGTATATATGAAGGCATTTTAACGTGTCAGATTTCCACGTGTGGTGAGGCTTCGTTGCCTTTCACAGAGAAATGAAGCCATGTCGCTGTATTTGTTTGGGGGAATCGCAGAGTAAAGATTTGACTAAAACTTCTATACAAGTACAAGTCATTCTGTGACACAATCCCTGTGACCCTTTCCTGAATTTGTCGTGTTAATTGCAATCAAAATCTTTTGCCTTTTTGCAGGGAAAATCTGACCTAAATCAAATCAATATTCTGACATCTGGAACACCACGTTCCTGAATTAGAGTGATAAAAAAAAAAAAAATGTAAAAGTCATCCTGATGTTGCTATAAACAATAACCTGGACCAGGTGATCATGCAATAAAGAGACTGAAGATGTAATTTGCTCATTCAAACAGGGTATTTTTAGGACCATACAGGGTATAATTTATTTTCACATGAGATTTATTGGTGTCACCAGACCTATGCCATATTTAGCTGCTCTTATTACAACGATGGAAACTAATTGTGACTCAAAAGACTTGAAGACATTTTAGGCTGTGCTGCTTTGAGGAATGAGGAAGGACCCAAACTGAACAGACCTATAGGGGGCAACAGAGACCACAACATCTTTCCAGCTTCCAACACTGGCAGCACCAAGTGCTGTTTACCTCAATGAAGATGTGACTTATACAGAAAATGAACCAATATCTAAAAACGAACCCACTTTTAAGTGAAGTAGTACAATAGTTTGGCTTCTTAATACATCTGGAACATTTTAATATTTAGGCTTAACCTCCTCATGCGACCTTAGGTTCACTTCAAACATGGGCTCTCTGTCTTTTGAATCTTTTCTTATCATTAATAAGATGAATAAGTGCTGGTTTGTAGTCTTGAATAATTTAATGAGGTGGTTTGACAGGTGTTGACAGTTTGACAGTAAAAAGTGACAAATAGTTGAACCACCGGAAATCATACTCTGATTTCTAAATAAAATGTCAAGTCTGATTATCAAAAAGAAGTGCCGTCCTTTTAACAGCACATTAGTCCCAATATCTTGGAGAGCTCTGCTATATTTACTGCCCGATATTGCATAACATTGTCATGTCACATTATTGTGAAAAAGGTAGTACACAGTATGTCCATACACTGAAGAGAAGGATTCAACATATAGCAGAAACCTAAGGAAACATGATCTCACTGCAGCATCTTTGTGGGTTTTATTAATATTGTGCAGGCAGATTTGGTGTCACTCTTGAATGTCAGCCGGTAACTCGGATGTCCTGCCCATTCTTCCCTCTGACAACTGGAAAGAAAACCCCATGGAAACGCAGTAGGAGTGAATTTTCTTTTGAGAATCTTTTTAACGGCAACATTGTGTGAGTTTGCCTGCGGTGATCTCGCTATGATCCGGGCGGACATTGTTTGCGAGCTGCCTGTGAGCTATCGCTGCCATTTAAATGCACTTCTCAATTACACTACCAGGGAAATCTTCAATTACTGGTCAGGGAAACAGTACTTGACATGTATGCCAATAGGGGTTTTGTTTTGTTGAGTATAAAAACTAACCCTTATGGTTTTCGTATTTCAAATACATTTTATTTTACTATAATGTAAAATACAAAACAATACCAAAGTATTTTTATTTACAAATGTACAAAATTCAAGATTATATTACATATTTTGGCTATAAACAAAAAAATTCTTTGTTCAGAGTTACTCATTCAATACAAAAATATGAATGTCTCATAAATTATTGCACTATGCAGCTGCAGTGCATTGAAGATTGCCATCACCGTTTAAAAAGTGAAGTTTTTCACCTGATTTAAGTCAGATTGTGGAAGAGAGGTTTCCAAGAAACACACAAACAACCATATGGCACTTTTTTTTTTTTCATTTCACCCTTTTGTCGACTTTCCTTAATCTTTGGTACCTTTTATTAAAAAAAAAAAAAAAAAAAAAAACCTTCAGAGTTACTGAGCACCATTCGGTATAAATTAACATTGTACCTGAAATCAATGGCATCGCAGGTGAAATATGTATATAAATATATATGTATCTATTAATACAGTATTTTGAACAGTGTGTAGTGAACAGAGCCTATGATGGCATGTTGCTGGTAGAAGGCCTCTGGAGATGTTTGTCTGTTGCTCCTGGTTTCCCTGACAAAAATACATTTCCAGTTAAAAAGCTGTTGGCACCTGGTCCTCCAAGTTTTGTCGGTTAAATAAGACAAATTCCAGTTTGGTCCCTTTCATAAAAGTTTACAACCCTGGCTGAGAGGTCTTGTCGAGTCACCTGCACAACACAGGATCAGTCTTGAGAGAGATCGTAGGCTCTTAAAGGAGTAATGTTCTTTTTGCCATGAACACCACAGCTTGTCTTGTTGCTCGACGCCGGCTTGAAGGCAAATTATGGTTTCAAAAAGTGTAGGTTTGTTCAGGGTTCTGCTAACACACATATATAATTTTCCCGCAGCCTTCATCCGTCGCCTTCTCGTCCGGTCCTCCAACCAACTCTCATAAGTGTCTTTTCATATGGAGAGCGAGGTGGTCCGACCTTGAAAACGCCCGGTCACATTTCTGACACTGAAATGGCCGGTGGCCTGTGTGTTTCCTGTAGTGGCGAGTGAGCTCATCCGATCGTGCAAACTTCCAGCCACAACCCTCCCAGTCGCAGTGGTAGGGCTTCTCCCCTTTGAGGGAAACACAATACACACGGAGCAGTTAGTTGCTGGCCCTGAGGTTAAAATGGCCCCGGCTTCCCCACCTCCGGGAGAAAAGAGGTCCATCCTGTCCCGCAGCTAGTGTGTGCAAAAGGCCAAACCAACGAGCCTGGGGTTTGTATTTGAGCAGGGATCAGTATCAACCTGTTTCACTGCACCTGCTCCACAACTCTCCTCCCACATCCCCCCCCACCTATCTAACCCCCATTCACGACTCAATGTGTTTGCACATGATGTGCAACTGATGTTCTTGTTTTAGAAAACACAGCATGAAACCGTTCCCCTGAATCACAAAATAACTCGACTGAGCTGTAATCTACAGTTCGCATGAGTGCACAGAAGTGAAACCAGATGTAAAGAGCACCAGAAACAAAAAGTAGTGTAAAAGATCATACGAACATCTGGTTACATACCTGTGTGTGTGCGGTGATGTGCTTTAAGGTGGGAGCTCTTTGTGTACGTCTTCCCGCAGCCGACGTAGTCGCACGTGTGCGTCGCCACTCTCTTCCTCGGCCAGGAGCGTCGGCCGCGCTTCGGCTTCGGCTCCTCTGGCAAGCAGTCCCCGCTGGAGATCATGAGGGGATCTGTGGGGCCAAAAGATCATCATCATCATCATCACTGTGCCTGATCATACTGCCACATGGAGAGGAAACATATAAACATACGTCAAAGATCACTGTCCACTGTAAAAAGGCCTTAGATTTGAATTTTTAGGTGACATGAATGATCATATTGTGTGTTGGAGATTTGCTTTGTGCTCTTTAGACACCTGAAGTGATACAAAAGTTGAAGAATCATTTGAATTGGTTTTTCTTCTGTTGTTAACTTCAAATGGTTTAGAAAGCATCAGATTCGTTCTGAAATAGTTCGTCCAGAATGCAGCCGGGACTCCTGAAGGCCACAATGCTTTAGTGTAAAAATGCACATATTGGCACACTTAATAAGTACGTGACGTGAACTTGAACACAGATTTTGTGTAAATGACTAAATATCTACATGTCGTCATGTCTTGTATCCATTTGGACTATTTTAAACAATTTTATGATAAGACGATGTTTTTTGTCCAACTTTTTAAACCACAAATTAAGCACTTAACGTCGTATAAGATCTATTTAATTAGGCTCGATTAATGTTGTGTTAGCCTGTGTATGCTAATAATGCTAATGGTCAAAATTATAATAAAAGCCCCCCCCCCCCCCTCTTAAAGTAAATAAAAGGTGCTCTGACCTGGATACTGGATGGACGATGTCTGAGGGTAGGCGATGTAGCCCTGCGGGGAACTATGGTGGTATCCCTGTGGAGGTAGAGGGATCTGAGAGTGGGGGTGGCCCAACACCTGGTGCTCCCGGCTGAGAGGATGGTCGGGGGAGAGGGAAGAGGATGAGGATAACCTGCTGCTCGTCATCGACCGTCCTCCGCTGGGGAACCCGTGTAGATCCAAGTGGCTGGGGCGCTGCTGCTGCTGGCTCCCTCGGCCCTGGGAGTTTCCCCCTGTCAAATGCAGGTCTATGGGCTGTGAGATGGTGCAATTACTGGGGTTCTCCTGCTTTATCCTGTGGCACGGAAAGGACGGCGAGGCGCGTGAAGGTGTCGGGTCGGACACAGCGTTAACGCAGGCCTTGCTTCCGCTCATGCACTGGCTGTATTCTCCCATGTCCATTGTGGTCTTGACCACGAACTTGCCGTGGAGGCTGGCTGGGTGGAGGTACGCCGGGTCCAACTCGGGTCTCATGAGTTCCGCCACAAAGCCTCCAGAGGGCGAAACGTCGCTGATGTCTGGGATGGTATAGAGCAGCTCACTGGCAGTGTCCTGAGGGGAGGGAAGAGGGTAGGACGAGGAGAAGGAACCGGGAGAAGGAGACAAAGCCTGAGCAGAGCTGCATGCCATGGCGTCCTCCTGCTGCTGCTGCTGCTGCTGCTGCTGTTGTAGCTGCTGCTGCAGAATGGAGTTGGACAAAATAAAGTCATAGTCCAAGTCCAGGTCCAGCTCTGTGTCATTCTTGGACATGCTGGAGCTTGTTATGCTGGTGGCGGTGCGATGCTCCGGGTCAGGGCAGCTGCTTCCGGCCGGCACACTGACTCTCTTAAGATGGGACAACTCCTCCCTCCATCTCTACAGGAAAGTTACAGAGGCATTAATAACAGCACTGGTGTACTAACCTGCTTCTTTGTGTCATATCACAGTTTACAAGACAAATAGCTGAGAAAATCCCACCAGGGTTTTTAAATGTCCTTAAAATGAGTGCTTGTCTTGAAGAGACAAGGACAACAGAGTCACGTATAACTTGAGGAGAAAGGAACCCGGATCTGTCCTAGAGAGTGATTATTATGACAGCTCAGCTGCACAGCTAAGTCAGGTGTAGAACTTGTCCTTGTCCCAGAGCACTTCCTGGAATACCGATTTGTATTATTAACCGTGAAATCGTGCTGGAAAGCACCAAAAGTGTCTCAGGTGAGTAACAAGGACGTTCTTGTAATCAATTTGCAGCGTTTTGAACAGCAAAAACAATAATAATAAAACAAAAAAAATAGTATGATAAAAACAAGACCTGGGCATCAGCATGCTTTCTATGGAGCAGAGCAGTAACCCATGTGCGCCTTCCCCCCCCCCCCCCCCCGTCTCTCCACGCTCACTGGAAACCTACTGAAGCAGCCTGTGTAAACTGGTGCACGCCCCAGCAGAGCGTGGTGTCAAGCCCTGGCTGCGGTGTCAAAACATGGGAGCGACGCACCAGAAAACGGCCCCTCCGTACATCCACCGCACAGACTACCGACTCTCCCCCCCCGACAGACTCTCCCCCCCCCGACAGACTCCCGTGGTTATCTGGCATGCAATAAGAAGTGACCGCGGGCTACTCACTAAATTGGCACTTCCGATGGATTTACTCTTGACAGTGGGGCCGCTGGCGAACGTGGATATGGATGGAAGAAGTGTTCCACTTAAAGCCATCTCGACGTCATTTGGAGGCTGCCTGAAATTAAACACAAAACATCGTAAAATCCTCGTGGAGAGATCCTGGAAGGCGCGAGCGCAGCCTGTTTTATACAGTCCATGAGTCAAATGTTATAAAAAGTTTTTTCTCAAAAGAAAAAAAAAAAAAAAAAAAAAAAAAAAAAAAAGGTCCACACCTCATCAGTTAGAATCTGTTTGTGGAAGTCCTTTCGGCTGTTCCTCGGTGTGGCTGCACTGGGTCGTTGTTTTGTTGTTGTTGTTGTTGTTTTTGTTTTGTTTGTTTTGTTAATATCCCGCCGGCGGCTTTTAAAGTTTCTGCTCCGCGTCGCGCGTCGTACTGCTGCTGCTCCGAGACATGCCGCCGCTACACGCAGCCGGACGCGCTGATTGTGAACACCGAAGCGACCGTGAACGGGAGGACGGAGTGGCGACGAGCAGGGGAATCCCTCCCGCCTGTTGCCATGCAGGGACCGGCGCTGTGAACTGAGGAGACCGCGTGAGAGGTATCCTTAAATCACTGGAGCTCGGGGAGCCGCCGCCTTCGTTGCCTCGTCGCCCCGGCAACAAGAAAAACATGAAGGGGGTGGAGGGAGGAGGGAGGAGGTGGAGGAGGAGGAAGGCGGAGATAGGTTTGTTTGAATGCTGAGCAACAGTACCAATCCTTACTTCGGTTATACCCGTGAAACGTCCGGAAAGATGCACCGACTGAGCTGCGTTTATTTATTTCTACCTGTCGGCTCACCTGCAGTCGGACACGTCACCTGGGTGCCCCCCAAAACCTTAGTCCAAGCCATTTGCTGCCTAAAAGCACAAATAACTAAATAATAATAATAATAATAATAATAATAATACACAGACAGGTTAGGTAGTTCACTCATAATCATGTAAAGTATTGTGGGCCTTCACATTAAGTTTAGTTATATATGACGTCACTGTTTCACAACAGGAGCCAACCCCCACACAACACACATTACAACATTCAAGTCCCAATTATAACCTATTATAATAACATATCATTTGTACTATTACAATCAGTGTACCTTTAAAAGTACCAATGTGTTGAATTTATTGCCAGATATTGAATTTAATATTCCTAATTATGTTTTCATTAGCGTATAGTTCCCTTGAGCCCTTCATATCCGCTTCCAGGGAGCCGCATGGTGCCACAGTGGACCGGAGCGGCCAAATCAAATACCAGCTGTCGATTAGTGTTCTTCACGAGTTTCGCAGCCGCCGTAGATTCGACCGAAAGTGCAATACCGCCAAGAGTCGCTAGGGGGTGGCTTAAAAAAAAAAAATCCTCCATAGGCTCCAATTCAACTTCTAACATGAAATACAATGTCAGTAAATTTCTTTCACACGTCAATATGGTTTAATTTACTAAATTTACTCCTAATCAGTGTTTTGGTGGTCGTTCGGAAAAATAATCCCATTTTTAAGTAGATAATGGGGCTCATAAAGTGGTATGTTTGAGGGCCTGTCTGTTTGACTTGGGTGTGTCAGGTTTCCGCTCCAGGAGGGCCGGCACGGTGTACTCCGGGTCAGGTCGCTCCTCCCAGCTCCTCCAAGTATGGTTCAAAACTTCTGGTTTAAAAAAAAAAAAAAAAAAAAAATATGGTAGCAGCCAAAATGCCAAACAACACTTCATGAACCAATTACAATCTGCAACCTCACCTCCAAGTGCCAATAAATTCTACACACCGACGCTTTAATTCTTCAGGCAGCACAAATACATATTTAAATTATACTTTTAGACTGTATATCCACATATGTAGGCGACAGTAGATATACTATAGAGCTTAGCTAAAATTCTCAAAAGATACTTAACCTGAAGCGCGTTATAGTCTAAACTACTGGAATATGTGATGTTTATGAAATACACAATATACATCTGATTTGTCAACATTTTCGTGTTATGTTTCTTTACACAGGTGTTTATAGAAAGAAAGCTTACCTTTACTAAGATGTCTTTATTGTCTTAGCTTGCTATCACACTTTGAACCCCTCCCCCCAAAACAAAAACAAAAACAAAAAATATTCACAATGGTATAGTTATGAAAATGTTGTATTTGACCAGAGAGCATTAAAACGTGCTGTTCCATGTTTGAACAGGGTCCCGGGCCGTGTTTGCAGAGAGCCAGCGAGCCAACACAAACCTCTCTATCCGACATAATTAGACACATTGACTCAAGTGTTTCGGTGCGACAGCAAACAGAGCGCTGATCCTGCTGCATCAGGATCTTGTCTGTTAGGCATGTCAACAAACATGCCGTCATTTCAGCAGGACACACTCGCTGTAAACGTCCGTTCGCGTCTTCATTCAAAGTTGAAAACTGGATGAACGCACGGCGCTTTGGTTGGCAAACAGAGCTCGTGGGAAATAAATACAGACTACAATGTCATAAGATCTTTGTAAATAAAGCGCATCCTGTTGGGCAACTCCTGATTATTGTTTGATCTATTAACAGCACAAGACTTGATATAAATCCAAATAGCAATATGTGCGTTGTCTTCAACTCTCCAAATGGGAAATGAGAAGCTTTAAACCGACCCCGTCTCTTGTTCTTCAAGACCTGCTTCTTTCAGCAGGGGAGGAAGACAATGGAAGCGATGTCATTATAGCCATATTCTTTATGATAGAAGATAATGGTTTTTGAAAGTGATCCTGAAAACAAAGGCCTGACTTTGACCACCGAGGTGCTTTGCATTGCAATAATGCCAGGCAGTGTTGGGAGAGAGAGAAAAGAGATAAAGGAAGAGAAGATGACACCACTGTATGCTGTTCACAATGAAGTCACGGTGATTCAGTAACTCACACCAAACATTTGTATGGAATATGTTAATGCAACACTTACAGCATTAACTGCTGAGAGCTACGATACCCTACCCACAATGCATCATTTCAAGTGTTTAAGGTGTTCGTGACATAGGAATCGGATGTGCTGAGTGTTATTGTATCAACAAGCAGAACTTTCGAGTATTAACTCCGTATCTAAGTGTAATATTTCCCTCTCTGACGTAAACAAGTGTCCTGATAATCGTAGATAAGAATCCCTTTCTAAACAGTCACTGTTTTACAGGTGAGCTCCGGTGTTGATCTTGGCTGCTCAGAGAGATTCGAGCGATCAGAAATTTCCAAAACAACCCTGGCACGACAATCTGTTGTCATTCGAGTTTTCAAATAGTGATCAAATACTTTACAGCTCAGTTACAGAGTTGTGAACATTCATAGAAATAGTGTGAATAAGAAAAAAAACTTGACGGCAGAACTCTTAAGTATTTTGGCTTCCCCCCCCCCCTCATTATTTCCACCGGTGTCCCTCAGTCTAGTTTCCCCCTCCTGGAAAGCACCCAAGTGAATACGAGTATCAGCGGATCATAACTCCAGATATTGAGGTTTTCGGTGCTCTCTTCCAGATGCCGTTCAGTAATTAAAAAATAGCTTTCATTCTTTCCTAAATTCTGGGAAGCTGTGTCAAGCTTTGTTGATTCTCTGTGCTGTACTTCCCTCCACTCCGCCTCATTTCAACTTTAATACAATTATGCATGTAGGAACTTTCTGTCTGTTTTCTGTCACTCAGTGCAAAGCCAAAGAAGAACCGAGGCTCAGATGTCGTTTTGATTATTTGCCTTTGAACAGCACCAACAACAAGATACCGACTGGATTTCAGTGAATTATTTCCGTTACTGCACTTTGAACAGATATGTTTTTAGTTTAAAGTCATAATTACAACCAAAAGCTACATATAATATAGAAGAGCATAAAAGTCACATTTAAAAACTGAAAGCAGCAAATGTGTGCAATTTTGGGTTGAAAAATGACTTGAACAATGAATCCAAGGCGTTAATATTCTGTAAATTGACTAATCAGTTAATTTACTATAAACTTCAGTTCAATACAATACTGCATTTTAAAAGTTACAATTATTAACTAAACCAGACTAGGTCTTAATCTAACGTTTTACTGGGCCACGTATGACACATTAGAGGGCTTTTAATTTGAAATCAGGACTTTTAATTTACATCTGTTCCAGGAAGTTGCGTAATTTGGCCAATCAATGGTGTGACTTTAAGAAATATAAATATTGGTAACAATAATTAAAAAGAACAACTCTAAAAGTAAGACTGGGTTCCCTTCTTTCAGTGATGTTGTTTGTTAACATAACATTGCTGGTATCTTTCATCAACCAGTAAGTGACAGACGACAACTAAAACCAGAGACTTTCGGGAGATTTATATTAATTTATACAATTAAGCAATATTTTACATTAAGATATATTGTAATATAACTTAATTTCATGTCAGTTTTCTGTTGTTAGTATCAGTCATTTCAAAATCCCCTGAGATCAGGAGTGCTTATTTAGTATGACTGACCAGCTTTATTTATAGTCATCTAGAAGTTAATAAATAAAGTTATTGGTGGATTCAGACTTGGTGTTTTGGGGACCACGGGGTGACACACCTGTTACTGTGGTTCAGACGTTCACCCCCAAAGCAGAGCCTCACACATAAATCACCGCGGTGGCAGTAATTAGCTCGGGTCATTTCTTTGTTTGCGAGGTTGATTGACAGCTCTGCGTGGGATGGTGTGCATATGGATGAGGTCTGAGTCAGTGGGGCGATCTGTTTGGACGATCTCAGCCAAGCCTCTAGAGCTGGACGAGGCTGCGGCGAAGCCGGGACGCAACCGACCAACTGTGGGCTTTCATCACTTCATATAATTTAGTGGTGGGCTTCCACACTGGTGGAGGGAAATGTGGCTGAGGTGTGGGGTGGTGGTCGTGGTCATGTCGCAGGGCTTGTGTAAAGCGAAATGGGTTTTGAGGAGGGCGTAGCGAGAGGGAGAAGTTAGCGAGAAACAGACTGAGAGGGAGGAGAGAGCTCCTGCCGGGCGGCAAGCTGTCCAGCCTTTGCCTGCCCTGGGATTCCTCAGCAGCCTTAAATATGCCAGTTATTTTTAACCAGCGACGTAACAGAGCCCAGCGCCAGCCCCCTCTGTTACAATATTTCCTTTCTGTCAAGAGGGGAAACGGAGGGGAGCCACACTTCCTGGTCACGTGACGCAGCCCAGACTGCCGAATAAGAGACAAGAGGGGAAGTGGGAAAGAAAGAGTGAGGGAAGGAGAGGGGAGCTTGGTTGGCTGCCTCACACTCACACCAGCCCACACACTCACTCAGCACCTCCTCTCTCCGAAGTTTAACCCCCTCAGCCAGATGAGGCAGTAGGTTTTAATCAGATGCTCAGACGTCAGAAGCTGGAAGGACGAGAGCAGTGATTGGTGTTCGTGAGCTGCGGAGGAAATGAGAGTGTGGATACAGCACATCAGCAGATGAGGGGGGGGGGGGGGGGGGGGGGCGACCCTGTGACGTCAGGTCAGGGACCCACCAGGATTAGAAGCCTCTAAAAAGAAAAGGCCCGGGACTGGGCTGCCAGAGCTGGAGAGAATGTGTTTCTGTGTGTGTCCGACATGGGAGAATCAGGGACTTACCATGAGCTCACCTTGTTGACATACAGAGAACTTGGACGGCTTCGCGTCTCAATGTGAAATCTGAAAAAAATCAGTACCAACCTCACATCAGAGATGTAATGTTTGACAGATCTGTCCTTTGTTTTCTCGTGTCAGGTAGATTAGCATGCAGAATATGCCAGCTTTCATTTAGTTTAAATACATATGACACAGTTTGATGTCAAAATACTGTTTGGTTGTCGATGTTTGTGATCTTCAATATCTTATTTCAAGCTGCCATGTCACTGTTTGCTACTGATTTGTTAATAATTGTGTATCCTTTACAGTTCTGAATGTCAAATACAGTATTTTGTATATATTATTTTGTACAACTTTAAGTTCATTTGTAGTAATTTTCTATGTAAATCCTTAACTTTCAGAGTCAAAATAGCTTAACTTTGCTTAGTGACCCAGTGGTTATTGGGTAAAGCTGACCCAGTATTGTATCGTTGCTATATATATTGACCCCAAAGCAACACTATGCAACTGTTGATAAGCAGCAGCAACAGCGGCCTCTGTGGCCACAAGTGGTAACAACACACTTTGCTTATGATCATAAACTAGCAACTTTGTTAACACAGGCAAAAAACTGAGATAGCAAACCGGCTATTAATAGTCCAGCAGCAAGAAGGCCGTTATTATTTTTGCAAAGCTTGCTTTAATGAATAAAAGGCAAATTTACTCTCGTTCTGCCTTTTGATCCGTCACGTTTCTTTTTCTCTTAGCTTCCACCGCTCTCTTCCGTTCGCTTCACTTATGCTACGTTGTCTGTACTGAGAACGCCGAGCTGGCTTCTTATGGAAACCTGGAGACCCGTGGTTTGATGGTGTGTGACAGAGTGACGAAAAGCATCATATATCCTCTTAAACCAAGTTCTATAGTGCGAAGACAGGTGTTCGACGCACAGAGTGAGAATAAATGAGGTGCCAATCTCTCTATTAAAAGTCAGTGTACCATCAAAATGGTTTGGAAGCTGTTATTTTAAGGTAAATGGGTTTTGCATTGCTATGAGTTAAAGTTTAGGGAAACTGGGATTGAAAGGTAAATTAGGGCAACTCCTATAGAAACAGTGAACCTGAACCCACATAATACCAAAACTACTTTGCTTTTGTAATACTCTTAATGCTTCAATAACTTCAACCTGAGTTTTAAAGGGTTTTCATAACTGAAAAGAATCTTCTATTGATTGGTCGTCTTGTCATTGGGCGACCAGTTTTTTTTTTTATTATACTTGTTATTTTTTTGAAAATGTGATTTACAGTCCAAATGATTTAGTCATCTGCAAAAACAAGGAGGTACCCATAATAAATCAGTCAGCGCACCTATCCGCACGGTATAGACCACACATTGTCAAACGGTGCTTTCATCACACTTGCATGCACTGCTTCAAATATGCGTCATCCAACGACAAATACCAGTCAGCAGTTTCTGTCAGCTATAAAACAGAGAGGAGGTTCATTAGGAGATAATTGAGCTCCAGTGAGGTCACGTGGACACATACAACATAATATGTGGGAGGAACAAATCTCAGAAAAGATGGGAACATGTTAACACAGACAGGTGATGAAGTGTGTTGGACAGCTGTCGTACATCGTTCCATAATCAGAAACACACATCTGTACACATCTGTATCCACGCCAGAGTAGTTATCTTCCTTAAAAGGTTCCCATTATTTTGTCCACCCTTTCTCTGTGGATTTTAAAACATAGTGAAGTGTAGTCCAGAGGAACATGAGCTCTACAGAACAACGTAATTTAAAATGAAGCATTTCAGTCATGCTTGCGCCGTAAAAGCTAAAACGTCCAGTTCAGTCGGTAAACCAACGTGACATCTTTACAATGTCAGAGACGTTTCTATAGAAACATAGGAGCATTCGGGTTTTTTATTTCACTGTACGAGTCTGCATTAAGACCCCTGCTGCACAGCAAATATGGCAATTACCGGCATTGTGAAACATTCAAGAGAACCCTGGCATTGATTCAAAGGCCGCTAACGGCTCGTCGATCCTCACGATGCTCCGCTGTTAAACCACGGCTGTCACATTTTCACAGCACTTGATTAAATCTTTACGTTCCTGAGCCATATTGGAATTTGAGATGCAATGCGATAGAGGCTCAGTGGATCAGCAACATAGACATGTGGCCGAAAGTTTGTGATTTACGGGGCTTTGAGTCTGCACTTGGAATTTTAGGCATCTGTAATGTGAATTTAAACTTTCCAGCAGATTTGATTGAGGCCTCTACTTCTAAATGCACGACTTTTACAGTTAAAACTACCAACACGTCCTCCGCTGATGATCTCCAGATTGGGTGAACACCACTAAAAGTGTTTGGCATTATAATATGCTGAAATTCATGTGGTAATTGTTGTCAGACTTCAGGGAAGTAGGTTTCTGCGTTCCTCTGAAGGTGTGGACTCTCCGGTTTTCCCGCTGGGAGCGGTCGGGAATGTGTGACCTTTTCCATGGATTACTTTTTTTGTTTTTTAAGGGCCCTGGCTTGACTGGCTGGAAGCATGCCTGCAATTGGTGCAAACCATTCAGACATCTAAAATGACAGTAATAATCCCGAATATCAGCACGTAGGCGCTGCAGGATGATCCACGGTTTGAAGGAGAGAGGAAACGGTCTTGGTGGGAAACTCTCCGTCACAAAAACCAGGGAACTCCTAATACATTTTCTGTGCAATAAGAGAGGAGCAACATAAATGTCACCACTGTTTCTCCAAACCTCCCGATAGCATGCAGTTTAATATTCAAGTATAAATCTGAGAGCTGGATGGTAAAAGTTTGGAAGAGCTAAAAAAAAAAAAAGACGACTTTCTTTTTCTTTCTTTTTTTAAGAGGAGCGACATGGAAAATTACAGTCGGAAAAATAATTAGAAGTTCAAAGTAGAAACTAACTGATTTCTTGCTTCTTGCTTCAAAGCATTTTGAGTGAGGAAGCCATTTTCCTCCGTCAGTGCCTTTTCTTCATATATATATATATATATATATACACCCCCACCAATAATAGGCAAACAACTTTTGTGGCAATGTTTTCAAGGCAAGCGCCCAAATCAAATCAGAAATGGCACACTGTAGTAACCTTAATCAAACTACAAATCATGGTAGGCTGATGGGCCCGGCTGGAATGCCGAGGAAAGAACAATACTTGACAGGCCCAATTTCAGTGATGGCTTCTCCAGTCTGACGTTTTATTGACATCATGCTGAGTCTAATTGAGGAGGGGGGTTTCAGTAACTCAAACCAGATGGGCCACCAGCTCACGAACTAACAGCCCCCCCCCCCACCAACCCCCTACTCTCTCTCTCTCTCACTCTCTCACCCTTTTAGAGCTATTTTGGCTCAATGAAATACTTAACTATGAAATAAAATGTCATAAAACTGACCTTTATGAATTGACTGTAGGAATTTGATACCACACCATTTATCATAAAGACACTTAAAGCTGGCAAGGGGAAGTAAGTGGGGAAAGTATTCTCTTGATAGATAGATGGATAGACAGACAGACAGACAGACAGAGACAGATAGATATACTTTATTGATCTCGCAAGGGGACATTGTTTCGTTATAGCTGCATGGAAGATAAAGCAAAAGCAATACATATTACAGAATAAAAATAGAGGTAGTAAAAGTATAAAAAATTTCTAAATGCACAATATATACAAATAAAATTGAATAAAATTAAACAACAGTGCAACCGTGTTAATGGTCAAGGACAGATTTGGCCAGCTTGTTTGCTTTCTTGCCAAGAGTTAAGTTAGAGGAAAAGATTGACACCACTCTCACGTCAGTATAGTAATATAGCTGGAGCAAGAAGTTTGGTTAACAGGCTGGAAAAAGACAGGAAACATCTAGCCGGGCTCTGTGAGATAACAAGTCCACTTAGCAGCACCTCTAATTAACACATTATATTTAGATTAGTGTTTGGGGTCTCGTGCTGGCCTGTTCCTTGGACAGGCAAACCATTATAATGTGTTAATTAGTGGACTTTAGAGGTGCAAGTAGGTTGTTACCTTTAAAGAGAGCCGGGGTAACTTTTCCCTCACATTCCTAGTCTTTACAATAAGCTAAGATAACTAGCCTCTGGTTTCAGCTTCCTATTTAGTGCTCAGTCACGACAGCAGTGTCAATCCTCTCAGCAAGGCAGGAAAATGTCAACCAGCTCCTTCGAGCCCGATGTAAAGTTTCAGCGGAGCGGCATCATCACACATGCACGAGAGCTACTACGCAGGATGTTCATTAGACACATGGATTTAATGAGTCTGCAGAAGAAAATTGGCTGTTAGAAGTGAACTAAATTAGTAGGTTCAAGTGGATTTCTTCAGAACCAAGATGGGAAATTTGCCACATCAGCAAGGCGCTCTTCGTTTGCTGACATTTTTTGAAAAGACATCAGAGGCTTTCTGATTTAATACCGACTGCGATCAATAGGGCTCTTTGAAGGCATTAAAGTAAATTCACCAGCTGCTAACGACATCCATGACACAGCTTGTAGACTATGGCACTGTAATCAAGTACTGTAGGCTTCAGCAGGAAAAAACACAGAGAAGTTCTTGGGAATTAAATTAGGGTTTCCCTGGCAGGACCTTCCACACAAATGGCCATAAACATGACAAAAGCATGGTAATCATTAAAGTTTGGCCTTCTTTTGGTGCTCTGAGAAGTGAGTTTGTTGCCCACAGATTTTTATTGATATTTAGTGGGAAAGATGACCAAGAAGAGAGAGGAAAAAAAAAAAAAAAACGTTCGCGTATATAAATGTATCAGAAAGACTGGAGAAAAACACTCGACGAAGCCCTTCATCCCGGTAACATCGGTTGTCTTGTTTTTCTGCGACTTGCACAGGAACACGTTTTGGCTCACAGAGCTTTTACCAACAAATATTTAAAAGCACTTGGCAAATAGGTTTATGCTTCAATAATCCGTTTGAGGTGATTCAAGCCAGTTCTTTCCACCGTCTGCTTTTTGCCCAAAAAAATAGCAACGAAAGGCGGTTAATAGATGGCGATGATGATATAATTCAGATACGCATAATGAATAACCAGGAGGATAACTGTCCTGAAACATGTCTAACTTTTAGTACGAGTACTATAACATGCCATGTGTGTACTTTTCCAACAATACCTCAAGCCACCAGACATTTTAAGAGAACAGCGTGACTCACTCAGCGGTTCCTTTCGAACTGTGTGACCTCGTTGCCCTACGTCGGTTTATAGACCTTACAGTCAGAGTGGATGCTCTCCAGCTTGTTGATGGTGTGAGAGAGTGTGTGGACTTATTCCACTACCCCACAATGCCAAACTGCAGCATGTATGCCCGCTCACATACATGGCAGACGTGAGCTAGTTACATCTGTACCAAGGAAAATGTGATGCAGGGCACTGTGCTGTCGACATATTATGGAACTTGACAAAAAAGGCACTGAGACGTGGGCATGCAAACACCATGTAAGCATTATGCGCGCACACACACTGGTACACCTCCACACTGTGTGCTCAAGGAAAAATACAACTTTTTGTTTGTCTTGGAGGCTTCGGCACCAGTGTCGCCACATTCACACACACAGCAAGAGAAAGTCACTTTACTATTTAAAGCCCGCCTGTGTATTTTCTTGTTAAATGGTCGAGGGGCTCCTTCCTGCTCGGAGCAAACAAGTGCATGAGCTGGCTGCACGGTCTGCAGGATGACGTGAAGCCAGGAACAATGTGTAGTTTGTGTACCTGTTGTGATGGACGTGTCGTTGCGGCTAAACGGTTGTTGTTTTTTGCACTCACACACCCAGGATCTACAACTACCCTCATTTCCTCGTTCTGCATGTGGTTTGTGTGAATGAGACGTGTGAGTAGAGGACCAGCATATTGTGTACCTTAGAAGATTATAGTGTCAGTTGAACTCCAGGAAACACCACGGGGAGGACATTATACTATTTTTGGAGCTCCTCACCTCTTCGGGGCTGCCAACGAGGAAGCTGAGCACGGCCTTGACACAAAAGTGTCTTAACATTAGTTTAAATAAAATTACAGTTTATTACAGGTCCTATGAGACTATTCAGAGTGCCAAAGTGCAGACTCAGTAGTTTCAAATCTCAATTGTGCCCTTTTCAATTAACATGGTTGTGTAATATGTTGCCTTAAGTGCAGCCCATAATGGGACAATATGAACGAGCAACAGTAGTAATAATAGATGATGAATGTATTTTTAGTACCATGCAATATGCCGTATCATCCATAGTATAATACATGCTATATTTTGTTGTTAAGCATGTATACACATTTTCTATTTTTTTTATATTATTAGTATTTATGGTACACAATGTATATTTTTTTATGGATATGAATAATGTCCAAAATGCAGAATTCTATCAAATGCAGCGAGACTTGCCTGAGAAAAAAAAAATTCACTTTAATTTTTTTTTTAAATTACATAAAAGCAAATGCTAAAATTGTAACCTAAACTGTCCACACTCAATACAACGTAGAGGCCAACGTTCTGCATCAGGTGAGCTATCATGGACATACCTACGACACTAAAACTTACTTAGGTATGGAAATGAAAGCTGTTCTTTTCTACTACAGATTATTACCAACATTTGTTAGTAACGTTTTATCACCAAAGTCATGCAGATCTTCTGGTTTGGCTTCTATAATTTAAAAGTGAACAGCAAGCTCATTTTATATGTATAGAAGATGCATTATATCAAAATATCATCTTTTCTTCCTCCCTTTAAACTTTCTCTTCATCCCCTCCAGTTTGATTTTTCTTTACATGCACAGTACAGTCATGTGCACACATAACACTCGTCAACACATCTACTGCCACTTTCCCTGCGTTCCTTAACAGAAGAATCCAGATTGTGCAACTGTCTGTCAAACCAGTTTTTTTTTCCCTCACTATTTAAAAACCTCACCACAAAGTTGCAGAGGGAGGACGGACCCTCCCCTCCCTGTGACTCATTCTGATACGTGCGTAAGCAGCTGCTGCAGACTTTAGAGTAGTATTCCATTACTCCTGCCACTATTATTGTCTTCATCATCATCATCGTCATTGTCGTTGTGCTGGTTGCCTGTGCCAAGCTGGTGTAAATGACGGTTATGTTCAAAAACAGAGAGCAAGTCGGTGTAGCAGCCAGACTTAGATCATAGTCTAGATAACACATCTCCATGGAAATGCTCAGCTATTTAGTTTCTCTCTCTCTTTTGGAGTGGAGTGGAGTTTTTTTTTTAATGGAGTAAGAAGCCTGATACTGAAATGGTAAAACAAGCAAAGATGGGTGACGATGTGAAGGGCGTAAAAAAAGGCGCGATGGGGGCGGGGAGGAAGAGTGTGCAGGCAGGCAGCAGGTGTTGAGGCCGTAGAAACATGAGGTCAAAGACAAATCATTGTCGAGGGGGTTTTCCATCGAGTTTTGGGTCTCTGTAGTATTATGTCACTCTTCCAGCTCCATTAAGCCATAATGAGGGTGTTACCTAAATTATAAAGTCACAGCAGACACTGCCAGCAGAACTATTACAGTTGGCTTCATAAAATATCAAAGCTGTCACTGTATCAGTTTGTCTACACAACAATTTGCTCGACAACCCGAGGTTTGCTTAAGGTCTGACATTCAGACAAACCCAAAAGAAATGTGAAAACTTGACTTCGGCATGGATCAAAGTGCGGCGTCGCCCACTGTTGGGACATGTTCAGTGAGCACGGAGGCACACAAACCACGTCAGATGCCATCGTGAGAGAGACAAGCTAGGGCACCAGGCCAGAGGGTAAATATCCACTTGACGATAGTGTGCGTGCTGATCTGGCGTACACACCCTCTACCCACAGATAGGAGCAGCCTTTTATCTTAAACTATACACACAGAATCAGTAACGGTGACAGGACAGAAAAAAAAAAACCAAAAAAAAAAAAAACCTACAAAGTGCTGATCAAGCATCTTCAGTGAGCATGGAAAATATTGGGAATTAATGATATGGTAAATAGATATAATTGTGTGACTTGCTTAGTTTTAAATTATTATTAAATGTAAAATCACGATCAGGCAGCAAATATCATATTTCATGTAATGTGTGCTGTGCCCATGTTAGAAAACCATACTGGGTATTTATGGCGGCTTTGAAAAAAACCCACCTGAAATGAGCAGAGATAAATCATGAAAACCCTCCTCGCACACATAAACATTTTATATTAAGACGCATTTTAAAGGGTTTGACCACTTGTCGTTCTTGAACTAAATGCTGCAGGTTTTTTTTCTGTTCACTTCTCCATAATGTGTTTTAAACAGCTCCTTTTCAAAAGGCCTCCTTCTTCTGAGGTCCACGGCCTGAGCCGCAAAATGTGAGAGACAGAGACAGTTTTTGTCACCGACAGGAGCAATTTGATGCTTATCACCACATCAGCGCGCCACTCGGTCTCCGCTCCATGTCATGACCAGCTACGGCACAAAATGTCATAATTTTTTGCTATAAGGAAATGTTAAAGTGGACCACAGAGCGCTGGCCCTCATCTCATACTTCAATCAGATATGGCTGCAGACCGTGGTGACAAAACGCAACCGAGGAGCCTCTAAAAGAGACCGTTTGTGACTTTGTCCACTTCACTGTCTAAACAAAACTAATAAAAGTACTCGGAGACAAGGTCCATTTCTAAAATACACACCAGCGCGTAATTATTGGCGGCTAATTGGCTAGCACGGCGTTACGGTACAAGGGCAGCGTGGTCATTAAAAAGACATTTCCTGTTTGAGTTGACTGATGCTTTGATTGATAAGCACAAAGACAGTTTTATAGCGACAGAGATTACAGGCACCAGTCTAAAAAAGCAGAAATGTTCCATGATAAAAACGGAGCTCCAAGAAGGTGTCATAATGCAATATTTGTTCATTTAGGCCCATTTGAGTTACATGAGTCTCAAAGTAGTGTAATAGAGATTTATGCTTACAAGGCGCAAAAAGCAGAAAACTGAAGATCCAGTATGCTTGAAGCGAACGATGTGACATTCGACCCCGTTTAAAAGGTTTTCTAAACGTTAACACATCCCGAACAGTCAAACTTAAAGGTGTGGCGAAAAGCCTGCCTTGATTGCATCATCCTGCATGCATCATCGCTAATCTCTCTCAGAAATCTGCTTCTTCTGTGTGTCTTTTTTGTCTTGTACTGTACATTCTTGTTGGCTACTGTGTGGGCGGGACTCAGCCACAGCCGGGCTTTGAGCTACGTGAATGTCTCCGTGCTAACATGGTCACGGCGGCAAACATGCTGACACAATGCAAAAGTAAAACTGCTGCGTATAAATGGGGGTCGTGTTCACTGTGTTTAAAAGAAGATGACCCCCCCCCCCATCCTCTTCTTGCGGTATTCACGACGTCGGACCTCGGAAATTTCTAAAAGTCCCGAGTTCATGATTGGTGATGTATTTGCGGACATTTATGGGAATTTCTGTCTTTTTTGAGACACACAAAAGATAGTTTTGAGAGCAAATTTTTCTCACATTGCAATCATAAATCATGCTTGTTATTAAAGTCAACTGACCTCAACACAGTCTTCTGTCGAGCATTTACGATGGAAGGAGAGTATTTTGTGTGTGTGTGCGTGTTTCAAATCAAAACCACCAAAGGAAACTCTCGTCTCGTCCGTCAGCGTCAGTGTCGCCTGTTACATCCCACTCAACTCGCAACCAAAAGTTTTTGAGACTCACAACCGAATTCTGAAATCACAATCAAAAGGTTTTGTGCCACAACAAAGAGGCAAAATGTTCCAGTCTGTGACCAAAAACCAACCAACCTGAAAGGGACCATTTGTTTGCAACCCAAATAATTTTATTCTCATTTCATATGTTTTTACTTACACGCTTGACTTTTGATTGCAGCACGAGAACATTTGCTCTCAAAACCCATTAAAATTGTTGTCACGATATCTCGGTGTGGAGCAAAATCGTGGTCCGGCAGACTGATACTATCCTCGCCAGAGTCGCACCGTCGCCATCGCTAAGAATGAGTAAAGAAAAAAAAAAAAAAAAAGGGGAGACGTTTAACTCCTGGCCTCTTTCCTACCTACACACACCTGGCTAATTACTGCGTGAAGTGACCGCTTCTATTCAGCCACTGCTATGAAAAGCTAAGCAGTGAATGCTAACTTTGTAATTTGTCAAATGCTGTGTTGAATCATGATACAACACCTCCATGTTATTGTTTCCACCCTCATATACAGTGGTGCACCTACTGTAAGCAGCGAGCCTGACGTCACCGCCGACTCAGACCTACTTTCACTACATCACAGGATGCACTCGTTGAAGGGAGGAACGGGCAGCGAGTCGAGCCCGAGCTGGTCGGAGGTAAGCAGGCATAATGTGGGTCAAAGGACGATGACCTCATAACATTGTGCTATCAAACCCAAAGTTATGTAACAATCCCAGCGCCACCCATGTTGGCGAGGCCCGGGAGGAAGTGCCGAGGACAGACAGACCCCCCCCCCCCTCTCTTTCTCCCTCTCGGGGGGCCGGGTGGGGAGACAGGCCAGCACTCAGATCTGATTTCGCAGGAAGGAAAGGAGAAGGGAGGGGAGCCGTGGATAAGAGCGCTGCTGTTGCTTTATTTTATCCTCTCTCTACCACAGAGGTGGAGTTATTACACACACAAAGCCTGCCAGCTCTAATCGTGTTGCTATTCTGTTCAGTAACAATGCCGGGCTCTTTTTTACGGGGGGCCACAGTTCAGATAAGTGGAGTTCAAGACAAACAAACTGAAGCAAAAGTTATGCAACAGCTTGATTGAAGTATTTAAGAGATTGGCCTCAGAACCTTACGACATTTTAATTTTCTTAAAACCACCACAGAGCACTTAGTTTTGCCTGCTCACCTTTACTTCACTTTCTCCTTCACTGAGTGTAGCAGGTGATTTTTGAAGTCTGTTAGTCTGCGACGGGCCAATGGGGCGCCTCCGTCTGGCTATAAAAAGACAATTACTACAACAGGAAGCTCCTGTCAGCTGGAGGGATACACACAACAAGGCCCCGTCCACGATGAAGTAATGCACACACACCCATGCGTCTGCCGGTGCACACACAAATACAAGCTCAAGTGCCTTCATACACCCTGGAGAAATCCATGTGTCCACCCAAACAACATGCATGCCCGCTCCGATCCGCGGCCCTCCTTCCCCTCCCTCATTCCTCTGCCATGACGGGGCACTTCATCACCAGACAACACTGAATCTTTCCACCCACCGGAAGATACGGAGGCCCGTGCCAGAGATCTGACACAACGTTGGCAGGGGAAGCGGACCCACACCCTGCTGGCTTGCTGCAGGCCTCAATACCTGTCTGCCTCCATCTGACAGCCACCCTCCCCCTCCTCCGCCCTGCACCGTGTGAGCCGGTAGTAAGTTAAAACCTCTTTAAAAGGAAAAGTTGAACATTTTGGGAAGTATGCATATTCGCTTTCTTGCCGAGAAGATTGATAATTGTCTGTGAAGCCGAGTGTAAAAGAGGATCTGGAGGGAAACAACTGGCCTGAGTCATTATACAGCAGCAAAAATAAAAAAGTAAAAATGTGTTAAAATTCTAATTTTAACCTCCGTTTTCCCGTTTCTTTGTCCTCAGTTAAGTTATCTGGCTACTTATCCACAGATATTTTCTATTCAACACACACTGTATTGTCCAGTAGCCCAATATTTGTTTTTATTTGAACTCACATTGGATTTTAAATTAGAAATAGCTTGGTTATAGTGCATATAAAAGGTGAACACCCTTAACACCGAGAAGTCAACACTTCAGCTTCACAGTCTCAGTTCATATCTAAAGTGGTGAAATGAGGCCAACGTAGTAAAAGTCATACCACTTTCCAAATGCTGACAGATTGCACTGCATCAGTAAATCTGCATGTTTAACATAACATATCATCTGATGGTGAAAAAAACATTCTGCAACATTTTTTTTAAACTGCAAAGACACTGAAGAGCTGCGATTTCAAGACTTTCTCGTATAATCTTTTATCATTCTGCTGCGCAGCGTTTCTCCAGTGGACCATGCAAACACTGGCAGACTTATTTTTCTTTCTACATCTTTGACTCTCAACAACTAAAGCTGGGCTTATAAAAGTAAATTACATGTCTATAAACTAACCTCTTGGGTTTGTGGGGGCCATATTTGAAGTTGCGTCATAGCAGCAAAAACAAACCCTAAATTATGTAACACACACTCATGGTCCTCTGAGCTCAGCAGCTGCACAGATTAAAACATAAAAAAATATACTGAAAAGACATCTCAGTTTATGATGTTATGTTGGTTTGTTGTTCTTTTGTTGCTTGTTTGATAAAAGCTCCACATTCGTCTGAGCTCTCATTTTCAAATGATCTCATTTTCTATGGAGACTGAACTGGAGTGACTAAAGTGCTTTTGTTCAGGCTGCAGACAAATCGGATTGTTTTCTGCAATCAGATCTTCAGAACAGACCGTCTGCTCTGTTATTCGCAAGTGAGCCGATCGGTTTTGGTCTGTCCAGACATCAACTGCCTTATCTGCGCGGGGTTGCTGTGGCAATGACGTACGTGGAGCTACGCTGGTGATGCGGCTTCCCGACGCATCAGCTTGACAATTTATCTCCGCATCTGTCCACACGTTTTTGTTCTCGTTGTCCTCCGTAGAGCCAAAATGTCTTTCGACAGCGCTTTCTGGAAGCGTGCGGCTTGAGACGTATCTGTAGAAATTCAACTGAAATCTCATTTCAAACGACCTCTGAATGTGGTTTGTTTTTTTTGGTTTTGCTGTCCAGACTTTTGAAAAATCAACCAGGAAACAGTCTGGATGTGACAAAAAAAAAATAGATCTGGGCTTGCAGTCTGAAGGAAGCCATAATGGTCCAAATATACAACCACCAATCACAGTCAGTCAGCCACAGCTTTTTTTTTTGTTTTTTTGCATCTAAGCACTTCCAACCAAACAATATATTTGAGACTTTCAGTCTATTCAAGATTCAAGAAAAAAAAAAGAAATCTCCCCCACGAAGCTAGTAATAAATGACATATACATATATATATAAATTTTCTGCTTTGATATCTGACTTCTACCAAATTTGTGTTTTTCTGATTTGGATATAATCGTGTAAATCCAATCGTCTAAATCTGTCAACTCTCAGAATGACTTTTGCGAACGAGGACACGCATGTATCTGATTTACAAATGCACAGGTGAGGTTATGATGTGTGGCTGAACTCCATGGTAACGTCCCACTCCTGAATACCTGCGTCCCTCATTCTTCGACTGGCCTACTTTCACCCACACGTGAGTCATCACCAGCCTGCCATCTGATAAAGACTCTTTGTCCTTCTCCTCTATTTTGAGAAAACAAGTTTGTCTACCTGGTTACTATTTCCATAAATTCTGCCCAATTCCTTCAATAATATTTTGAATTTCACGTCTCGTCAGAACTAAATAAATGTCTCTGTCCATGTTGTCACAATATTAAATTATGAACCCTCTGCTGATATGCTCTTATCGCTGGTGGACTGCGTGGGAGGCTTCTCGTGGAATTTACTGCCACAAATAGGCCAAACAAAGTCCAAGTAATTAAACTGGGTTGGCTTCGCTGACGGGACAAGAGGAGGACAAACAAGCTTTAAGGGAAACCCCCCCCCCCTCTCGCCCCCCCCCTCAGAGACCATGGTCACATGTATGTTAGGTTAGGTAGTTACTTTATTAATCCCCAAGGGGACATTTTTTAATTACTTTTTATAATAATATATAATAATAATACATTTTTGTATGTGGTGCTCTGGATTTCCTTTAAGGTGAATCAATGATTTTAGCTTGTTCTCTGGTTCACAAACACACTTTTCACTTTGAGTAAAATTACTCCCATTTTTACTTGTTACGACAGAAGAATCTCAGAAGTGGGTAAAATGGGTAAACATATCTCTTTACATCAGCCTTTAACGAGCTACTCTTGAAGCTCTCTTGCACTTGAACTACCGCGCCTTTAAAATGCATATTGCTTATTTTATATTTTAACTCTATTTGTGTTTATTTTATGCATTTTCTCTGTTCTCATGCATCTCATTTCTTTTCTATATTTTTTAAATGTTCCTTTATATCTGTTTATATTTGAAACACTGCATGTATTTATCTTGCTGTGAAGCACTTTGTGCTGCATTTCTTGTATGAAAGGTGCTATACAAATAATGTTTTTTTATTATTATTATTATTATGATTATTATTATTATTGATGAGGATGCAGCCAATAGAGTAAAATAGGCCAACAAAAACTTAGGAATGTGAAATTAAAAGATTTTGTGTTGTGGACCAACACATTTTGATGAGACTAAAATATTCTGACGGATTATTATTATTGTTATTATTCATGTTCTGCCACAAGGTTTAATTGTGCAAAGTTTCCATGTTGCAACTCCATCAGATAAAATTTTGACCAAAACTTTAGTTTTTGCTGAAATTGCTACAAAACTAATGATATTCCAATTCAGCCCGAGCTGTACATTGTGTTAAGTGCGAACTAACCAAAACGCTGCATGTCAATAGCCTAAAACTAAGATGGTGCACATGGTGAACATTTGCATGTTCGGATTGCCACAGTGAGCATGTTAGCATGTGGAAGCTCACTACAACTAAGAGTAGATTGTGATCTCAACAAATGACTGGAAGAACACAGTCTTGGTCAAAACGATGAAATAATCAGACAAACAGAGAATAAAGAAGAAAGAGCAACACTTTGCTTAAAGTACTGTAGACTCCAAGTCTGGTCTCTCTGTTTCTTTTTCCATTTCCACCACTTACTCACTTATCTCAACCCTTTTTCCTTCCTGCTCCTCTTTCCTCTTTCTCTCCTCCTCCCTTTTCTACTTCCTCCTTCTCCTCTTCCTCAATCTTACCCTCCTTCAGTACAGACGTAATAAGTGAGTGTCCATCCAAAACTCTGACTGACTGCAGAAAACCCCAGAGGACGCTGCATACTTTCACCCTGCCCTAAACGTGTGCGTACACACACACACACACACACACACACACACACACACACACACACACACACACAAAAATGCGCATACCCCTCTCAGCTGCCTGTCTAATCACCACACCCATCTGCTTGACATCAGCCTGTGATGTCATCATGGGACCAACGCTGGCACGCTGTCCAGTGCAACTTCATCATCAGCATCATCATCATCATCATCCTTTGGCAGTGGCGGACAAGTCTCGGATGGGAGGCAGCTGGATTGTAACAATTCCTTCACCCTTTGCACATGCGTGTGTGCGCACGTGTGTGTGTGTGTGTGTGTGTGTGTGCACGTGTGTGTGCGCACGTGTGTGTGTTTGTAGGGAGCAGAGGGAAGGCTAAAAGACGCAATTTCTCTAATTCAAACAATCTGAGCCAGTTTGAGCCGGACTTTCTTTGGCTACTTTGTCCTGTTTATAAAGCGCTCATATTCACATCATGTTTGTCAATATTTCATCTGCTTGGTAAACAGTGTTTATTAAAGAGAAAGATGAGATAGGAATGCGAGGCAGTCGAGAAACAGAGACCAAGGGACATAGGGGGGGAAAAAATAAATCAGAGACCAATGGAAGGAGAGGTAATAAAGTCTGAGAGGAGGAATAAGTTGGCATGGATGGGACTGGACAGGGCAGGATGGGGTGGGGTGGGGTGGGAAAGTCAAGGCATGACAGGACGGGATGGGACTGGACAGGAAGCTGTCAGTGGTGTAAAGTGGGTCAGCACAGGGTGGAGAAAAGATAGGAAAAGTGGTGTAATATAGGCTGAAAAGAAGGGATTGGATAGACGAGTTTTGGGAAGGTAAAAGTAAGGATAGAGATGCAATGAAAAGAAGGTGAATTTATGACTTTATCACTACATACTTCCTTCTATCACCTGAGCAATCTGTCACAAGTCTTGTCATGTCCTCTAAAGTTTTAACTTTTCTCTGTTATTGAGAACAGTGCTTCAACAATTCATGCAACTATAATTCAGTTCCCAGAGTTTGGAAAGAGTATTAGCTTTGTTCACCCGCTTCTCTACACAGCTGGACTCGAGACGCTTATTTTTTCTGTTTTTTTATTCCAATCGGACTTTATTAAAGTCAACACATTAACCCCTTAAGCCCCAAGTTATTTTCTTTAAATTATTCACCTGAAAAAACATCCCCAAATTCAGAAAGTACCAGCTTCTCAACTGTGTGGCCAAAATGAATGAACCTTTGGGCTCCGTGGATAAGGGACACCTAGGCAAGATGTGGAAATACAATAAGTCTCTTTGTCCTCATCACCAGGCCAGAGGGAGATTTTAAAAAGTCAAACAAAAAGAGATTTTTGTTGTTTTTTGTCTAATCAAAATGGCAAATTAGAAGCTAAATAACAGCCTTGTAACAATGAGTCAGTAACACTGATGTTATTGAACCTGTTTCTCAACTGCAAAGCTTACAAATTTAATAAAAAACAGAAATGAAACACCAAATGCAACATCCATTTTAATCATAGAAGTAGTAGGCAGTCTCTGTGGAATGTGCCGTGCTCGGCAAACCTCTAATGGCAGCAAGTTGCTGTAACAACAAGATACAAGCCTGGTCCGAGTACAGAGACATTTGTATACACAATGCAGGATAAATAAGTTCATTTATGAGTTATATCATAGAAAAAGATGAGAAACAAAGTGTTTTTAAAGCAGGGAAAGCTTTCATTGTTGAAGTCTGAGTTTTTGACACTGAAGCTTTCTCCTGATCAGTAATTCCTCAAAAATGCAGATCAACATGCTGATCAAAACATCATATAGTTGCTCAGTGCAGAGGTTTTAGGACTTGTTGTGACTTTTGCTCATTTAAACCAACTGTTGATGAAAAACCTATCACGAGGAACCGCAGCACTCTGGCGCCTGAGCACTGAGTGTGTCAACTGGAAACAACCGCAGTGTTACAACACACCTGGAGCCCATCCCAGGGACAGACAGACAGACAGACAGACAGACAGACAGACAGACAGACAGACAGCAGCCCCGATTTTTACTGATTAATTGCCTCATTTATTAAAGTGCACGCTGCTTTTGGAGGGACCATCTCGTCTCTCTCCTGCTGGCTGTCAGGTATCAGTGCTGACATCGTGCTACCATTCTGCACAGATCACCTCCAGATGTGGCAAAACACTCTTCAGCCAGGCACACCGTGTGAGAGATAAGCTGTGTTTTACTGTATTTGTTTTAAACTGCTCTAGTGTTCCTGGTATTTCTGTGAGCCCACCTGGCCGAGCGGAAATCTGCAAAAATAAGTTACTTGAGAAGATGCTGCATAAATACTGAAGCAGCCTTCTCAGCACTATTGGCCCTTAACCCACTTCAGGGCGCAGAGGACTAAAGTATGTAAATCTGATGCAAATCTGATAATCTGAAATATTCAGTTTTCTGCCGGAGAAGTCTGTGACTGACAAAGGGAAAATCCTGCCTATAGTGTGCAGTGTTCGGCTGAGTTGGACAGCAGAAATCACCAGTGATGCATGTTTTACATTAGGGTAATAAAGTGGACTGGAAGAATCCACATTGGATCAATAGAGCAGGGCAGCTCGCCAAACCATGTCATTAACCGCATATTAATTCTGGCAGCAGACGGCGAGCTACATTCTGATCGCGCTGGTTTCTAGAGAAGTGTTTACCAAAACAAGACTTCCAGCTCTGCTTTAGTGGTTTCACAGAGCTATCCAGTGACGTAGGAAAATCTGGACGTATTACTGACTTTATGTACGCATGCAGAGATGTGAGGTCATGGCAGTCTTGTAAGTGTACTTTCTCACCAGAACGTGTTATGCTGTGGACCAAGTCCCAAAGAAAATGAAAGCCGGAGTCCTGCAGTGGATAAAAAGCTACATTTTTCTACTATAGCTTTGCTCCAAACAATGAAAGAATGTGAAACTCTGTTGACTGAAAAACTTGCATTAAAACAACTTTACTCCAGCAGGAGCAATTGCACTCTTGATGAAAAAAAAAATAAAACAGGACATATAATTTACTTGGAGTCTCAGTTTAAGATTTGCCATAAACCTAAAAGCACCTCGTGGATTTAACATCAACGGTGTATCAAATGTCCTCCATACAATCTCCACCTTCCTCTACTGCTGACATCTGATTCTTCTCACCCCAAATATAAGACATGTGTCAAAATGTTCCTCTCCTAATTGACCCTTAATCACATTTGCTGAACACACAGACGTCTGGGGGGTCAGTCCAACTTCTCTCTCCTGAGGGTGTCATGTTTGCTCGGCCCGACGCAGCCTCTGTCCCACAAACGCACCACATCGTCTGCGTACTCTGTATTTTTCTGAGAGCCTATATTTTTCACCCCTTCACAGAATAAAAAGCTCTGTTACTTTGTTAACTTCACACTAAAAAAATACTGGGCCAAATTAAATTGGATCATTGTCTTCCTAGATTTAAATGCTCTGCAACCCCATTTCATTCTTATGACCTAATTTCATGCCTTTAATTTATCTTATATCATTTTGCTTGAACTGTCTGAGACGAGCGGTCATAACGAAGGAGCTACTTCAGCAGAAATGAATTCTTTTTCAGCTTTGACTATAAAACTTTTATGTCTGTTGAAGAAAAACACAAAACAAAGAGAACATTATAGTTTAAGGGATGAATTTGGGATGAAGAAACGCTCGAGATGTTGGCACCAATGTGGACGAGGAATTTCAAGGGCTAATTTAATGAGAAAAACTTTGGAGGTTCAAACCCCGTGTCTAGAGCGAGAGGCTCAAGAGGATGGAGGTGAGAGTTCATGCTGATACTTATTATCGGCAGATTAAGATGTATGATGACCTCTGACCTCCCCAAAAATCTAAGCCACTTGAGGCCAAAAGACAACACTAATAAAGGTGATCTTTTTACTCCTTATGTCAGTCTTTATCAATTTAGAAAAGTCTCTTTGTTAGTCTTTCAATTTTCCTTATATTCAGTTTATAGAAGCTTTAAGAACAATATCTCTCTACCTTTCTTTCTTTCATAGGAGTGAGGTTTCATTGTAAACAAATCATAAAACTATATTTAAAATGCCAGAATGTGAAAATAAGGTTTTCAAATGTTTACGCATTGTAAAAGCCGATATGTTTTTTCTTGCTGTGTGCATGATGT